>NC_084760.1:121637145-121937145 GCF_028858725.1 Colius striatus
TCTTTAACTGATATTGTGACTTGAGGAGCCACAATACCCAGAGTAACACCACAAATCTGTTCCCAAGACTTGATAGGAAAAGCACATCATGCTACAGGGTTCTGTTCAGCTGAGGGAACACAACTCTCCCTGAGTTACCCTCCTGCCACCTCCACACTGTGATAGTGTGTTCTGGATCAGCTCCCACCAAAACCAGAACTTCAATGACACATCAAGCTGTTGCTGCAAGAGCTCTGCACAGATCACCAAAAATTCTTTGCTCAGCACTTCCACGATGTGGAAATTCAAAGAGGTTGTTGAGAGGAAAGGGTGTGTTCCACAGTCAATGAGCAAATCCCACCAGTCCAACTCCCACACCTGAAGTGCAGTTTCTGCCCACATTTCCCTCAGGGCTGGGTTTGAGTGTGGGTTGGCTGTGGGTGCACATACACTTTGGCTCTATCTGCCCTTCAAATCAAGACACAAATCCTATCTTTGGAGAGATCTGACGTAAGACCCTGAATCTGAGCCCCTTTCTGACAGGGGTTGCTGCCCATCACACCTTCTGCTGTTTGCCACCAGAGCTGAAAGCACTTTCTAGACATTTCTTCTGTTCTGCCTACAGATGACTTCAGCTGCCCTCAAAACACAGATCAATTTCACTTATTGCTTCTAAAGCCAAGGAGAAAGTATTAAGCCTCACCTCAACCAGTTTCTTTTCCTTGTTGACATTGTTCTTTTGCAGTTTCTCAGGCTGAGGAGCAGCTCTGCTAACTGGTGGCCTGAAGCAAACATGGAAAGAACACAATCAACATGTTTGAAAGGAAAATTAAACCTTTACAACCATGGCATATGTTTTGTAGGTGAGCAGCAAAGTGGCCACTTCCAGCTTTAGGATCTTAAAGCCCAGCTTGTTTTGGGGCTGTTCCATAAACTGACTGAACTCAGATGCATTTTGCTGGGAAGGGCAGGAATGGCATTGATGTAGGTTTGGTGGGTGGTAGAACAGAGCAGCACACACCAATGCTGTTTGGTAAAGTCATAGTTATTTAAATCCATGGGAAAAACCTCTAATACTTAATTACACTAAATTGTTCCTTTCAGAAATTATCTGAAAGACTTTCTACAGCTGGCAGTTGAGCCTTCCCCAGCCTTGCTGCTTCTGAGAAGCTCTACCTCAAAACCTTGACATGACTATCAAAATCTTCTCAAAAACCATACTAGGGATACAACAGTTACATTTTAAATTGTCCAAGTCATCCATCCCTGTGAATTGAACAGACACCAAGGCCAGCAAAGCATTTGTATATCATTACAGTTGCTAAAGCAGCTGAAAGACAAATGCAGAACACAGACTGAAACAACACTTGGTTTGTGCAAATGGCCTTTGGAGACAGATCATCTTCCCTGCTGCCCCTGGACGCGATCCTGCCGAGACATGGAGGCATAAACCTGAGAGGAGCAGAGAAAACTCAACCTCTCCAAGTACCTGACCCTACAAAACCAACTACCTGCTGCACAGGCTGTGCTTTAGATGGCACTTGTGTTAATCTGAGCATGACCACTCTCCCTTTCTGCTAGCAGAAATTCCAAAGGGCTTGTTCTAACCCTGGCAGCAGCAGAATGGAGCCATAACACTGCCCTGGACTGCTGCAGGAACTAGTCCATAGGAACCTGCCCTAGATGGTTAAATGCTTCCTCCAAAACACCCCCATAAAATGACACAAAAAGCCCTCCACTCCATGCTTTGTAACTCCAACTGCAGATTCTGGGACAGGGTTCAACAACAATGGGGTTCTGCAAGTAAGAACTCACTCGATTTAATAAACACTGGAATTTGAAAAGCATTCCCCTGGTTTGGGGTTTCAGAAAGGTGCAAACTTGATACACATTAAATGTGCTGAGAGATTTAGATTGGCTTTGTCCTCATCCTGTGGCTGCCATTAATTCTCATTTTGCACAAATTAATTGCAGAAGAATGGAATCACTTTTGCTTTTAGGTTTTTTTCCTCTGGAAGGGATTTTAAGGCAGCAGCTGACAAAAGGCACAGCTACAACACTCATCTGGAGTCTGGACTCACTAAGAACAGAGTTGTTTCCAAGCAGGGATTTGTTACCTCAACGCTGGATGCACAGGGAATATCCCCAGCAAACGTGCAGCACTAAGTTAAACAACACCCCCATTTTTCTTCCCATGACTTACCCAGTTTCCACAGTGATTGTGGTATCACGAGTCACATCATCCTGTCAGGGATTTGTGTTTCTTCAGGTTGCCACATTCTCAGTGCTCCACCGCCCTCCGTCCATTTCACATCCTCAAATGTCACTAAGGTGGTTGTTTACTTCATCTAGTGGTCTGTCTTCATCTTCCTCATAGTGCCCAGTCAATGTCCCTTCAGGGTCTGACTCCTTCTTCATAGCGAGGCGACCTTTAGCAGTGCAGGTGATGTCTGGCAAACTGTAAAACATGTGGTTAGTACAAAAACTAGTGTCACTTTAGTTTCTCTACAACTATTGAATCCTGTTTCATATAATCACAACATACACTTATTTCTCTTTAGTTTTCCTATAACCATTGATTTATGTCTTCTTTGCTTTTCCCATAAGCATTGATTTCTGTTTCCCAGTGCACATTCATTTAACAGCACCTCTTCCTTCAGCACACACTCACTCACACACAGTGTCCACTGTCCAAGGGAGAGAGACCCTCGTCTGGGAGCAAGGGATGGAGTTGGCCACAAGTTGAAGTGGGGATCACCACACTGAAATGGAGAGGTTGCTGTGGCACAGCCTCCACGCTTTCCCACTCCAAAAAGCACTCCTGGCATCCACATGGACCTGGACAGAAAAGCTCGTGAGCAGACAAAGCCAAGACGAGCGTCAAGGGAGCTGCCTGGGAGAAACGCGCCCGTGTGTGATGAGTTGGGGCGGGGGGGAAACGAATCGAAACAGGGGAGAGGGAAAGAGCGAGGTGTCCCCGGAGCGGCGGGGGACGGTGGGTGCGCTCTGGGGTGCTGCGGTGCGGCAGGAGCGCGGTGCAGCGTCGCAGCGCGCCGGGAGATGGCAATCTTCATCTTCCCACTCCCGCAGCCGGGCGGGGAGCTGCCTGCCCGCCCCCGAGCCACGCTGCGAACCGAGCTATTAAACTCCACAGCCTGGCAGATAAGTCCTGTGCAGGGAAACACCTCTTAAACATTTTCTTAAGTGAACGGGGATTTATTTTGGTATTTAAAGTAATAACGTGTGTTTGCCCTGCAGCACATTATCTCCCTCTGTATTCTCAAATAAACTACAGAAAATTAGAGTGTCTCTGTTATCTGTTTGCTATCTGTGCCAGGATTAGAGGCGTCATGAACTAAGCTTTGAATCAACAATGTTTTATTGGTTCATGTCACTGAAGGCTGGTTACGGCCGAGCTGAGTAAGACATCAAATCTCCCTCCCTCCTGCCACAGGCAGCCCGGGCTGAGGCAATGCTGATGCTCACACAGGGGACCCACAGCTCTTTTCTTTGAGGAAGAAAAAGGGGATTGCACCACGATTTCCACCATTCCCTCCCTCCCGTGGGGGCCAAAACAGCGGGGAACATCTCCTCTCCTGGGGAAGGAGCAGGGAATGGCCATAGCACACTTGCAACCACCCTGGCTGGGCTGAGGAAGCTTTAGCTCAGTTATAGCTTCTCTACCATGTTTCTAGATATAGACTTAACTACCAAAATCCCCAATATAGGAATCTGCACCCCTCCTTTGAGATGTCTCCCATCAAGCTGGTTCCCTTTCACCTCTGGAAGCTGTGGGAGAGGGACACGCTGCAGGCACAACCACTCTGCCAGTAAATGCTCAAACCACAGCAAAACAGGAGGGCAAAGGGAGAGGGGTTGCCACCTCTGGAGAGTTCTCTGACTGATTCCAGTAAGAAGTGCCCTTCCTCCCTTCCTGTGCCACGCTGGTCCCGTTTTCAGGCCCAAAGAGGAGAATTGCTGCCTCACTCACAGCATGACACCCACCTCAGGGAGGCCCCAGCTCTCCCTTCCCTGCCTGTCCCCATGCCCAGGCAGGACAGCCCCTCACTGTCCCCACACTCACCCCAAGACTTTTGGTAACCCATTGCCTTGCAGCCAGACTATCTCCCTCCCAGCAAAATGAGTGCTTGCAAATATCACTTACATCTTCCTTACCTGGTCAGTGAGGGGAAAGGGGATACATTCCCAGGAGCCTGGTGTCCGATTCTCTTCTTCCTCCTCCCTGCTCATTGTTTTCCTTTCAATGACATCAACGCAGTTCCATGACTCCATAAGCCACCTGGAGAACAAAGTCAATGGAGGGGTGAGAGCTGCTGCAGGCTGGCAGTTTGGGTGTTTGTGCTCTGTGTGTCACACAGCAGAGAACATCCACTTTTCCTTCACACCAAACAACCTTTGCTTCTGTGCACAGAAGAATTGCAGCCGGGCTGTTTCCTCAATAAGATGTCCTTACTTAGTTTTTCTATTACTGTTATCAGAGAGGATCAAACCAGACAGATGCATTTACTGTTTGCCATCGAAAGATAATAAAAAGAAACAGTTTATAAAATCAGATTATATGAAAAATTGCCTAATGATTATAATTTCCAGACCCATTGCTGAATAATGATGTATTCAAGAGTTGTCACCCAATGATGAAAGAAACCTAATATGAAAGATTTTCTCTATGAAGAATGACTACAGATGAATTGCACAGAGATACAATCCTCCGATAAAGGACAATAAGAGCCTCTAGAACACTTAATAATAGACTACTCAGGATGAATTGAGTATTGCAATAAAAGCCCATAAATTAAAAAGTTTCAAAATGATTTCTGATAAAAGACATGCCAAGGTGAAAGGGAAAAAAATCCTTGAAATCAGCAGATACACTGGCTACAGCATGAGGTAACAGCAAATGCACTCTGTAAACTCCAAAGAATTTCATTGAAAGAGAATGTTGTACAAGCTTAACCTTGCAAACATCTTTTAAGGCAAATCTGGGTATGGAAGTGTGTGTGCTGGCTGCCCAGGAGGGTGGCAGCTCCCAGGAGAGGGGGCACGAATGCATTCCTGCTGGGCTGCTGAGCCCCTGGCCCAAGCTGGTGAGCATCTGTAGGCAAGGAGGAAAGTGTGGCTTAGGCATCTACCAGCCCTGTCCCAGCCTACAGGCCCCAAACACACACACACAGAGCTCTAATTGATCATCAAATCACAGAAGCTCGTTGGGCTTCATTGGCTTTGAACATTAAAGTGCTTGCCAGAGCCAGGAGCCCACACTCCTTGGTCTCAAAAGCAAAGAAACTTCAAGAATAGGACTGAATACTTACCCTTCCCTTGGGCATCTCCTGCCAGGCTCGTGGATGGGCTGAGCCCAGCATGGGGAGGTCTGGAAGTGTCCAGCTACAGCCTCCTGACCCGGTTCCTGCCAGGAGGAAGGTAGAAAGTGGGTTTGTGATGTTAGGCATGGTCTGTAACACAGATACCTGTACTTAAAATAGCCCTGCTCACTTGCTGGTGCACAGGGAACAGAGATGATTTATTATAAGCTGTGCCAGCATATATTATTCATGTTGGACACAAGGAAAGGTCTTTGATATGTATCTGAAAAAGCTTCAAATCCATAAAAGAGATAAAGTTGTATGAATAGCATCACCCAGAGTGGGGATGAAACTCTCAGACACATCTTCATATCGTATAACACAGCGTAGGACTACTGTGCTTATCCAATCTGTGCACTGATTTCACTTGGAAGAGAAGGCCATTAGTATATCTCTGCAGAGGGAGAGCCAAACACACCACAGTACAGGCCTTCAGAGCCTTCCTCGGTGCAGACTGCCCTGTGAGCCGCTTCTGGCTCAAGGTTCCATCCTTCTACCCCAAAGCACACGCCGTTTAAGCGTTAAGTGAGGGAATGAGAGGATCTGCCAGGAACCCCCTCACTTCAGACGGAGCCACTGCATCCCCACAGGTCTCCTGCCAGCACTGGGATTAGGCTGTCACTAATTACAGCTGTATTTCCTTTAATAAAGAGACACCCAAGTGTTCGGCACAATTGCGGCGAGAAACAATAAAGACACTAAACGTCTGCAATCAGAGCATTCACTGCTAATGGCGCTAATTAACCCCGTGCACCGAGCAGCTGCCGGAGCGGGCGCAGGGACAGGCGGCTCCGAGGACTTTCCCCGATGCATCGGGGCTGGTGGCAGCGAGGAGAAACGCTCCCCAAAGCATCCTGCTGGCACACAGCACCCTCCCAGCACCAGCGGGCAACCTACAGCATCTTCCCCAGCTTGCCCAGATGACAAAGCTGGGGAGGAGGGGAAGATGGGCGAGGTGGGATGCTCACCACGGCAGAGTGGCTCTGCCATCACCGGTTACTTGGGGACAAAGATCACTTGCACCATCAAAAGCAATTGTTTGTGGAAACACACACAGGCCTGCAGTGCCTGAAAATGGGCTGGAGCCCTTACAAGCCTCAGAGGAAGCAGAGCAGCACATACCCATCTAGCACACATATCCCCCCATCACATGCCATCTTCAGCTCTCCCTTCCCAGCTCTGCTCTGGTTCACTTTTGATTCCCTTGGATTTTCTTGTTTTCTCTCAAGTTCTTTCTATTTTTAACTTCCTAAGCTCCAGGGAAAGACTAACTTTCCTGCAGGCTTTCCAGTTCTCACAGCTCATTCCCAGGGTATAGAACACAATAAAAAGACAACAAATGTAAGTCAGGGAGCCCAAGAGCCCAAGCATCTCTCTCAGTAAAGTAGCTGTTGTACGCCGAGTGAGAGCACAGCCCTGCTTCATCTGGCAGCCAGGGATGGAATCAGAGGAGAAGGAAGTGTTCTCTTATTTTTCCCGTCTCCAGAAGAATGTCTTTATGTCCCCTCCTAATTGGTCCTGCACGAAGATGCTGCCCAAGCCCAGCACACTGAGTCGTAGGCAGGCAGCAGAACACCACACAAAAACAAGAGAGCCCCAAACCCTTTTATCCCAAACTGTCTGCCTTTGCTTGTGCTACCAGCTTTAATTCACTCCCAGCATACACCTGCAGGGTTTGCTCCAGCCAAGCTCTCTTAACCCAGGGGTGCCCGAGACACAGATACCCTGCACCCCTCAGCCCATGGGCCAAAGATCTCTGCAAACAGAGCTGGCACAGGCTGCACCGACTCCACCACATCCCTCCTGAGCCCACTCTGCTCCAGCAGAGGGGCTGCCCCTGCTCTGTGACTTCCAGCTGATCTCAGAGCTGCTTCTCAGAGCTGTTCAGTCCTTTCAGCTTGGCTTTCTCATCCCAAATATTCATATTTTCCCATCGTGCCTTATTTTAAACCCCTTTCTCACTCTTCCTTCCTCTCTGATAGCAAATGTGATGCTTTTGTTCCCATTCTTTCTCTGGCCCTGATCCTGTGAAAAAAAAATATAGATGCTAGAGCATGTGAAGTGTCTGCACAGTGGGCAAAACCCTGGCTGCCTCCAACCCAGAGTAAAACACCCATTCATTCCCCTCCGCCGCGCCGCTCACCCCGTGACTTCAATGGGACAAACTCACAGGGCATAAAGTTGTTTGTTGTCCCTTAAATGGCCTCATTGTCTATTGTTGGGGCTCTTTCCTGAGCTCTAAATCTTCCTTTAGCTCTGCTCTCCGCCTGTCCGAGGGCACTAAGAGGAGGGACACTCTCCCAACACAGCAAGTGCCTTTGCAGGCTCCTGGCGTTGCTCTGAGCAAGAGGGTTCAATACATGCTCTGCCTCATCTGCGAGGGGATAGAAAGGTCTCCCTCTCTTTACTAACAGTTTCACACGGCAGCAATAACGAGTAACTATTCCCCCCCCCCCCCCCCCGGGAAGAATAAGGAGTCTGCTTTATCTGACTTGCTGCCCCCCACCCCTCCATCCGCCTGCAAACCAACCTGTGGCTGACTGCAGCAGAGCTGGTGGGGAACTGCTCTGCTTCTCAGGCCTCAAAACAGGCAGAGATGAGCTTTACAGTGCCAAATGCTCCTGAATGGAAGGGACTAAGGAGAAAGAGCTTTTTCTAAGAACACAAGTCGTTGAATACATTAGGCACGGCTCCTCTCCAGAGCCTCGTGCCTGCTGAAACCAGAGATAAAAGGTCCCTGTCCCTAGCAGTCAGCTCGCTTTTGAGATGGTGACTACTGCAAAAACAGGGAAATAAAAATTACCTCGTGTGAGCTGAGATGATCCAGGCTGGCCTTTCTGGGCAGTACCTGAAGCAGATTCATTCTGAGGGGCTGGGGAATGGGGTAGAGCTGCGTTGGGTGCAGCAGCAGGGGAGCAGAGGGATCTGCAGCCCGCACCCCCCAGCCCTCAGCTGAAGGACATTTGTCTCTGCTCAGAAGGTATTTGGAGACGGTTGAGGGGCTGGTTTGTTGCTCGGGCTGGTGGTTAAGATGCCCATTGTTGGCGGCTGCAGCTGCGGCAGCTGCGGGGCGGAGATGCGGGAACCCGCCACACGGTGTCAGCGGAGCTCGCCTCATCCCGCCCGGCGCTGGCTCAGCCCACCGCCGCACCGGCGGGGCAGGGAGGAGGCCCCAGCCCAGGTAACAGGCACTTAGCAACACACATAACCTCCGCCAGTATTGCCTCGTCTCCGCTGTTTCCCCTTCCCCTCCCCTTTTTTTCTGCCTACTTATTCTTTCTCCTCCCTGCTTCTTGTTAGGGGCTGACAGCATCCCACAAGCATCTCCAGCCTCGACCTTCCTGGCTTGTGCCCAAAGGGTTCCTGAGCAAAGGGACACAGCCCACACAGCACAGCTGTTTATTTGCAGTCTTAACTCAGAGTTTCTGTTGTAATTCTTAGAGACTTACATTTTAAGCTGGCTGGCCAGTTAAACTATTGAGCCTATTTTAATGGTGCTACACCAGCATGGCAAGTGCTAAAGGTGTAACTCTCTTTATAGCATTACTGATTTGCTCCAGTACTGCGTGGAAACGTAGGCTTGAAATATAACTTCCCAGTATTTATCCTTGCCAGCCCTGCACTGAGAAATAAGAGACACTGCCAAATGGACAGAACTTTAGGCAAAGTGTTGCTTTATATACTGGCTTTATTCTAGCACCAAGGCAGCAGAAAGAGCCAAATAGTGCCATGATACTTTTGTCTAGGCAGAAAAGACTACACAGATGGCAAAATGGGTTTCAGTGGATTTTCTCCTTAAATGAGGAGGCTCCTCACCAAAGGGCAGGGGCAAAAGTAACCAGTTTGCTTTGAAACATTTGCTAGGAACTGAAAGGAAAAAGGTCTGTGTATCCTTCCAGAACAAAGGGCAGATGCTTTGCTGCAAACCCATTAATAACCCAAGCCAACAAATATATCTTTTGGTTGGAAGGTTGTCACCACACGCAAAGATTCTATGGGCTAAGGGGGAGCTCTCACCTTGGGGCAGACAAGCACTTGGGATGGCATGAAGTGCTGCAAAAGGAGATGAGTTGGAAAACTGGGTGAAGCCACAGCACAGCATTCTTGGTGTGTCCACTGGGACGCCACGCTGCTGCCAGCATGAACATACTTCACATGATGCTGTTCTCAGGCAGCAGATCCCCAGTGAAGGCAGCAAAGGGAGGTCTGCTTACAATGAGGCATCTTGAACAAACAGCATGCTGAACCCTCACCCCCCACTGCCTCTCATGAGCTCCCACACAAAGCCTGCAGCCCTGAGAAGCTTCTGCACCAGCAAGTGTGAAAACAAGCTGCACCCGTCGGAGGCAGCCTGGTGCCCCTGGGGTAGTTACACTACTGGAGCCCTTTCAGTCTCCAAAACAAAACTGTTATAGCACTACAAAAGCAACATCCAGAACATATTTCTGTTTATAGGGGGCAAGAACTACATCAAAGTGTGCTGCCTTCACCTTGCAGAAAGCTGTTGAGGTCCTGGAATTAAGCCCAAGCAATCTCCCAGACAGTAAAAGAGTAGCTTCAGTTATTAAGGAAGAATATAGCTTCAGAAAGCCAATGTTGTGTGAGAGGGCACTGGGGCTGGAAGATGGTTGGAACTGATGGCCAGGGATTCACATCAGCTTCCCAGACCCCATAGAGCTGCCTGCAGGGCAGTTACACATGTACTAGAGGGGAAAACTCGGATGTTCAGTAATTAACAGGCAGTGTGGCTGCTATCAGCTGCTTCCTGTCTAAACAATCAGGTTCCTGGTCACATGCCATCCCCCTCTTCTTCCTCTCACTCCTGGCCCACATCAGAGCCCCTGAACATCCCCTTTTCCCCACTGCAGGGTCTCACAGGGAACGTGTGACAGCACATTTCAGAGTAACGTGGCTGGAGAGCCACGTTCAGACCGGCGTGTTGCAACGTGGCTGACAACATTATATTCTGATCCAGCTCTTCACGTAACCTTCCATTTATTTCTAAGCCCCTGTGTTTATTTAACCGAATCTGTTCTCCCGTCGGTTGGAGCGGTAGCACTCAACCTTTAAACAGCCCAAGAGCCACTTCAGCCTCCAACAGATGCAGAGAGCTCCCGAGTCAGGGAAGTCGCAAAGGAGCCGGGCGCATTGTGCCGCGCCGAGCCCGTGGCACCGGCACATGCTGGGAACCGCGTGCCTTTGCTTGTCAAGGGAGCCCCTGTTGCAAGGCTGCGGCTTCCATGCCATGCTGTGGATCTCTTCTGACCTTTTGGAGAGCTGAGCTTCAGCATCTCAGTACATTAAACCCATCCTTCACGTGGCTACTGCCAGTCCCACCCAGGCACAGGCGTGGGTTGACCATCAGAAGCAGCTGCTGGGGTGTCCAGCGCCGACCCACAGGCAGCTCAGCATCACCCTCTGCCTACAACAGCAAAGCAGATCACTACACACTCAGTCCACTTGTGATTTGCTCAGCATCACATCCTTGTTCTCAAGAAAGTCTCCCTGTCCCCAAGCTGCTCCTTCTACCTCTCAGTACTTGCCAGCTACAGGAGGAGCCCAAGTCACACCCTGGACTGGTCCCAGCTGGGAGCAGCACCAACCACAATGCCACAGCCTCATCAATGCCCCAACACGCAGCAGCTCCCTGCTCTACTGCAGCAGCCAGCCCTGTCCCAGGCACCCAGCCCACCAGCACCCACCTCCCTGGCAGCAGCAGTGCCCACATCAGCACTTGGGCACAATCTGTCAGGATTTCAATGGTTTGCTGGTATGTTCCCTGAGAGCAGAGTCACCAAGAGACCTCCAAAAGCTGAGAATCTTCCCCAGGTGCATTCCAAAGCCAGGGCCTTCAGACACTAGGATCAGCCCTTCCTTTGGCAGGAGCTGAGGGAGTGACAGGGAAACTTCAGTGGTGACCAATCCACCTGCCCTTGTCTGCACGCTTGGCACCCAGACAACAAACCCCCAGAGATTTCCTATTGCTTTCCCTCTTAATTCACGGGAGTTTTGTGCTGCCTTTGGGTTCACCAGAGATTGTTTAGAAACCTAATGCAATTTGTAAGGAAAAAAACCCCAAACCTTGGCTTGCTTTTCTGTTTACTGTTCCCAAGCATAATGAAAATGTTAAAGTGCTAAGTCACTTGACACCTGCCACCCCAGTAATGCACTTGCTTCACTTTTTTTTCATAGTTACAAGGGTTGGTGAATGTATTTAAAGCTCTTCAATTCACTTAAGTCGAGAAAGACACGCTGCATATTCAATGAAATGCCACAGTTGTGACACGTTCCACATCCCTCCACTGTGTTAAGTCTCTTCATTTATTCTTTTACAGACAGTCACAGAATTTATTCTCTTATGAATAAAATTATCTCTGACGTCCTTCAGAAAATAATGTAGGGCTTTTGGCTGAATGCAGGAAATTCAAGGAAAATATTCCAGGTGTCCAAGACATGAAGAACAAGTCACTGAACCTCTTTCACTGAGCTGTCATCTACTCCTCCAGCTCGCACGTCAGACAGGCTTCTGCCTTAGTGAATAACGATGAACAGCACCCAAGCCTCTAGTCTGCTCAGAGTGCCAGCCCTGTGCACCACAGTCATATGGGCTGCTGCTTAAAAACAATCATTCCTGTGGCCTAAATTTCCCTCTGGAACCACTGGAGCAAGTGAAACCCCAGGGTTATGAACAGACTCCATCTCTGTTAACAGCCACCACAGCTAACCTTTTGCATGAAACCAGCGCTTTGCATTGGCTCACTCCTTCCAAACCTTTGCAAGAAGGAGCCTGAGCTTCCTGGCTATGGGTGGGAGTCAGACTTGCTGCTTACCTTTGGCTTCAGTGGGGACATGAAATGAAGCACTCTGGGAACCAGAGATGGGGAGGCATCCTGAGGCTGGGAGCAAACCCCTGGGAAGAAGGAACAAGGGCAGGGAGGGGAGAGCTGCCACCCCTGTCACTGTTCAGATGGTCATGTAGCACACACCAGGCAGACAATTTGCCCTGGATTCCTGTAAGCCTGTCCCTTACAGGGAAGGGACAACTGCATCACATGAGGTACCTACTCAGGGAGACCAAGATGCAAGGACAGGGTGGGAAGCAAATGACCAGGCTCCTCAAGGTCCACAGCCCTTGAAATGTGGGTATTGCAAGAGGGAAGAGGACAATTTGGGGTGGTTATACCTCAGTCAGCAGCTATAAACCCTGCAAACACACACACACACGATTCAAAGCAAGCCTTGGCTGAAAAGTCCACAGAGGGTGACAGAAATGAAGCCTTTTCTGGGGTTCCTTGGGCTTTTGGTGTACAGACCCTGATCTTGTTTATGAGCTTGGTGACAGCCAGGAGGGTAGAGAAGCCCCTCAGACAAGCACCTACATCCCTCCCAGAGTGTCCCCATGAGGGACATCCTGGATGAAACAGTGCCTAAATATCTTTAAGCTCGGACCAGCTTTATAACCAAGAAAAGCAACTCTTCCAAGTACATTCACACCAGTGCCTACAGACTCCCCTCCACTTGAAGCCACCAGCAGCTCCAGCCTGTTGGAAGACAGAGCAAGAGCTGCTGGAGAAATGGGCATGCAAGAACTAGATTTATCAGTCCTGGGCTTTAGAAACACTGACCATTCTTTGCTACTGCCTGAGGCAGCCCCTCTCCTAGAGACCCTCTGCTTTATACACTTCAAATCATGTGCAAGTCCAACAGTGCTTCCAATTATTGAATGTGACCATGTACTCCTGTCTTTTGTAAAAACCTGAGCAAGAGTAGCCCAAGCAAAAGCCAAGCCTTGTATTAATTTAGAATGCATAAACATAGATGCTCTCTGAAGAGCAGAACAAAGATGGGGATACTGACTCGTTTTGCCGTGCCTCACAATGTAATTTTTTCCCTCTATTGTCAGCATCGTTGCTGATCCTGAAATTATAGTGTCTGAGGAGTTATTCAACAGGAGATGTTCAACATGAAAAGAAGAGACTCAGAAAATAAGCGCCACGAGAAGGTTTCAATAAACCCAGAGATTACAAAGGCAAACCACACAACTGACTCCAAGAAGCTCATTTGGTTTCATTGCACTGCATTTGAGTGTTATCTGAGAGCAAGGAAAAGAAAATCCCAAACTGAGTAAGTAGGATGAGAAAAAGCCCAGGCATCTCCCTACCTACATCACAGCTATTCATTACCTCCAGATTATGATGTGGGTCAGGCAGTCAGCATCCAGCTAAACCACTAGTCAGAAGCTGTATCAGCTCGCCTGCATCTCTGCTCCATGGAGGAGAGCCTGGCTTTTGCAGAGGACCAGAGAACTGCTCTCATGTAGTGCACAAGGCTGGGGGAGGGATGCTGTCCTCCCCACGTTTCCAGCCAATCTCATTTTTAAGGCCTGCCCGCTGCTTTCTTTTGCATACTTAGCAGCAGAAATAGGACATCATTCCAGTTCCCCCTCCCTACATCCCCAAGCAGGGACAGCAAACAGATCCAGAAAGCCCTGAGGATGAAGCCAGCTTGCCATTGCTGCTCTCCTTCCTGCAAAGCCAAGCGACAAGCACCTCCACACAACCAGCCAGGAGCATATTAAAGATACCCATGTCCCTTAAGAAGCCTTAAAGTCCCCGGTCTGGCCAATTTCTACCCGACAGCAGTTTTGCTCCGCTCTGCCTCTCACCTGGGTCAGGGTTGTTTGAGACCACAAGAAGCAGAGGGGGGAAGGCAGACAGTTGCCCTTAGTGTGGATCACATTTGGTGATAAGTAAAGCTTTTAGGTTTGCTTCCAATTATTATTTTTTTTTAAACATCAGGGGTTTATCTTAAAAAGAATCAACATTTCTCTGCCTTTGAAGAGCAGAACCCTCCTGATATTCATTACTTGACTCAGCTGCTCGCTCAGGTCTTTTCCTTTGAGGAAAACCTTTGGTTTACAGGCAGTATTTAGCATCCTGATTAGTACATAATGTGACCTACTATTGGAAAAAATCCCAACATCCCAACTCTTTTCCCGAGACCTACCAGCCAGCACCTTGTCCTACTTCTTCCTGGGCTTGGGCCACAGATACTGAAGTCTTAGAGGGGAAAAGCGTTCCAACATGTGTCTGAACAATAACCACACAACACCTTAGACCTGAGCACCAGAGGAAGCAGCACAGGTTCCTCACACCACTCAACTCCAGCAGCTCAACAGCCACATTTTCCTCCCAAACATGACCCCCACGGACCAGGCAGCAGCAGCAGCAGCAAACACATCTCAGGTGGCCCAGCCCAGCAGGCAGGGAAACACTAGTGTCTTTGTTAACCAGGTTTTAACAGGAAAACAGATTCAGTGTGAGCTGACTTTGGTGCAAGAGCTCCCCAGGGATGCTTTATGCCCATGAGGAGACATTCAGGGGCACTAAAATAAAGTATCCACAAAGACCAAGAACATCCAATATTGTCCCCAGCACACATCAGCTACCTGCATGGGCACAGCCCCCACCTCCCTCAGCCACCCTAGCTACTGGGACATCCTCAGGGAAGGGAGCAGCAACTATGTGGGATTACACATTAGCCAGAGCAGCCGCACCAAGGTCCCCAGGAATAGGAACGGTTAGGAGACAGAAGGAAAAAGCAGTCGGTCACACAGTTAATGTGTAACAGTCGTGCCACCCTTACCTTGCCTTCTGCATGCCTGCTTCTGGGTGTCAGCATCTGCCAGAAGCCCCAGGGAGAAAGCAGCTCCTACAGCACAAAAACTAAGCAAAACCTCAGGCAGGGCTTATATACCCCTGAAGGTGTGTGGGTGGGTGCCTGCAGAGGGCAGGCAGCTGTGAGGAAGGAATGAGTGACCTCGTTTGGCACCTGGGCTGCTAAATTTTTGAGCTCAGAAGGACCCTTGATGAGGAAAACCTGATGAGTTTGGCTCTCAGGAAAGGTCCTTTGGATGCCTTTCTCAAGATGAGACTTTCTCCTGACTGTGCAAACTCCTCCTGGGGCTATCACAGCCATCAGAGCCCTCTCTCCCCTGTGTTTGCTTCTCATCCCCTCCCCACATCAGCTTTGCTGACTTTGGGCCTCAAGGTGCAGAGCTGTAGGGACCAGGGTTTGCCCACCCTCGTTGAGGCAGCCCCCACAAGAGCTGCACTGTTCTGCTGGGGACAGAGCTTGACACTTATCAGTAGATTTGTATCCCATGCGGCCAACCTGGAACAACCCCTGCAGTATTCACTGTCACACTGTCACTTTGCATGTGTCACATTTTTCCCAGGGAAGTCCTTGAAGCACATGGCCCTGTTGACCTGCCCCGGCTGGGCTTTCACTGCTGCACGTCTGTGTGTCGAGCACTGGACGTGCCCGGGAGGGTCAGCAGTCGGTGCTGCCACTATCACTGAGGTTTTGTCTCAGGAAGCACAAGTGACACCAGTAGTGACGGGCAAGGTCAGCCAAAAAGTGATGAAAAGAAAAGAATGAGCTAAGCAGCACCTTATTTCGGCTCCTGGATCTTCCAGAGTCCCCCGTAGCCACCGAGTCCCATCTCTGTCAGTGCACTGGGGATGATGTCAGGCCAAACCCTCCACGGGCACTTCCCAGGAAGCCACTCAAGCGGGTGATGCCACCTCCAGCTCACCAGCCACCCGTGCAACCGCTGCCTCGGTGGCAGGCTGCGGCACAGCCCGTGTCGGCGGCGTCCCCAGCGCCAGCCTGGCTGATGGCTGCTGACAGTGCCACCGGGCTGCGATGGACGGCTGATTGATGGGGCTCCCGCGATACGCCGTGACGTGCTCCTTATCTCTGCCTTCCCACCGGGTTCCCACGTCGCTCCTGGGGGTTATGGCATCACTCACTCGCTTTCCTTTGGTTTCCTTTGGGTTTTTTGCACCTCCTTTGGTTCCTTCTCACCTACACACACACCCTGGTGAGTGTACTCTACTGCAGGCTTAGTAAAATTGGGCAAACTGTTCTAGAGCCACCTGCTCCAGCTGTCAATGGGAGGAATTTTAAGAGATGGGTGCCTGTTTTTCATGGCAGGCCCTCTGAGAGTTAAATCCATCTAAAGCACCTTCCAGAGGAACTCTTAGTAGAACATCATGATGGCAAATGTCACACTGAAGGTTGGGTGTGCATAGAAAGAGCAAGATTAGCCATGGAGAAAGTGGGTGGACAGGCTTTGCTGAGAGGGGAGAAGAAAACCAGTCTCTGTGGGAGCATTATAGGTATCAGCAGGAGATCCTGCACTCACCCCCTGTTTGGGCTGACAGCTTCTCCTCACCACGGACATGGATCTTCACTTGAAAACCCTGGGAAGCTTCCCCTGCGGTGTGTGCCATGAGCAGTATTGTCTTTGCCAGGCAGGGAGAACAAGGACAAGCCCACAGCAATCCCAACGAATGCCCAGAGCTTGTGTAAAGCTGCCAACATTATGGGACCCCTCTGCTCCTTGCCAGCCCCTCAGCACGGCATCTCTTTTGGGCAAGGGCTGTGTCTGAGCACAGGTGCCATGACTTGAGGCTGCTGCATCCCCATCAGCCTCTGAGCACCACCCTCCCTGCCCCACCAACTCCCACCAACACTTGCTGTTCCCCATTGCATTCCCCAGGAAAAACAGAACAAAACAAGCAAATGAAGACTTCCAAATCAAACCTGGCCAAAGGGGGCAATTCACAGCTACCTCTCCATCTACCACTTCATCTTTCCCCCCTCCATCTCTCCCTGCTGGCTGAGACACTCTGAGCCATCGCCAGAGTCACCCTGTCCCGGGGAGGGGGCTTTGCTGGTGCCAGATTGCGCTGTGTGCTCACCCCACGGGGACAGCCCGTGGCCATCTGTCACTCCCAGGTGTGTACACGCCGCAGCGCTGCCAGCAGAGATAGTCCCTGGGCTCCTCAAACACACCCGTCACCCGCCGCCCTGTGCGTGGGGGCTGGTGCAGCACTGTGTGTGTGTGTGTGACTGCACTCCCCACAGCCCCTCTCCCTTCTCCTCCATCACTGTCTCCAGCATCAAAGGCTCGGGTGGTGAGCAGGTTGGCTTCTTTTGTTGTAAAAAGCAGCCTGGAATAAGAGACGGCTGGGTCCAGACTTCACAGAAGCTATTTCTGCTCTTCACAGAAACCTTGGCGTGTCCTGACACCCGGTGCCATACCAGCACTTTCCTCAAGCTCTTGTCCTCTGCAGAGAAGGTCCTTCTGGTCATGTAGAATTCCTTCACATTTGCAAAAGAAGTGGGGATGTGTATGTATGAAAAGTGGAAACATATTCCTTCAGCCAGGGAAATGTCGGGTGTATTTCACCCTCCCTGATCAGCCCTGAGCACCCCCAAGCCCAGGCATCAGCCTTTAGTGTTTCCCTTGGATTCACAAGAACAGATTTGTCACAGGGCTTAGGGAGCTCTCGGGAATGCCTGGGCTCACATCTACCAAGTGCAGTCTGCCCAGGATCTGCATCAGGGCTGAACTGGCACAGGTGCCCACACTCTCCAAAGCCCAGCTCCTGGGAAAGGGTCTTCCCACAGCCTACAGCCACATGATAGCAGCAAATGTGTCTTCAGGCCCTCTTGGGGCATCCCCTCTACACATCCACCACCAGACCTGTCTCTGGATGTGCCAGAGCAAAGTGGGCTGGCTCAGAAACGTTGGGATTGGGGGGGGCCAGAGGAGCACAAGCCCATCTGCATGTTGTGCTGGTGCTGTGCCCCGACTGCTTCAGCACAGCCTCCAGACATTGCACCCTGGGAGCCTGGTGGTTTGGCTTCCAGCAGTTCTAGGGGTTGCTGGGTGCCACAAATCCCTCCAGAAGGGTTTGTTTTCAGTAATGAACTCAAAATGGTTTTATTAATAAGAATAATACAATAGCAACTGTGTGTTTTACAGTGATACAGAGTTTTGTCCAAAAGACAGCTTGTCAGTGTCGCAGGGTGTGGGCCCCTGTGATCATGCAGGCACTGCTTTGCCTCAGAACAGCCCCAGCTCCAGCTCTTCATCCAACTGCCTCATTCTCCTTCCTTCCTCAGGTCCCACTTTGCTCCCCTTTGGCCCTCCCTCACACCCCCAAATACAGCTGTTGCACCCTTGCCTTTCTCTCACGCTGCTCCCGCTCCTCCCCGCTGTGCTGTGGGGATGCTGCAGCTGGGGAGGTGGTGGGACCCCGGCCCGCAGCCCCAGGCACCACGGGCTGTGCTGCAGGGGGACCTGCACACGTGGTGCATCCACAAGCTCACGCCTCTTCTATACATTCCTAGCCACTTGTACACAAGTGCAGGCTCAGTTCCCCTGTGCAGCTTTACCTGAGGATGTAGTAAGACACTTCCTAAACATTCAGAACGGATTTCTTCCTATGCAAGCTGAAGACATTGCAGGTATGTAAATGGTTAACTAGTTACATCTGTATTTTTATGTGGGCAACAGGATATTTTTTCCCTAGTTCCACCCCCTCAGTCAGCAACCTGGGCACTTCTTTATCGAAACAAAACAAGCTTGGCAAAGTTATTAATTGCTCAGAACAAGATCTCTATTGATTAGTGTCAGGATCAATCACTTTATCTGTGGGCAGCTCTGTTAGAGCTGCCTGTGACCCGGGTATTTAGCTAAGCGATATGTGTCCTGGGCCCTGGGGACTTTCACAGAGGATTCCAAGGTCTCTACAGTGCTTTTAAAAATACGGCAGGTGGTGGAGAGAATTCAGATGAGGTGTGATGGAGAAGGGCCCCCGTAACCTCATCTCTAGCCCCATCACCGGTGACACTCCCTTCAAGTGGAGTTTGTGTTTCTTCCTGGAGGGACATGAGGGGATCTTTCCTGGAAGGGTCTGGGGCATAGCTCAAGGGTTTTGCTGCTTGCAGACTGTTGGGTTTCAAACGAGACAGCACGACCTTCCATGAGAGCTGTCCTGGCTTCACGTGGGCATCAGCAACATGGAAGGCTGCTCAGGGTGGGCAGCAGCCACAGGGCTTATCTGACAGCAGGGCTGAGCTACGGGTGCATCCCTGAGCCACAGTCTTTGCACCAGGCCCGGGTGCCAGAAAGCCCTTCTAGGCAGCTGCAATGTCTTCATAGCTGTCTTTGTATTTAGTCAGAGCTTTTGCAGGAGCCTCTTGCAACCAGATACCACTTTTCATCCCCAACCTGAGGAAAGTCAGACAGGGCCATTCCCTTCCCACCGAACTCCACCACCTTTTCTTCGCCTCTCCTTTAAAAAAAACCCCAACATCCAAACCATAAATTAATGAAATTACTATTAAAAACCCAAAACCAACCAAAAAGGGGCCGGGGAGGGGGCTGCAGCTAGAGCCGTCTCTGGCAACCCAGCTCTAATCTCTTGCAAACCCCTGCTATCAAAGCTTGGATCAGCATATCTAATGTAAACGAGCTTTCACACATAAATAACGTGCCACATCTGGCTATTTGGTTTTTATAGCGTCTTAGCTACCGAGCGATTTATAGAAGGCGAGCTTGTTAAAGAGCAGCCCGGGCTCGGCCAGGGGAAGTTGCGGTCTGCCCCGGGGCAGAGCGGGGTGCGGGGGGGTGCAGAAGTGGGGTGGGAGCGGTGGGTGAGGGCCAGCATCGAGGTGGGGGCCGGAGTCCCCGCGCCGGCAGAAAGCGGCATCTTTGGGGAAGGGGGGGCGGGGGGAGGGCTCTGCCCCCCGGGGGAAGGGGGGCCGGCTCAGCGGCAGGGCCGGGGCAGGCTTAAAAGAGCCATCCAGGAACCGGCGTGTTTGCGCTTATAACCAATTTATGACGGCGGAACATATGGCCAGTATTTCGCCTGGCGTCACCCGCCGGGGAGGAAAGCAAACAGCCCGCGGGATGTAAAGCCGGAGGAAGGAGCGGCCGCCCTGCACACGGCGGAGACAATGCGAGAGCCGCGGATCCGCCGCCGCCGCCGCCGCCACCCGCAGTCCCCGCCTGCCTAGGGACCCCCCCCCGGCCCCCAGGTGAGCCCCGCCGAGCCGGGCAGGGGGGCTGCGGGGATGCCCAAGCAGCGGCGGGGACCCGCGGCAGTGACGGCGGGGGGAACGGGGGGGAAACGCCGACGGGAATCGGGGGCTCCGGAGCAGCAGGTGGGAAGGGGCTTGGGGCGCGGGGGGATGTCGGGCGGCGGTGCAGGTAGAAGTTGATGCTGAGCGGCCGCCGGAGGACCGGGATGGGCGGGGGGGGGGGGGGAAGAGGGGGGCGCGTCCCCCTGCCCCGACGGCGGGGCTCTGCCGCACTGGCCCGCCCCGGCCCCGGTGAGCGCCCGGTGCGCGCCCGGTGAGCGCTCGGCCGCCCCCCGTGTGCGGCGGGGCCGGAGGAAGCGCGGCCCCGCCGCAGCGCTCCGCCCGCTGGCCTGAGGAGGGGGGAGCCAGGGGCTATCGCCACCACCACTTCTCCCCCCCGCCCCCCGCGCCCTGCCCCGGCGACGGGACACTTCTCGGCTGCGACGGCAGAGTACGCCAGAGGACCGGGAATGGCCCCGGCCCCCGCCGGCCCCGGCTGTACCCGCCGCCCCGCGCCGCTCCCTCTTCCTTCACTTCTCCGTTTCCCTGGGGTTGCCCACGCCGCGCTTGTCATCCCCGGCTTGGACTCCAGCACTTGGGTCGAGTCCCTCCAGGTGAACCTTTCCCCATCGTTTCTCCAGAAAAGAGCCTGACCATCCCATTTCCCCACCTCTCGCCCTGTGCGTATTCCTCGGGGGCTTAACGTGGCTCCCCGGCACCCCCACTCGCGACACGCACCCACCAGCTACCTGCTAAGCCCTTCCATGTTGTGCTCGCGCGTGCGAGAAGCCAATTCAGATAAGAAAGTGCTCCCAGCCGTAAATCCCTCCCCGATCCCATCGCCCCCGGCGGAACGGGTCGGGTTTTTCCTTCCCGAGGAGCTGAAACATTTCTGACAAAGCTTAATCTCATTGGGACACGTTTCATCATTAGAGAGACGGGAACGAATAGAGCCGGGGGGCTCGCTTGCGGGGGGACACGTTTGCCCGGCAAATAAAACGGTTTATAATAGCCTGGAAGGGAAAGGGAGGCCCCGGGCCGAGCTTACAGCTTTTGCCGGGGAGAGGAGCAGGGGGGGAAATTAAATAAGACAAATAAATAGTCGGGGTCGGGGGGCTGCGAGGGGGCTACAGACTCCTGGCTTTGTGCTCTCTCACACGGCCTTAACAAACTGCCTCCGCCACTATTGGCAATATTTTCAAAGATCTCATTAAAGTGCATTTATCAAAGTGCTAACATGTGCCCTCCGGCTCTGACATAACCTCGGTAGCCCCCAGGGAGGAGGGGGAAAAATCCCAATTTCTATGACAATCCGCCACCTCGGGAGGTTGGCTGGGGGGCAGGCGAGATCCAGATCTGCAAATTTAGAAGTAATATCGGTGAATTGGAAGGATTTCTCCGTCTTTGAAGCTTCGGGGGGACGGAGATAGAGTAATCGTGAGAATAGGAAAGCTCATTTAGATTCCTATGTCCTGGAGAAGATTTAATTGTCTGCGGGAGAAAGGCAAGGCCGGCGCCGGGGTTTTGGGGGGTGGCAGGGGCTTTCTCTCCAGCTTCCTTAGGGAGGGCTGGGGCCGACTCCCTTTCCGTGTGCGGGAGAATTTTTTCCCTCTTCTTTTTCTTTTTTTTCCCCTCCCTCTTTTTTTTCCCCCAAAACACCCCTCACGCCTTTGTTAATGCCATTTCTCCAACCGTGAAACGAGACGGGAATTTCACCCCGCAGAAACTCCAACCCCCGCACCTTACAATTAAGTTCTCGAAAGCGCCGGAAGATCCCGAGGGCTCTGGTTCCCCCTGATTTCAGGAAATACACGTTTTATTTCACGCTCTCTCCCTCCCCCGAGCAGGGTGCCGCCTTGAAAGGCTCGTGGTGCGTGGGCTCCCGGCCCCTGCTCCCCTTTCCCACGGGCCTGCCGTCCCCCCGGGCCGGAGCCGTCGCCGAGCCGGCAGCATCTCTGCAGACCCGCCGCTTTATCGATGGGAAGTGCAATTTCACCCCCTCTCTGTGCGGCTCTCGGAGGGTGCATTTCCAAGCCATAGGTTTATTTTGATCTTTTTTCCTTTTTGTTCCGTGTTGGATTTTCTTTTTTAATCGCCGACGAGAGATGTCTTAACGACACGGCTCCCTTTTCCCTCGTCACACTTTAAAACAAAGAGGTGAAGCTCCTAATAACAATTATCCTGAGCGGCACGGGCTGTGCGTCCCTTTCCCTATTTATTTTAAGTGTAGCTCATTCTAAGAGATAAAATAAACCTGTGCCTCTAACAAAGGCTTTGAGCGGGCTTCGCTAATCCGCGCCGAGCGGCAAGGTGCAGTCCTTTTTGTGTGTTTATTTGTGGTCTGGAGTGAAGGAAAACAATAGCTCGCACCTTTGGTCTCATCAAACAATAAACTCATCCACTTGAGGGCTGTTATCGGAGATGCGATGCGGGGACGGGTGAGGGCTGGGTGCGAGCGAGCCGTGCAGGGAGGGGAGGAACGGCGGAACTCTCCTGCCAAACACCCGCTCTTTCATTTATATATAGTGTTATATAATATATATGTATGTGATATCGCTCGGCAGAGAAGGGAACGAAGTCAGGGGCGTCGATGGCTTAAAACAGAGGCAGAGACGCGGCGCTGTGCGGGTGCGCTGGAGCAGCAGAGGAAGCGGGCCAAAGAACCACAATCCACGGGCCGCCCGTGGAGGTGGCGAGACCGCGCTCCGGCCGCTCGCCTGTCCCGCCTGGGCTATTCCCGGGTCCCCACTCCCTTTGCGGGACCGGGCCGCTCCCGTCACGCGTGACCGTGGAGCACTGCAGCCGCGAAAAGCCGCCTGGAAGGGCTCTTTCCCTCTCTTACCCCTCACGGAGTGTCTCTTCCTCCCTCAAAAGAAAAAACCCAACCAAACTCAAACCAAAACAAACCACAAAACCCAGCAGCAACAAGAAGCGAGCTTTGATGCGGCTAAAATCAACACCCGCCGCCCGTGGGGTGAGGGGGCGGCTGCCCACGCGGCTCGGGGAGGGGAGACAAACAACCGCGAGGGCGCGGAGGCGAATGGCGGGTGTTTGAGCGACCGGTGAAAGTAAACAGGTAAACACTCCCCGCTGGCAGGGGCACTTCTCCTCAAGTGCAGCCACTCAGCTGAGTACACGCACCACGCCGCCGCCTTCCGTGGGCTGCTGCAGATAACCCCACCGGGGCGAATCCGCCGGGCAGCCGGCTAGGAGGGCAGCCCCTCAACCCCTGCTCACTCCCCAAGGCCCTGCGGGCTCCCTCCAGCCTTGCTACCCCCTCGCCTTAGCGCCGGAGCATGCCCAACACCACGCCGTCGATCCCGCGCTCTGTCGCGGCAGCCGTCGAGGTTTGCCCCCCTTCCCCCGCCACACACAGCGCGGCCTGGGCACGGGCTGTGTCCCAGCCCCGCGACCTCTCCCGATGTCAACAGCCGTCGCGGCCCCCGCGTCACCCCCCGACGGTGACGTCACGGCGTGTCGGGCCGTTTGCTCGGTGCGGAGGGAGCGCGGCCTCGGCCCGCGGCGTTGTCCGCGCGTGGGAGCCCCTCGGGGCTTTGTGTTCACACCAGGGACCGCCGTTCTCTCTGGGCCGCCAACACCGGCTTCCTCGCTACCTCGCAAGCCCCCTGGCCCGTCCTCCCTCTGTGGGCATCCCCCACTCCCTCCACCGTCGGGCCCCACGTCCCAGAGCTTGGCAGGAGGCTCTGACCGCGTCGAGGCGTTTGCGCTTGTTTGGGTTTCGGTGAGGTTTTCTATTATTATATGTATTATTCTATGTAAAACCCGGCTCTCAGGCCCGAGGATCTGAGCCGACCGAGGGAACCGACCCGCCAGCACTGCCAGCCTGGCTTCTGCCGCTCTTCTTTAATTCGGGACGTCGTATCGCTGTCCTGCCGCTGTCGCGATTGTTACTTGTTATCACGGCTCTCTTTTTCTTTCCCCTCGTTTGGCGCGGCGCGAAGCAACCAAAACCCCCATCCTGCCCCATCCGAGCGAAACGCCGCCGCCTCCCCCGCTCCCGGCGGGTCGAGCCGGGGGAGGGAGGCGGGAGGGGGATATAAATCAATCGATAAGCCCGAGATTTGCTGGAAATTAAAGGTCTGTGTCTGGTGCGTGTCCCAAGCCCCTCCCCGCGGGGAAGGGGAGCGGGGCGGGGGAGCGCCCGCCCGAGGGGGTTCCCTCGATATCGAGGAAGGACCTGAAATGGATGAAGAGATAGCCATTGAGCGCGGGTGAATGCCATGACAACTAGGAACAACCTCAGATTTATTCCCAACAGTTAGGACACATTGAAAGAGGGCGTCAATCACGTATTATTTCGCCACTGAAATAAATGCAAAAACTGCGCCGAGACAAAGGGTTCCAACAGAAGCCGGACATTTGTCTACATTGCGGACATTGTTTCCAGCTTAGCCATAGGGTTGTATTTGTGTTTGCGCGGGTCCGACCACCCAGGATGTGCTCAGGGGCTCGCTTAAAAAAAAAGGGGGGGGGGGGGGCAAAATCCCTGGGCATTGTCAGCCACATCACATACTTTATGGGAGGCAGGCTGGGGGCTGGGGGGAGGAAAGATGGGGCGAGCGGGGAGGGAGAGGAGGGGAAGGTGCGAATACACTGATCGGGAAAGAGGAGGATGTCTGAGGGACCGTCTTCTTCCTCTTCCCACCAGCAGCAGAACCATCCCTGCTCTTTCCTCCTGGAAGAGAAAGTCGGTCAACTTTTCTCTTCCAGAAATAAAGGAGGTGGCGAGAAAAGCCCCTTCCCAGATGGCAGCCCCCCGCCCCGCACAGCACCATCATTCCCACGCACCAGCCCGTCCCGGGCCGCGGTCTTGGCTACGGGGCGGTTCGGAGAGAGGACGGAGCAGGAGAAAGGGAAGGTGCGGGCCATGTCCGACGAGGGTGCACATGGCCAAGGGTCCCCGGCGGGTGCAGAGAAGGGGAAAGAGGAGGCAAATAGAAATAAAAGTTGCTGGCAGACAGATAAAGAGGGAAGAAGTTGGGGAGGGGGCGGACTGCGGCCCCCGAAAGGCTGGGGGGAGCTCCGCGCCTGCTCCGCGCCGCTGTGCCGGGATGCGCGGCCGGGGATGCTGCGGGGCTGCGCGGCTGCCTGCGCCATGTGTGACACCTGCAGATCCGGCCTTCCGAAACGTCCTTTTGGAGAGCATCCCCTTCTTTATCCCCCTCCTTTCCCAGGACCTGGAAAAGAGAGGAAAAAAAAGAGAAAAGAACAAATAAATTCGGTCACATTCGAAAGTGCATTGGGCTCCAGCCCATTAAATTCCCCAGACCGGCTGGGTTTTATTCCCCTGGAAGAAGGAGACAAAATCAATGAGACCTCTTCAAATAAAGCCCCCCCCTCAGCAATCACCTCCCGGATCTCCCCGGGTCGTGACTGACGATCGCATTTTGCCAGTTCGGTTAATTTCGGAGCAAACTAGAATCAATTACTTGCTGTTTAATTTCCAGCGTTCATCCCTAAGCCTCAACCAAAATATTGACCTAGGAGGTTTAGATAAGTTGGTCTCTTGCCATCTGAGCCGCCTCTCGTTTCGGTCCCGCGCGGGGCTCTCAGCGAGTCCCCGTGCGTGCGTGGGCGCGCAGGCTGCGCGGGAGGGGCGGGAAACCGCGCACGCTCCTCATTCTTCCTAACCCCCCCCCTTTATATTTTTTTTCCCCCCTTCCCTGCTTTTCAAGGCAATCGGTGGAAAATTCGCTTTGGAGTGTGCGGAGTATCGTGCTGATGCGAGGCTCTTTGTATGTAAATACTGTGCTTAACAAAAAAAAAAAACAGGGAAAAAAACCCCCCAGAAGCTCCCCCCTCCCTCTCTGGCTGAGCAACACACACACACACACACACACTCTCACACACTCACACACACGCGCGCGCGCGGAAGGGCCCTCCCCACGCCGGTAATTAACTGACACGTTATACCACTCATCACCAATGGTGGAAGCTCGGAGCTCGCCCAAAACCCGCAATTTCACATCTGCAAACACTGTCTTCATCCACTTGACTTCCAAGACCCGCCCACACGTGGCCAACCTTTCCCGGGTTTAATGTGGTTTTTTTCTCCCTCCTCTCGGCAGGTTCATGTGTGGGGACCAGCCTTATATGGACTCTCGTCTCCGGCAATGGCTCGGGTTTTGCAGGCGGCAGGCGCGGGCTCGGGGCGTTTAAGCGACATCCAGAAGTGATCTTTCTTTCTTTTTTTTTGCCTTTTTTTTTTTCTTTTTCTTTTTTTCCTTCTGTTTTTGGCGTGGCTTTCCCCCTTTCCCCTGGAGTTACAAACTGTTCCCGAAGCCAGCTGCTCGCTCCTTCTCTCTGCATCTCCCCCGTGGCAGAGCAAGCCCGTGGAAAACGCCGCAGAGACCCTCCGCGGCGGCCGGGGCACCGGTTCTTCTTCTGCAGGGAAACCCTTCGGTTATTTTTCTATACGACTACGTTATTCTACCATTTTTTACGTTTTTCCCCCTCCCTCACGCGTGCCGCCGCCCCGCAGCCCCCTCCCCCGGCTGCCGTGCGTGGGGTTGTTGTCGCCGTCCCGCGTGTCCGCCCGTGGCACGGCGGCTCGCCGAAGCTGCTCCTACAACTTTCCTGCTTAAATTTGGCCGGAACATGTCTCTGACCAACACAAAGACGGGTTTTTCGGTGAAGGACATTTTGGACCTCCCCGACACCAACGATGAGGACGGCTCCGCCGCGGAGGGCGGCGAGGAAGAGAGCGAGGCGCCGGAGCCGCCCAAGAAAGCGGGAGTTTTGGGACAAACCCCCTTGGACACTGTTCAGACGCTGCCTTTGAAGAACCCTTTCTATGATAACAGCGATAATCCCTACACGCGTTGGCTGGCGAGCGCCGAGGGCATCCAATACTCCCGTGAGTACCGAGGGGACCGGGCAGCGCCGCGACGAGATGCCCCGCGCCCGCGGGGGCTTCCCCCGGCGGCGGGGCGGGGAGGGCAGGGGGGGCGGGGGACATGGGGGTGGTATGGTGGGGGGGGCTGCCGCTCGCCACGGCTGGCCGAGCCCCCGCCGGTGTCTCGATCTTTCCTCCCCATCAACCCCCCCCCCTGATTCCCAGGGTGGGGGGGCCGTGGTGCCCCGGGCGGTGAGAGCCATGCGGGGGTCGCGCAGAGCGGGACGCCCCCGACCCCCCACCCCGCTGACAGGGTACTTTTGGCTGGACTCTCCGCAGTGCACGGGCTAACGGGGGGCGGCGGCGGCCAGGACCCCTCCGCCAAGTCACCAGAGCCGTCGGCCGACGAATCGCCCGACAATGAGAAGGAAGCGGCGGGCGGCGGCGACGCGGGGAAGAAGAGGAAGAGGAGGGTGCTCTTCTCCAAGGCACAGACCTACGAGCTGGAGCGGCGGTTCCGGCAGCAGCGGTACCTGTCGGCGCCGGAGCGCGAGCACCTAGCCAGCCTGATCCGCCTCACTCCCACCCAGGTGAAGATCTGGTTCCAGAACCATCGCTACAAGATGAAGCGGGCCCGGGCCGAGAAAGGTATGGAAGTGACTCCTCTTCCCTCCCCGCGGCGGGTGGCCGTGCCGGTCTTGGTCAGGGACGGCAAGCCCTGCCACACGCTCAAAGCTCAGGACTTGGCAGCCGCGACCTTCCAGACGGGCATCCCCTTCTCCGCTTATAGCGCCCAGTCCCTACAGCATATGCAATACAACGCCCAGTACAGCGCTGCCAGCAACCCCCAGTACCCCTCGGCACACCACTTGGTACAGGCGCAGCAGTGGACTTGGTGAACGCCGGAGGGGAGCGCGCACGCACACACCACCCACACCCACAAAACAAACAGAAAAAAGAGGAAAAACAAAAATAGGAGAGAGAGAGAGAGAGAAAGAGACAGACTGATGCTCCAAAAACAAAATCAGAACTGCGGGGGAAGGAATGGAGAGGGAAGCGCTATTATTATTATTATTATTATTGCTATTATTATTATATTATTATGGGGTTCTTTTCCCTCTCCCGTTTCTTTCCCCCCCCTCATTTTTCTTTTTTTTTTTTTTGTTTTGGGAGGGGGGGCTCGGTTTCATTTCGGGGGTCCGGGGGGGAGGGAGGGGAGGTGTTTTTGTGCGTCATTGTTTACAGAGATTTTTGCGCCATTCAGAGTGGTCCTGTCTACCTACAACTAAAATAAAAACAACAACAAAAAAAAAAGGGAGGGGGGGCAAATTATCAGAATTTAAAAAAAAAACAAAACAAAAAACAAAATAAAGACTAAAACCCCTCCGCTGCTCATGTGCTTTTGTGGGGACAGCGCGGCCGCCCCAGCTCCGGCCCGGGCACCCCGACACGCAGAGCTCGGTCGCTCCCCTTTCGAGCAGGATTTTCGGGCGACAGCTATTAGCGGGTCTGGTTTGCGTCGCACCGATCGCTGCCAGGAGGAGCAGCCAGGGCGCGTTCGTTTTGGTTTATCTGATTTTGGGGTTTTGCGCACAACTATTCCCGAGTAACCGCGGGGAAAAGAAAAGCGTGTTGAGCTCTCGGTGCTCACGCCGCAGGACAGCGGCTCGTTGTGAGCGAACCCAGGCGCTCGCGATTTTAATCTGATTTTTTTTTTAATAAAAAGAGCTGTGTTTCGAGAGGGAAAAAGAAAAAATAGCGAAGGGCCCGATGATGCTGCCGGCCCGGGTTTGTTCGACTCCCCGGTGCGGCCAGCGCCCGCCGCCGCCTCTCGCAGCTCCCGGCGGCGTTTTGACCGGGCCCAGCCCAGTGTGGGGGCAGCGACCCACCCCTCGGGCCCTCCCATGCCCCCCCTCCCCGCCAGCCGCCCCTGCAACTTCATGGGGTTTTTTTCATAGGAAAAGGAGGGTTTTTTTCGGGGCAGCCGGTTTCAGCACGGCTCCTCCGCAACACCGGGAGCTGACTTAAAACGCGGGGGGAAAGAACGATTGTGTTTTTACACACTCACGTGCTGCTGGGGTGAGGACACCAGCTTCTCCTCGGCAGCTCCCTCCCCAAGCCGTGGCCTTTTGCACGGCGAGGGGAGCGCGGAAACTTCGGGTTCAGCCCTCGGGGATGCGCCGGCGGATCAGGCAGGTGGACGCAAAGGGTTAACACCTGGGGCACCCCCTCAAAAAGAAATGAGGATGGGGGAGAATGGAGAAGAGAGAGAGGCGAGGTGGGGCTCAGTCGGTGTGAGAGTGGGGCTGAGGCCGGCCCCGGAGAAGTTGTGGCCGGTTTTGGGCAGGCGCAGTCCCTCCTCGGAGCGGGTTTGGCAAAGCCGGGGCAGCTGTGTGCTCTCTCGGCCTCTTGTGCGTGTATCTGGGCTGGTAAAGGTGCTTAAAACAAACAAACAAAAAAAGAGACGTAGCCTTGTCCGGTGCGATGGGGCCGGGCCAGTGCCCGCCGAGCAGAGGGGTCGGTCCCGGCGCCCGTCCGCAGCCTGCGCCGGCCACAAAGCCCCCGGCACCGTCTCCGCGATGCCAGAGGTTTTTTCCCTTTTCCTCCTTTTAAATGTATTTATTTCCCCCCCACCCCGTCTTTTCTTGTTCCTTCTTCCCCACGCCGGGTGACCCTTAATCCAAACCACCCGGGCTCGGCGAGCTTCTGGGCTCGGCGACGGCAACCTGCCAACGCACCGGCGGGGCAGCCGCGGCCGGTGCAGCGGGGCTGAGGCATCCCGACGGCCGGGGCAGCCGCTCCCCAGCCCGAGAAGGCTCCGCTGCGTCCCGGCCCCGCGACCTAGCTGTCGGAGGACACGGCCAAGGGCCAGTTTTTGGCCTCTCCATCCCCAGCCTGCGAGCCAGGAGCGGTAGAGAAGGAAAACTGACACTTTTTATTCCTCTTTATGTTTTTTCTTTTCCTCCTCCCCTTTTCCTCTTTCCCCCCAGGCTCTGCTAAGTCTATAAAACCATTTGTGTGGCCCTAACCTCAGTGGCCTTATATCTCCCATGCTGCCGGGCCAGCTCCGGGCAGTCTATCTTTGCACAATATACAGTAGACTTCACAAAACAGCACAATGGGGGAGGCAGGGAGGTGAGCATGTTAGAGGCGTGCATATTAAAGAGATGGAGGCAAAGGCAGCCGGGGCTGGGCCGGGGGAGTTGGGGGGGGAGAAAAAAAAAGGAGACAGTTTGAGGGGAGGTGGGCCCCCTCCCTATGCCTTCCCTCCCTTCTTCTCTCCCCCCCTCCCTTCTTTTTCGGGCCATTCAATGCATTGATGGGAGGCAGTCCATCTCGGAGTCAGGGAGCAGTGTCCTCCGCGTTTTGTTAGGGCTGTCACTCGTGCTCATTGTTAGGCATGTTCTACATGTTGTATCCCATATGGCCAGCTGGGCCGGGGGACCCCTCACAAAACCCAAATTGTGCCCAGCTTTCAAAACCAGCATTGTTGTCTGTGAAAGGAAGACGAATTAAAAATTCGTGCTATATCTATTCTGGAAAAAAAAAAAAGGGGGGGGGTGTCAAGGAAAAAGAATCCCTCTCTCTCCCTCCCTCTCTCCCTCTCGCTTTGGAGACTAACAGAGGCCTTCCTCTTCTCCCAGTTCCCGCTGACAAGTTTCTCTCTCATTTCACAGGAAATTAGACTCACCCCCTCCCCCTTCCTCCCCCCCCAAAGACCCAAGCGCATCTCCCCCGTAAAAGCCAAGGCGATGCCCGCTCCCGCGCCTCCAGCCGCCGGCCGAGCGCGGCTGCCCGCGCTGCGCGGAGGCTGCGGCGGGCGCAGAACAAGGCAGCATTCAGGGCCGGTAATGTTATGCAGGCTCTCGGCCCTGCGCGGCCCGGCCGTACCGCGCGGTGGGCTGGCACGTCCCGCTTCTCCCCCGGAGAAACGGCTCTTTCTTGTCGGAGCTCCTCGTTGTGCAAAGCAGGCCATCAGAGGGGGAGAGAGAGAGAGGAGAGAGAAAGGGAGGCCGAAATGAAAAAAAAAAAGAAGAAAGAGCAAAAGGAAGGGAAAAAAAGATATAAGGGAAAAAAGAAAATGTGTGAGAGAAAATAAAGGAGGAAAAAATGAAGGAAAAAGAAAAAAAAGATAAGATAAAGAGAAAAGGGGGAAAGAAAAAAGGGAAAAGAGAGAGAAGAAAAAGAGTGAGAGAAAGAAAAAACATTAAAAAGAGAGGAGAAAAAAAGAAGAGAAAAATAAAAGACAGAAAAGAAGAAAAAATAACGAAAGAGGGGGGAAAAAGGACAAAAGGAAAATAAAAACCAACGAAAAGAAAAAGGGGGAGACACAGCCCCCCGGCCCAACGGCCCTCGGCGTGTCCCGCGCCTTGCGGTGCCCTGGAGTTGATCCGGCGCCGGAGCGGGCCCGCAGCGCACAGCCGAGGCTTCACCTGGGGGGTCCGGCGTCTCCTCCCCACCCCCGGCACCGCTCCCGCCCGCACTGGGGGCAGCAGCCCCCCGTTTGCCCCGCTGCCGGTGCCCATGTCTCCTCCTCGCTCGCTCCTGCGCGCCGGGAGCCGCCCGTCGGGTTTGGATCGCGACGTGCCCCGCCGATCGCGATTTGGGGCACAACCGGGCACTCGCTCGGGGCGCACGAGAAGCTGGGCAGGGCTTCAGGGGTTGCTCTCCTCTCCTTTCCCCGTTTTTTCCCCCCTCGTTCTCCTTCCTCCACCCTTTTGTAGGGAAGAAGCCATTGAGGCGCCTCAGATCACCTGACAATGGGCTGGAAGCCCCTTAAGCCCTGGAAATAACTTACTTTCGTCACCTATTGACTGTTTGGCTTAGTTGGGAACCGGTGTGGATTTTTCGGGTCTTTTCAAGAGAGTCGGTCAATGAAAAGCTAATCCAATATTTACAAAGTATAAGGGGCAATTCTAGGCGGTGTTTATTAAGGGGCCGGTGGGGAAGGGCTACGGGGAGGGGGGGAACGACACAGGGGCAGGGGGGCCGCCCCCCGCGGCGTCGCCAGGACGGCTGGTCCGGCTTGGAAACGGCCCTGTCCGGGATCTCCAGAGCAGCGCAGTGGCGGGACACGATGCTCTCGCCGCATCATCACTCCCCGGTACCCCACCCCACCTGCAAACCAATGCCCGCAGCCTTTCAACACGCGCCCCCACACACCCCCTCCACGGCCGTTATCTCCCTGAAAAGGCAGCAGTTTGGGGGTTTCTCGCTCTCTGCGGCGGGAAGGATGTGCTGGGTGCTCTCCCGCCTCCCCTCCCCGCGGTGCGGCCGCAGGGAGGCAGCAGAGCCCCGCGCAGCGCGCCGGAGGACCGCCAGGATGCTCGCTACCCCTCCGAGCTCCCCCGGGGCTGGGGAGAATGGGGCGGGGGGGAACAGGGGGAGCCGAGGCGGGGGGCACCAGCCCCGACCCGATCCTCTCCCCAGCGAGCGGCCGCGCGGCGGCGCTGCCGGATAAGGGACGCGCCGTCGGGGTTCTCCCCCCCCCCGTCCCCAACCCCATCACCGCCCGAGAGGTCCCGATGGGGACCGGGAGCTGCGTAAAGCGTCACCCTGGGGCAAAGGGCCCTCCCAGCCGGCCGGGGACACGGCAGGGGCACGGACAGGACGGACAGACCCAGTGGAGTGAAGGACAGTACTCTACGGGTTAATGGGAAAGGTCCCACCAGCACTCCGCCTCTCCCTGCGGTAGAAGGGGACATCTTCGAGCCTTTGAGCCTCAAGCAATCTCTTTGAAACACAGCACAGAGCTGTAGGTGTGAAAATACCTGTTCAATAATCCTTACGGGGGCGACACACGATGAAGTGGGGACTCCTGCTCCCCCCCTACTGCTGCTGCCATCAGCACCAGGAGTCAAGCACATCCTCAAGACTGAGGAGCCACTCCTTTGGGCAAACAGTGCACTCCCCCAGTCTCAGGCAGGGTTTGGTGCAAAGCATTCACCCATATCATGTGAGTGTCAACCACACTGGAACAAACCAATCAGTGAGGCAGCCACAGCACTTCAGAGAGCTAAAGCTCACACACAGTTTCCCACCAGCACTACCTCTCTCCTTACCCCTGCACAAAGCCAGAGTGCTGGCAGCCACAGGGATGGCTACAGCTGGTTCCGAAGGCACTGAGGGCACATGCAGCTTGCACACTCAAAGGCAGTGGGTCAGCTGAGCATGGAAGGTAGGTGCTTAAGGGCATCGTGTTTTTGAATGTTCCAACTCAAAAGTGCTTTGGGTAAAGGCCACAGAACTGGTAGCCTCTGACTGCCCTTGCCGGCATGCTGAGAGAAGCTTGCTCCCCTCCCTGTGTCATTGTGGACTCTTATATTAAGCAAAACAAGCTTTAAAACAATGTCAAACCTCGCATTTTGTGTCCAAACCAAGGTCAAGCTATGGTTATGTCCCCACTTCTGGTATTTGGAAGTATTTGAGCAGCAGGTTAAAGCTCATAGCAAGCAAGATGGGACACCTTTGTGACAAAAATCAATCACCTCTCCTTCCCCAGAGCAGCATTGCATGCTCACTCCTCCCCAGGCTGACCCCATCAGGAAACACTTCAGGAAGAAATACACAGCCCTCACTGAAGCAAACTGGGAGAATAAATGCCTGGCACTGCTTACCTCCATACCACAGCCACACTCTGGCACAGCCAGAGCCACTCTGCTGTTCTCTGGGGTGTAGTGCTTTCCCGGCCAGAGACCTGTTTCTTCCCCAGCAGATGACCCATTTCCAGCCCTAAAAAGATCTGCTTTTCTTCACAGGCTTATCCATTCCATCCAAATGATGCATTGCTAAATTTTGCACTTAATTCAGCAAACAGCAAGACTTTCACTTAGCAGTCACCACCCAACAAGGGCATATTTGCCTTTTTTTGTACAGGACTATTAGTTAATGATACTTTAGAACCAAACACAGCAGTGCAGGATGGCTGTGGTGGGTGGGGTGAAGCCCTCACTGCCCACTCACCCTTTGGGGATGTGCCCACCCACACTGTCTTCCTCCAAGGCTGTTCCCACCTTGCAGAGCTAGCACTGGGGCTTTGCAGACAAGCTGATCTGGAAGCCACCACTCACCTGGGATGATACTCAACCGTTTGCTCTCCTGCTCCTGGGATCTTACACAAAAGGCTTCAGAGGCAGCTTGCAACACCAGCTCATCTCCCAGGTTTCTTCACGCTGCACACACCAGCTGACCCAGGGAGGTGGACAGGATGTACCCCCACTTTATCTCCTCCCACCGCCCTTCCAGGCAGCAGCCCTCCTCTTCCTCCCTCCCTTGCCAGCCACACCCATGGCTGGGACAACCTGGTCTCTTGTAAAACAGCTGAAGGACCAGCAGATTCAGGTCACCTGGGATGCTCCCAGTGCAAAGCATTTGGTCAGAAAATAAAAGGAGTTAAGCCTGAAAGGTGGGTTATAGTTTGGATGTCACATCCTTCCCTCTCCTGCAGGCTCAGCACATGCTCCACAGTGCTCTGCAGGTCTGCTCAACCACGAAAAGTAAACTCTGTCCCATGGACCAAAAAAAAAAATGAGCATCAAGGTTCAATTCCCTTGAGATGCTGCAAGGACACCCTGGCATGCACATCCAAAGTTCTTCAAAGAAGTTTCATGCATCAGGCAAAAACAGTTTAAAACATAAGTCATCACATCTCCATTTTCACATCTAATGTTTTATTGTGTTACACAAACAAGGTTGGAGGTGAGTGGGGAGCATATAAGGTCCTAGTTCCACTTACATGGGGTTTAACAGCCAGAAATCATGTCAATGCTATCAACAAAAAACATTCCAAATGTGATGTAAAAAACCTGAGAGCTCAGAGACATTTTCCTGGAATCATTGGAGATTCACTTAAACAGAGTCCCTTCATTCTGCAGAGAGATCTGCTGCATTTCATGGGGTTTAGCACCATTTCAGGGAGAAAGTTATCCGGGAGATCAAAACTGCAAGCAAAGCTGCTCAGAATAAATTGTGTAAAATCCCATTATCACCATCACAGCTTGGGTCTGGTTCAACATGATGGACTATTTCAACTATTTAAAGAACAGTTTTTCAAAGTCTGTGGTGTATTCCAATTCTTGTTTTGGTGCAAAGAACAAACAAAACACACCAACCTGGCTGGAGGAAACAACTCCCAACATCTTGCCACACCAAGCTCTCTCTGACCCCACGGTGTACCCACTATGAGGGAGCTCTGGAAGGCTTAAAGCACAGCATCCTTTCAGCATCTCAGGCTGTAACTATACTAATAAACTAAGTAGAACTGGTGATCATTCCTGGCACCAGCTGCACCAAATTGCCAGGAGAGTCGACTCCTCTTCCTCAGGTTACTGAAGCACCCTTTCAGTGCCAGGTTGTGGAAGGGGTGGTATCCCTCAGCCTGCTGCCCTGTGGCCACACTGCTGATGTGACTGCAGAAGAACCATTTCTTTATGACCTGTGGGATGTGTTGTACCTACCTTGCAGGAAAGAGACATTTGCAAGAAAGGAGTTGATCTCCAAGACTGTAAAAACGACCTAAACCATACCCTGTACATCTTCCCTAGTTGTGGAGCTTCCCAGCTATTTTCTTATTCAGACATTCTTCCTCCCCACACCCCTTCAGTTACAGCTGTCACACAAAAACCTGGAAGTCACCAACTGCTAAAAAACCCTCAAACACACACATGATTTGTTGCCCAAGTAATTCAGCTTCAACGTACTTCCAATAAGAATGGCCTTAAACCCCTCATATCCTCTCTGCAAGGCTCAGCCCAGTGTTCATCCTCTGCCACACTGTGAAGGAGAACTCAGCACCATATCTCACAGGCTCCTGACCCTCTTTGGTGCAGGTCTGCCCTGCCCTGCTCCATGTCCAAGCCCAAGGGTGCTGCCCCTGGGGATGCACGGTGCCAGCTAACCCTGCAGCCAAGGGGATGCAACAGCAACGGTGTGGGACAGAAGAGACACCTGGGATTCACACAGTGGGAGAAACTGGCTCTTCAAAAATGTCTCACTGCTGCCTGGGCACAGCCCAGACCCTCTCCCAGCAGAACCATGGTGCCAGGGTGCATCTGCAGTGACAACTGCCCTGGCTTGTCAGATAAGGAAACTCGTATCATGCAGCAGCCATTGGATTTGCTTACTCCTCTTCCTCTCCTTTACGTTGCTCCTGCTTCTGTTATTGCTCCAGTGGCTGAGAAAGTCCGTGTTGCTGTTCTTCCACAGCCTGTGCACAAGGAGAAATATTCTCAGTTCAGAACACACATTGGGCATCAGCCTGAAACAAGTGCTTTTGAATCTTGCTGCAGCAAAGCAACCCTCGAGGTTTTTTCCCCAGGTATACCCACAAAGCCAGCCATGGCCATAAGAACCTGGTTGAAACATCTTGTAACCCCTTTAACTGAACTGGGTGTAAACCACAGCCCACAGAGTGATCCTAAAGACCCATTTCTAAACAAGTGACTTCTAACTTGACCTTACTTTGCCCTAGACATCTCCTTCCCTGAAATGTTCCGAGCTCAGCGTGCACCACGTGTGTGACAGGCATGACTTTATGCACACGTTTAAACAAGGCAGGTGGTGCTGGCAGTGCCAGGCATCCCAGTAACTTACTCCTGCCACAGTAGCATTTCAGCCAGCATGAAAACACCTTAGGTTCACGCAATTCTGACCACTGATTTCCAAAGACAAAGGCTTTAAAGGTCAGAGACAGACCCACTCATGGCTTATGCGAAGCTTTTTGAAGTACTGCATAAAAGCAGAACTTGCCTTTGATGGCTCCTTTCAGAGTTAGGCAACAGCTGGATGAAAATCCGCTACAAAAGAGAATTCAGCATCGTCATTAGCAGTGACTTGGGATAGGAGCTGTTTGTTGCATATTTCAGAGGACTACTTGATTTGTCCCTCTCAAGTAAGGCCACTCAAAACTCCACATTATGGAAGAAGCAGCAGCTGAAACATCCCCAGCTTTTTGTACTTTGGCTCTCAAGGTAAGTGTTCCAGAGTGAGGCAAAAATAAAACTCAACCCAGATAGTCAACCAAGAACAAATCAAGCTGATTAAGATGAGGAAGGAAGGAGAAGTGAAGGAGGTCTGGTCACTCGGTCTGTACCAGCAGGCATTTGAGCACTCTGGGCATTTTGTGCCAGGCACTGCCTGTATACAGCAACTGTGACACCACCACCCTCAGTGTAAAGACTTGGAAAAAAACAGATCAATGAAGGTAACTGGGTTACAGAACTAATCTCAAATGACAGAGGAATGGTAATATTGAAAGTAATTTTGCCTTTCTGCAGTCCAGGACGCTCACACTTTTTTTTTCCTCTCCATTCTTCATTAGCACAAGTACTTCGGTGTTTACCACCTGCAAATTACAGCCCCATCATTGAAGTGCAGCCTCAGTGCTGTGTGGTCCAGTTTGACAGAAACCTAGTCAAAACTTGGTCTGTCCAAATTCACTGTGCAACAAGTTAGTGCCTGCCCATCTGGTACACATGGTCACAAAGGCAGGACCTTGTCTTCAGCGTGAGTCTTCAGAAGGGATGTAAAGGAGGAAAGGACAATGGCAGTGGTCTATCCACTCTGGGAAAATGCTTTAGCAAAAAGCATGTAAATGTCATCAGGCTCCATCCATAATGATATCTATGAGTCCCTCTTCTACTGATCCAAAGCCCACTAAAGTCTGAAGACACCAAGTTTTTACTTTTGGAAGACTTCAGAAAATGGTTTTTTCTCTGGACACATCAACATCTGCAAAGGAATAAATCAACTCCATGGTGTGTCCTAAGCCATCTGCCCTAATATATCGTTAGATTTCACACATCAAAACCTTACTCATAAAAACCTTGGTCAGTCTAGACTTTCCATTCAGGTAAAGCCATTGTGCAAGTGTTCAATTAGGAACCTGGAAGTAATCACCGTTAAACTTTATCCCCCTTTCAGCTCAAATGTAAAGCTGCAGCCTGTCAGTAAACAAGTTAAGAGTGTTTTTCCATAGCCAGTCAATTTTGTTTGGCTTAAAGTAAAATTCTAAGGCTGCCTTTTCATTTATAGCCACGCTTTTTCTCTGGGTTAAGGACTTTAAAGTATGCTAAAGATAGGCTTTTGTTCCCATCTACTTGCTTTTACCTCTCAGTTACTATCGAGGTCAGATCTTCAGCAGTGGAAACCAGCATCTCTCTATCAGAGCCTGTGGGGTGTAACACTTGCTTCAGCTGAGAGCAAACTGCTACGAATGTGTTCTCCTCTTCAGTAAATCACCACAGGTCACAGCTCCGGAGGAGCTCCTGGACAACTTTCGGTATAATTCACGAGCGCTTCCTGGAGTAAATAGCGCTTTCTGCCCTCCCCGTGCACCTTGGGTTATTGTGCTCCTTCAGAGGCACAGGCAAATAAAAGTTTGATGTTTATTTTATTTTCAGAGTGACTATTTACCCATCTTCCCTATTCTACCTTTATCTTGTTTACTACCTCTTACAATAGCAAGAAGTCGCTGCCAGGTAACCCCTTTCATTTCAGCCCTCTCCTTGGTAAGTAAGGATGCGAAGCCTTGGGTCACGCTGTGTGCTCTGCAGCTGAGCAACACAATTCCACTGCGAGGAAAACACGCCACACTTTCTTCAATTCTTCAGGTAAAGTGCTGACACCTGACCCTTGTCACGTCTCCAGCTTTCCAATGGGTTTGATCTGCCTTCTTACCCTTAAATCATCTTCACCGCCTACACCAGGTGGGACTCTGTGCCAAACATTCTGCATGGGATAAGGGGACTGTGCCTGGCCAGGGGCCAGCTCGGTGCTGGGAGCGGAGGTGACAGGTACCTGAGACACAGGGCTCGTGGTGCTGGTTGGGAGTCCAGAACCAGCTCAGACTAAGAACAGTTGATGAGGTGAGTGCAGCCCCACTCACCAGCTCTCACGCACACGGCCGTTATTTGGCTGTGTTTCATCTAGGATAAATATTCATATAATTCAGAAACTAAAGCAAAGGGGTCTTTTCCATCAAAGGTTTTGAAGATGTGAGGGACCTGGTTTTCAGTATCACCAGCAGTAACGTTTAGGCCACGGCATCTTCTGAGGAGACCCTCAGCATGCACAGCAGTTAAAGCCCAATGTCATCCTCTGCTCGCTCTCTGGCTACAACAGGCGAATGCAGAAAGCAGCACCCACTTGGGTTTCAGGAGGTTCCTGTTCCACCTCAAAGAGGAGCTGAAGAACTTTGTGGCTCCTCCTACACGAGCAGTGAAAGCAGAGTAGGGCTTGGCTTCCCCTGTGTCTTGGCTGTCACTGTGCAGCTGAGACTCTCAGCCTGTCTCTTGGCATCACCGGAGCAGATTAAGCAACCTTCCCAGGATAAAGATTTTCTCTCCCTGTGTTTACATCTCACACCCATATCCATCTGTAAAACACTTTGCTCTAAGCCTGTAGAACAGACTAAAAAGCAACCAGGAGAAACAGCTCTCCTTAACAAGGAGCATCTTAGCCAATGCCCTGCAGAGGGGAACAGTGCAGTAACCTCTTACCAGAAACGTGAACAAAACTGCTTTTCTCCCTCTCTCCAAGAACTGGTAGTTGAGAGGCCTAAAACTTTATCAAGTGCCTTTTATTCCCATTAAATGACTGATCTGAGTTTGCAAAGATGCAAATGTCCAGCAGTGTTTTGGCAGGATGCTGCCCTGCACGGCTTCCAGACAGGTAACACCACAGACACCAGAGCTGTCAGATCTCCTCAGCCCAGCTGCTTACAGCCAATGTGAGTGGACAGAGGATCTGGTCATCGATTGTGCTCCCTTCTGAAACAGAGGGACTGGGGCTTCACGAGTTACCATCCTGCAGACACATCCCCATGAGGGTGAGAGTGTCAGTTATTTGCACAGCTTAGCCAGACTGAGCATGAGCATCCTTAATCTCTGGGGGAGATCCCACAGATGCTTTTCCATCAGCTCCTGCTACTGGGCTCTGGCAGGGACAGTGGCAGGCTGTGGGAATCTCTCATGTGACCCACCCAAACACTAACTATGCTCCTAAAAATCCAGTCCCTACTTTGTTCAGCTTGGTTTTAAAGGCAAAGAACAGCTTTTCTAGTTTTCATCCGTTCTTCATGGGGGCCAATTCAGATAGGCAACCAAATTAAATTAACATATCTTGAGTTTTGTAGCCCAAGAATTCCCATTTCGGGCCACAGGATGCCTGCCTCTGGGTGCATTGTATTTGTTTTGGCTTCTTTATGTGTAAGAAGAGATTTATACCATTCCATCTGGCTGCAGCATGCTAGTCAGGGCATAAATGCTACCTGTAGGCTGCTGGTGTAACACTGTGCTGCTTTGCAAGTGAACACCAGAATGGAGTAAGTAAAAATACTTGTGACTATTTACCATGCTGTTGATCAACCTTAATCAGTGTCACTGGAGTCTGTCTCCTCCTCCACCCTCCTAAGTCACCTACACAGAGATACACATGCAGGCACACTCTCCACACTGCTGTCAGAGGTAACTTGTAGCTATAGTCATCTTAGTTTTGTCTATGCCTCTCCAAAGCCAAAATGAGATGTGATGGGATATAAGGGTTTCCTCTGAATTTATTTAGGATGATTTCCCTGTCACACTTAAAATAGCTCTTACGGTTCCCAGAATGACAAAGGGTCCCATCATAGTAGGTGTGTGACACTCAAAGCTGATTCAAAGACAGTGCCTGCCACCTCAGCCTAAAGAAGAGCTTGACTTGACATCTAGTGGAATCAATAGAGAGATTCACATTGACTTCAGGAGACACTGAATCAGACTCTCAAAGGAAGACAAGCTACAAGAAGTGACTGATGGATATAGGCTTCGCATTTATGGGCACTCGGAGATATAACAAGGAGTTGTGACAAGTCACAGGTGTAAAAAACCCACATCAACAATAAAACTCTACAGCATCATCTATAATCAAGTATAAAATAAGTGGAAACGGCAGCAGTTGCAGCACAAAGTACTTCCAGTGGTACTTGTTGGAGATCTGCGATCAACACGTTGGGGTTACAAAGGATAAGAGCAGACACTCACACAGCAGAGTCGGGTTTGCCACGACTCAGCCACTGCAACAGCTCCTCCGGCACAGGAAAACACCGTGCAAGCAGAGGCAGGGAATGTGCCTTCCTGGTAATCCTCCGTGCCACTCTGAGGTGCCCTGCAGCTGGCTCCTCAGGGTGACTCACTACCAACCCTCACACCGCCAGCTGGCACTCGTGTTGGAAACCAGAGGCTCTTCCCAAACCATCCTCACAAAGCCTTTTGAGCTCAGGGAGAGCTGAGAGGAGGGCTACGTGTCCCTGTTTCCAGCAGAGCCATTTTGCCCTGTGTACCCATCATCATCAGATTCCAGCCATGGCCCTGACCCAGCAGAGAGGACAGACTCACAGAGGTCGTTTGAGCACAGTGTCCCTTCAAGCCAGTTCTCTTCTGGCTGGTGGCAGCACTCACCAGGCTTCAGACATCAGCAGGATGCTTTCCTCTATCGCCATAACACAGACAACTGCAGCTGACCTACCTGTGACAACACTCTGGTACCACCTGAAGGCATCCTGTTGCCCTCTCCTGCTGCTGCTCACCCAGCCATGCTGTTTGCCATCAGCCCTGGAGCAGTGTGAATTCATGTTCCAGCTCCTGCTGGGGTGGGTTTGTGGGCAGGCTCCTCTTGCTGAAACCTGCTCCCAGCACGGTTGTGGAGTACTTTGAATAGCATCTTCCTCCTGACATCAGCTCTGCCTTCCACCAAAGAGGCTCCTCAGACTCCAGGTCAAGCCTGGGGCCTTGCAGCCACCCATCAAGGTTAGGATCTTCCAGCAGATCATAGGCAGACTCCTACAAAAGAAACACATTGGCTTTCCACGCAGCAAGTCAACACCCACCCCTCACATTCCAGAACAATCCAGTCTTTCCAAAGGCACAGGCTGGGAGACACTCTGCACATCTCCATGGGCAACACAGAGACTCTCCTTTCTTTACTGGATGATGGGAGGGTATCTGTGGGGGGTTCAAGAATTGCTGGCCTCCTGTGGTGGGCAGCAGTAAGCACCCTCCTTTACCTGCACTGCCAGCAGTGGAGCAATGGTCAGGAGGCTGCACCCACCCAAACTTCCCCTCTAACCTCTCAGCACTGTAGGGATGAGGGTTTAGCTTCTTAACCCACCCACAGCACTGGCTTGGACACCTGCAGTGGCCAGTGCATCACATGTGTGGACACTTAGTAAAAAGGGGAGAAAATCAACCTGTGTCCACCTGCAGGTCAGAGTACAGAGGACCAACCAGTCTCCATGAAAGCAGCACAAACAGTGGGGCAGGTTCCCTGGTGCTTTCTCCTGTGCGACTGTCCACACCTTCCTCTGGGGCTTTGCACATTGGCTCTGGGGTAGGCATTGCATCCATGTGCAGACAGAAGAGTTCCTGGGAATCCTCTTGCCCTTGGTGTGCTTGCACAGTATCCTTCCAGGCAGCCCTTCACTTCCTGGGGGAGCCAAGAGAGTCCACTGAAAAAGGCTGTTTAAAAGAAGGGAGAGCAGATAGCATCAGCAGCCAACTCTCTGAGCTGAGTAACAGCTGAACAGGAGGAGCTGTTTCACTCCCTGAATGGCATTTTAGGCACAATGGTTTACATTTTAGATAATTCAGTGTATCAACTGTGCAACAAAAGCAATTCAACGATACCGTTTTCAGCCTTTGAGCAGAATGGATCTTAATTGCCAAAGAGACATTTTCCTTCATATCTCAGGATCTGTACTTCATGATTTTTGTACTTGGAGCCTCAGGAAATTGCAGCTCTCTCCTGATTAAGTACTTAATTGTGGTCAGTGCTTTTCAAAGTATTTTCAGCAGTTAGCTTAAGTTCCACTTCAGACACACACCGTTATCGACTTCTTTATCAACTCACAATTTCCCTGCATCAAATGCTTTCTGAAGTATACTTGGTGGGCCTTGATCACATCCCTATTTCACAGGGACTCAAGTGGAGAGAGCCCAGATGCCCAGAGAGTTGGACAGCACACGCTGGGGCTCCAGCAAGACATTTTCCTACCTTCCTTCAAAGCTCTTTCTCATCTGAAGCATCAGAGTTGCACTTCACCCCGGGCAGCTTGGGAGAAAGAGGCAGGCAACTGCCTGAGATGCTGGCTCCCATCATGGGATTTCCCTCTGAACTGACCCCTTTCCCACCCCCTGCACACAGAGCAGCAGCAGCTGAATCCCAACTACTCGGTTGGATTTGCCAGGAAACCAAAGGAATTTAACCATGATTTTAAGCCAGGAAGTAACAGGTGAACGTGGGATGTGCTGGACAGCAGTTGGAAGTTTACAGAAGCAGTGCTGAAACCATCTCTCTAAATTAGGTAGCATAAGGGCTAACATCCCTTTTTCCCCTCGATCCTGAAGCAGGTGACTGGTTAATACCATCAGTTCCTCAGGCTGGAGGAGCTTTTGCAGGTGTCCAGCCAGTCCAGTTCTCCATCTGGCGGCTCCAAAAGCTCAATGTGGGCTCCGAGTATCCTTTGGACAAGTGTATGGGTACCCTCACCTGAGAACCCCTCTCAAGAGACGTGACCACTTCTTTATTTCTCAGGGATTTCAGCTTCAGACTAGTGGAAGAGAAGAGGGAAGGTGTCCTCTGCCTCGGCATGAAAAGGTACCTACCCTTTTGCTGATCCCAGGGCCGTTTGCCCCCGTGATGCATTCCATCCTGCTCTCCCTGCCTTCGCCGTGATGGTCCAGCCCAGGATGATCTAGAGCTGCCCAAACAGCACAGTCTGGTTAGCACCAGCCTTTTGGGCTGATAACCGAAATGCCACCTGGACCACCACACCAGAATGAGTTGCATCAACATCATTCCTACGTCTTGGTACTGCTGATGGAAGGTTTGAGTTTATAACGTCACAGCACTAGGAAATTAAACATGGTTTCAAAGTCTCTTCTAGAAACCTTGTAATAAGTCTCCATGGGTCACTGTCACATTTTGAAGCTTCAGTTTTACAACACTTCAGTGTTGTACCACTGTGAACTATCAAGCAGAGACTAATTACTCTTGGGGGTGAAACCCTCAAAAGATTTCCACTCTTGCAGCTCTCACAGGTACATGGTAAAAGCCACATTACCTGAAACATGCTGGATCTTAAAAACAAAGAATGCCTCATCTTAGTTTAGAAATACTAATGTTGGGTAAACACATTACAAATCAGCCCAGATCCTGACCTCCAGACATCTGAGTAATCCCCTCGCAGCTGCGAGAAGTGAAAGCAGCTCCTCATCTTCCCCGGTAACTCACAGGGAAGGGGAACACTTGGCAAGACAACTGTTTGGGTTATTCATCCACCAGTAAGGCCAGTGCTTGCATCCCCAGTACAGAGCCTGACAGCTTTCTGCTTTGAAGCAGTGTGAAAGTGTCAAGGCAGAGGAGTGCTCAGGAACAGGTATGGCCCTGAGCTCCTCCTCAGCTGGCGACAGGCTGCTCCCCACACCATCGCCTGAACAGCCCCCAGCAGACGGGCACCCAAGGGCTGGGAGCAGCTCCAGCCTCACCACAGAAATCAATTGCTTTCCCTGTTTTGTACAAATCTGCAAGAAGCTCTTGAAAGATTGAATGGCTTCTCTGCACCATGGTTTTGGAGTTGGTGCGTTGAGCAGCAGCCGACTGAGATCGAGTGTCCCTGGGAGCACACTGGGGTGCTTCGAGGGGCTCGGTTCGGTTGCACAGCTCTGAACAGTCTTCCACAAATTAGGTGTCAGGAGGCGAGCTAACTGGACCACAGCTACATGTTCACCCATAAAGTGTCACAGAGTCTTGTCACTTCACGAACACATCATTATACTTGAGCCAACTATGACCTGCTAGGCAGAGCCACACATTCCCCATGTCCCTTACCTGAACCAGGGTCACTCACAGCTCCCCTCAGAGCTTCCAGCTGTGGGAAGACTCCTGAGGTTAAAGTCTACAGAAGCAGGGGATGACACTACAAGTGGTGCCACCAGCCAACATGCAGACAATGCTAATGGTTAACATAATAACCTTGTCATTTCGTTGTACATGAGAAAAGATAATTACTTTCAGGGTTTAAGAACAGAATGTGTTGATCCAAATGTAATCTCTGTATTTTGGCATTTGATTATTACATTAGAAATATAAATGTCAATGGGCTGTAGCAACCAAGTCATCAGAAGTCAAAAGAGACGTGTTGCTTACATTACAGTGCAGAGGCAAGAGCAGAAGCCAACAAGGGGCTCGTAACTTTGGTTAATTAAAAACACATCACTTCTGAGAAACATTTTGGGAGCCGAGAGCTTTTGTTTTTCCTAAATGATCCTTTTGTTGCACCCAGAACAAGCGAGGGCTAGAACCGTGGAACCAGAAGGCAGAACTGAGGATCGCTTCTAACTCCTGTTCGCCCACACTGGCGGGATGAAGCCCTGAGCAGCTCATCTCCCACAGCGAGGAAGGTCCATGTTTTGTGGTCACTTAGTGACAGCATCAGTGCAGTCACCTACTCACGGGAACCCCAAAACAATCGTGAGCCCACTTCTCATGGGCTCAAGGACTCAAGCTGCTTTTGTTTCCATTCCTTATCTTTTTCTCAGAATGCAGTTGGCAACTTGCTCTGGCACCTTCTTTCATCATTGTAAGCCCAGATGGGCTTGTTTGTCTCTCTTAGCCTAAACCTGCTCTAATAAATACAGCCCGAAGAGAGTTCCCTTTACACGCCAGCCCGGTTCAATGCACAAAGGGTGCATAGTCTAACCAGCACCCCCAACAGAGCAAAGCCCAACTATCAGCTACTTAGGAAATGAAGCTTTGTCCTCCGGGAAGAGATCCCTATTCTGAACTTGTGGCTAAAAGCATCCAACACAATCTGGAAGCCAAGACTGTCTGCAACAGTTAACAAGAGCGCGCTGCCAAGAATTGATTCAAATTGTTACGATTTGCTGTTGAACGAGCTATTGCCTTGATTTCTTAGCAAGGTTCAAGTTTACAGCAGCCTGATTAGTCCCCACTAACATTCCTGAAGCACCTACTGCTGCGGGAGATTTTATTAAATTGCCAGCCCCGACGGCTGTTCAAAGTTTGTGTCTTATTGCGATTGATGGCAGCAAAATAGGGAAATAAAGAGAGGGGAAGGGAGGGGAACTCTGTTTGTTAAGGTTTTTTTTCTTTTTCCTTTTCAATAAAATGTCAACTCCATTATATAGATGTCAACTCCATTACTGTAATGCTCCTTCTGTAACCTCAAAAGGTAACTATCTGCTAATAAAACAAGTTTCTCAAAGGGAGTGCTGAGGGCGAGCGTACCCGCGGCAGCTTTCAATCTGTTTAAGAAAATGCTTGTTTGTCCCCGTAGACACAAACACCATTTTCATTATTCTCTTCTCCTGGTTGCTTTTGTCTCCCCAAAATAAAAAGCTGCTCCTTCTCCCAAGGAGCCTGCGGTGGTCACAGACCCGTTCCTGCTGTGGGAGAAGCCAGGAGGAACAAAGAGCAACGCCCGGTGTGCCACGGGGCCATCAGAAAGCTGCGTTAGGCAGCGGCAAAGATGGGAAAAACAGAGGAGCAGCTGCCTCTGGTGTGCTGCCAAATCCTCTGAGGGTGGACTGGGGGGAAATGCCCCCCAAAAGCAGCAAAACCCAAAAGCCTGGGCGAGCCTGGAGGCGGGATGCACAGTAACCATCAGCCCACGAGCACCTGCAGCCACGTCAGCAAACCCCTCGAGGGGCTCAGACAGGTTTGTGTGTTCCCAAGGTCAGGATGCGTTTGGGAAGGGACGATGGTTGCATAAAACCAGGGGTTTTGTCAGCACCATTCCCCCACATCTCCTTTCTTTTGTTTACAAAATTAAAAACACTGGTCTTAAATAAACAAAGACTCTCACTCTTTCCCAAGCAACAGCTGAGAGGAGGCTGGAGGAGGACAGATTCCCTCCCACCACCTCAGGTTTGTTGGCTGCACACATCAATAAAGACAAAGATGAGTACATATTTAGAGAAGAATAAAGAAATCCATTCCAGAACGGGAGTTGTTTAGATAATTGATTTCCCTTGGACTTACAAGCACTAAATAACACCCACTGAGCCGCATCTCCCAGATAACCTTTTCCTTCAAATCTCTCTTCCAAAGGATTGGCCTTTGACAGAGGCATCTTTCAGAGTGCAAATCTAGCAAGCTTTAAGGCAGCTCGTAGGTAAGACCTTTCTGAAAGAACGCCGTGATGATTCCTCAAGCAATTATTTTTCCCTTCGTATGCTTTGCATAGAGAGAGCTAATTAACTGCCTGCCAGGTTCTGCAGATTCACAGTGAAAAAATGAAGTAGTACAAATGTCATAATTAATTAGCAGTTTAATGCCAGAATGAACACAGCAAAGGTGCCATAAATATTCAAGCGGCAGGACCTCCACAGCGGCGTGTGCTCGCGGTGCAGTTCCACCCCAGCAGCCACGCTCTCGGGCGTTTCATGTGCCAGGGACCACACAACGGGGTCCCAAATCACCACACCTGGACAGAAAGCTCAGTCAGAGTCAGAGGAATGAGGGAAAATGTGTCACCTGGCACCTCGGTGGTGCTGGATGCCTTCCCCTGAGGAGCAGCGCAGAGGCAGCTCTTGCAGGCAACAATCCCACTGCCTGGAACCCCCCACACCACCACAGGCTCTGCCCTGGGGCTCAGCTTGGTTTGCACAGCCCCAAACCCCACTGCTCTCCAGAGAGCTAAGGGCAGCCTGACTTCCCTCCCTCCTGCTATCAGGACATTTCGTTTCTGTACCTTTAGGGAGCACAGTGGTGTCTGTGGACACCATGCAGATGCCACTGCCTCTCCCCACACCTCCCACCTTGCACAGGGCACATATGAAGACACAGCCATTTTCTGCATGCAGATCTGAAGCCTTCAAAAGCCTCAGGTGGGTACCAACCCCACCTCACAGACAGAAAAGGAGCACATCAGCATGCAGAGTTACCAGCTTCGCCATGGACAAAGCAGACAGAGGGTTTCAGACCCGGGTCAAACCCTGTGCCTTACACCAGACACATAATGCAAATAAAAATCATCATAATTGGCTCTTGGGAAGAATAAAAGCCCAAGAGATCCCCCTGAGAAGACAGTATCCCCACCTTGCCTCTCAAGCAGGGAAGCCCAGCATTCACAGGCACTAGGAAGTGTACTCACCTGTACTTGGATCCCAGCACAGGACAGCTCTGCATGGGAGACCTCACATGCTGCTGCAGGCTCTGGACAAGCCTAAGGCGTGATGGAGCAGCCCAGGTACAGTTCTCATCCTAAAAATAGGTGACCCTGGGCTCAGGCATGGTATCCACTCTGAATGACCCAAGAGCTCTGGAGCAGAGCAGGCTCCTGTGGAAAAAAACAAGAGGCAGGAACTAACAGGTGTCCATAGTTCATCTCAGGTGTGGTGTCCAGGAGCCCACAGCTCCCTCCTCTTTCCCATCCACCTGTGGGAAATCTTCAGGAGCAAACAGCTAAATGAAGCCACTCTTCCAAGCACCCATCTCAGGAGCATCCCAGGCAGCAGTGCCATCCTTGCCACCTCCTGTGCCTCTCTGCTATGGAAGGCAAGGCTGCTTTTTAAGCCTTCTCTTTTTTATATATAAATGAGACTATCACTTGGCAGGCTCCAACTCCATGGTGACAGCACCACTGGGAAACCCGTGACACTGACAGGTCAGAGCCTGCACAGCTCCTGTGGCTGCAAGGGAAGAGAACAATGACCTGGAGCAGTAACCCAGGCTGTGAAAGAGAGGACAGCCTTGGGGATGAGAACAGAGAGGAAAAAAAGGCCTTTAAGTTCTCTCTCCTTTTTTTAACCTAATGAAATCTTTCACTAACACAAGCCAGCACCTCTTCAACATCTGCTTGGATGCTTTGTTCAAGTATCAGACTTGCCTCCTTTGCCTCTGCTGCTCTGACGTGCCTGGCTCATCCCTGGCATATTGCAGCACTTTAAAAACATGACCACTCCACGTTTCCCCCCCCTCCAAGGTGCTGCCTCCCTCAGGCGAGAGCAGTGAAATGATGGCTCGGTTATGCCCATGAGCTCTCAGGTTACCACACACCACGGGGCTCAGCCTGGGAATGCCATTCCTCGGGATGCAGCAGCCTATTCCAGAAGCTGAGAAGGCATCAGACGGGCACTCACTCCCCTACAGCCCTCCGAACCCGAGGTAGTCTCCCTGCTCAACAGACTAGAGCAATGGGGGTTTCTATGGAAGGAGTGTGGGAGATGCCTTCCCAGAGTGTCTTTTAGCAGCACTTGCTCATGTGAGAGCAGAACCAGCCTCCTCCAGGCTCACATCACTCATAAAACCAATGCAACCATCTCCTCCTGGCTCCAGCTGCTCACTGCACTGCTCTGCTCCACTGGATTTGGATCACCTCCATGCCAGGCAGTGCCACAAACTTTCACACACATTGAGCCAAGGGATGCTGAACTACAGACTCATTGGATATAGAGATCAGATGCAAAGAATGCCTACACAGCCCCTGCCAGCCCTGCACAAGAGGTTGCCCCTTTCCAACACCACACTGTTCCTGTAATGGAGCCATGGGACATTCTGTGCAGTTTGCCAAATAAACTGTTTGCAATGTGGCCCAGGCTCTGAGGGTCTGCCTGCAGCACCCTAGAACTCGGCCTCCTGAAGGGAAAGCAACACACAGCCACGAAACCCTTGGGCAGCTACAGCAAACACCAGTGCTAACTGGAGGGACAGGGTTTCTCAAACCAGTAAGGATGCCAGAGCTGATGGGGAGCTGGAGCTCAGCAGTCTGAGCTGGACACAGAAGAGGATGAATGCAATAAGACTAAATAAAAGGTATTAAATTAGTAAAATACTTAAGCAAGGGGGCTTAGGGGGAACACTGAGCCTTCTCCAACAGAGGGAAGGAGCCACATGGATTTGGGGAGCCTTCACAGAAGCAGAAAGGTCTCTCTTGGGTGACAGAGCAGGACATGAGAGGCATCACTAAAATACAGCCCAGGACCTTGGGAGCATAGCAGAGCCCTGGAATCCTGTGCACAAAGACACCTCTCTGTCAAGTGCAGCACAGCGACAAACAGGTATATCCCATATGGAAGGGCTCAACATGCACTGAGAGGAAATCTCACCCAGCAGCAGCAAATGACCTGAGCAGTAACTCAGGAGCGTGGATTTCACTGGCATTCCCTTGCAGAGAAATAGCCAAAGCCCACACAACGCAGCCTCGTTATTCCACTCTACTAATTAAAAAGGAAGGGAAAACAATATGGAATAAAAGCACACTGTGTGAACAAAGAGAGGAGGAGAAGCTGGCCAGGAGGCTGCAGCACGGCACAAAGCAGCCGGCAGCAGCACGAGCCCACTGCCAGCCAGAGGCAGCACAGGGTTCAGGGAACCTTGTGGAGAAGGCTGGGATGCCAAATAAATATTGACATTCTGTTATTTGAGGGAAAGCTGGATAAGATGCTGCTTTTGCACAGCACTGTGATGTTTTCCACAGCAGCAATAATTAGGAAAACAATAGAAGCAGCTCTTGGATACTTCACTTATCCAGGAGAACCAATGTTCCCTGCAACAGAGAGCCCCACAGGACACAGCTCTGCTCACATCCCCATGTTTCTCTTGCCAGAAACCTTTCCCAGCCAGATCTGAGGAGACAAGATAGTTAACTGTGATGCCTGTTGCTGGAAACATTCCCTTCCATGGAGCAAAAGGAAAACAGGCTTGGCATCCCAGGGCCACAGGAGCTGCCACCCAAACTCTTCTCCAAGAGCCCACGGTGGCTCCTGGGAAACACCTCACCGCCCATGTGCCTTAGGAAATGTGAGAGACAAGGCTCCTAATAACAGCCCACATCTGTACAAGCCACAAGCAGCCACCTGTCCTGCCTGAGCCCTGGGCTGCCAGCTCAGCCACCAGCCAGGCACAGCATGAACCTGCAAGAAATGCAAGAACCAGAGTCAGTGCCCCTTAAATGAGCAAAAGGCATCAGGGGGGAACAATCTTTGCAGAGGTAACTGGTGGTATCACCTGACCCAGGCCCAAGGGATGCACTGAATACAGAATCAGCACCAGATGTAACCCTCATTAACAGGATCAGCAGCTGATCTCAGGCGATGGCTGCACCCGCTGCCAGCCCACACGGTGTTTCTGGAGGGGTCTTGTGCTGCTCAGCGTCTTCTGCACTGATTTGGAAGAAAATCTGAAAGGACTGCTGCTATTTGCAGCCATCTCCCCAAATTAACTGGGTGGTAAATGGTTACAGGAAGAGTTTACTTCCAAGAGGAGGTGGGAGCCAGGCAGTGCTCAGCTGAGCTTGCACACCACGGGTTTAACACACCAGAATGCATCATCCACGTGCCAGGGCACCAAGGGCAGAGGAGGGATGAGCCCTCACGGAGCTCTCTCGAGGTGGTGGAGTAGGCACTGCCACCCTAAGCCACCAGTGAGCACAGGGCAGGCACAGTCAAGAGGATAACCACCCGAGATAACTAAGGCAGCAGCAGCATTCGTGGGGCACCGGCAGACACTGCCCATGCTGGGAGAGGATGAGAGAGGCTCCAGGGAAAAATCCACAACCCTCTTAAATAATTCCCTGAAAGTCCTGTATGTGAGAAGTCCAGTATGTATAGTGGGTTTTTTACCAAGAAAAAGAAAAGTAGCATAATGAAAACCTACAGCCAGAAGGAAAACCCTGTAGACAGCAACCATCTGATGCTCACCACCAGCGTGTACAGAGAGGCAGGATGGAGGGAGCACGAGGAGAGGAGATGGCAGGTGCAGGGAGATGAACAGCACCCCCACCATAACTCTGCCGCTGTGGCAGCAAAACCCCCAAATGAGTGACACCAAGGTGTCCTGCAGCAGCCGTGCCCCCAGCGCTGGCACCGCCGGGCACTCGCGCTGCAAGGGCCGGCCCCTCCGCAGCAAACGCCCGGCCCCTGACTGCTGCCCGCAATTACTTTTGAAGTGCTCGCTTTCCCCTGGAAAGGGACAGGCAGAGCCGCCCGGGCGGCGGCGGCGGGGCCAGCATCTGCAGCAGGAGCAGGGAGCTCGTTACGCCGCAGGAATTGCTTCCCGTCCCTGTGAACGGGGCCATTTGGTGACACTTAAAACTACTAAGTCTGGGGTTTATGTGGAAACGATTTTAGAGTGCACTGGAAACCCCAGGTTCCTTTTCCAATCTAACAGCGTCTTCAGAAAGCAATTCCTTAAGCTTCCATTTCCAAGACCCCTTTTAATCTCTGGGAATTATTGGTGAGAGCGGAATCAAGGCAAAGCGCCATCAGCTGTGATCACCACGCTGCAGCCGGGCAGTGAGCGACCACCGCTGATTAGTCAGAAGAAACTATCGCTTTTAGGCAAGCTGCCACCGAAGGAAATTAGCATTTATACTGGATTATTGAAAAACACACCAAAAAAATTAACTCGGCCTCTATCTGTATGTCAATTGTGTCTCTCCAAGGTCAATATCTCTACCGCAATAGGCACGGTCTCAAATAGCACCAACAACTTACGTGTGGAAATGAGCGTTGCACGGCCAAACTGTGTCATTATCATCAGGAAGACAAACCCATCTATGCTGCAAATGACATCCTGCAGCTCTAAATAAAGGTGCCCTTCTGGGGAAGGTGTGTGACCAAGGAGCCAAGGAAATAATCAAAGGAATTAAAAGGCGGCAGTTTGGCTTCTCGGTGGGTTCCCTCCTGTCACCAGCCACTTTCTGCCGTTTGATGAGTCTTTTCCTGAGAATCTGCTTTTGAAACTACTTAGCTTGAGACGTGCAGCTTGATGTGCCCGGGCTGTGGAAGGACACGCTCTGTTTATGCGTGGCACAGCCAGGTAATGACTGGTTAAGTCAGGAAAACACACCTTCTGTAAATGAGGGGGATTTTAAGGGATTTTTTTTGGTGAAACATTTGCCACATCAGTAGGAATTTCTTTACCACCAGTCCAGCACATTCTAATGAGAGGAAACACCTTCTCCCCATCAGAAAAATCCCGTCCCTGAAGTGGAACAAAGGAGCGCGCTGGGCTTCTGCTAAAGTAGAACGGCGAAGGGAAGAATCACCTCAGTCACTTCAATGAGGATCAAACATTCGACAGGGATCCTGCCGAGAGGCTCCGTCTCAGGAAAGTTACGGCTCCCAGGCTAAGAAATGGTGAAAATCGTCTTTGCAGTGTCAGGCTCTTCATACAAACACCACGCTATGGACGTGGGAAAAACTCTGGGGTGTTTGCAGTGCGAAACAAACACGAGGAATTTTGTTGGCTGCGTTTCTTTCAGCTGCCCCCAGGCTGGGATCCCCTTTGGTTTTGTAAGGGGGTGCAGGGAGAAGCGTCCTCAGCCCCCAGGGAATCCGGGTGCGGGGTATCCTGTGGCTCTCTGGAGGAGCCCATGGGCAGGAGACTCTCCGACCGTGAGAGCCCACCCCAGCCCCATGGCCGCTGAAATGCCCACAGCTGTGGCTCTTGTGTCCGGGGCTGTTTCCCTCCCCTCTCCCCTACCCCAGGCTGTTCCCCTGCTGGGCAGACCCCTTGCGTTTCCCTCCTTGTGCACAAGGTCTCCAATTAAAGACCTCCACGTGTAAGCAGAGGCAGCAGGTACTGGAACTGTGCCCATCGCTCGAGCCCTTACAGACCACCTTGCTTTGTGCCATGTCCCCAAAGCCCGGGTGTGCAGCAGCCAGTCCTGCTCCTCCCTTCACCTTACTTCTATCTGGTTTATCAAAGCAGCACAGAGGCCTCTGAGATCCCCTCCCTGCTCTCCAGCCACTCACCTCTCGGGGATCTCACCCACACGAAGCCAGAGCTGCTGAGGCAAGGGGCCTCAGATTGCCAAGGTGCAGCTTAACCCCAGATTTGTCTCCCCATAGGGCTGATCAAGATCCTCCTCCCACCTGGCTGAGGGGTCTCAGGTCCCTGATTCCCATCAGCTGGCGAGATGCCACCTGCTCTGACAACAAAAGGTGACCTTTAGGTTCAGGAAGGATGGAGGTTTCAGCAGCTCCTTCCTGGAGCGTGAGTGCTAGACAGGAGGGAACAAGTTCCAAAACGGCCAGGAAACATTCTCCAGGAAATAAAAATAGAGTAAAATAAAATACACTTGCCAGCCTTTGAGGAAGACTGGCAGAGTAAGAGCTGAGCTCAGGGGATGCTCGTGGCACGGAGCTGTACCTCAGGCACTTTGCAAGTGCCCGGGGTGGTGGGTATGAGCACCACGGGCTTTGCCACAGGGCCCCATCCCTCAGGGCTGTGTCCCCCCGGGTGTGTCCCTGTAGGCAGGTGGGTCCCACGAGTCGGTGACAGGCAGGGGCAGGGTGCTGCCAGAGGGGTGGCGGCAGCCCCTCCACGCTGCTCCCAGCCGTGGGCACTGACACAGGGAGGGGGTCAAACTCTTTGGATTTTTTTTTTTTAAGCAGAGAGGGGGGAAAGAGTTGCACGAAAAAATAAGGCAGGTACCAGGAATTCTGTGAGAAAACTGCAACTGAATAAAGTATTGCAGGTAAAACTGTCTACTAATGGGAGTTGTGGAGAGCTGAACAGCAGGAGCAGCAGCACATGCAGAGGTTGAACTGCCTGTTGAACTACCACCTGCATCCTTCAGAGAGGCTTCAGAGTTTAAGACAGGAGCCCAAACTCTAAGAAGCAGAACCCTCCACTCTCTGAGTGTTCATCTTTTATTTTTCTTTGCCAGTTACCCCAGTGCTGGGAGTGATTTGCCCAGCAGTTCTTATAAAGCAGACAGGGACAGGATGGCGTTTGAGGAATAGAAGGGCCCAGTCCCGAGATACACGACCTCTCCCAGCTCCCCAGATGGGGCTCGGCCGCTTCTGGGGCTCGGCACCGGGAAGGTGGCCAGTGTGTCCGGGGCTGGCCCGTGGAGGGGCAGCGGGAGCGGCTGGATGCACGCCCGGGGGTGAAGTGCAGCTGCTGCTTAGCACATGCACCTAATTTTATCTGTTTGCGCGGAAATCGCATCTCTGCTGCTCCTCACCAGCCTGTGCGGGTGGGCTGGTAGCCCACGGTACTCCATGGACCCCCGGCACCCCGCGCGGAGCCGGCAGCGCCGAGCACGCAGCGACTGCGAGAGGGTCGGGGCCGCTCCCGAGAGCGCATCTGCCATCGAGCCGGACCCGCGGGCCCCGCGACGTTCGTGCAGGAGAAGTTGCCGCTGTGGAGCTCGTCGCCCGCCCGGGTGCGCGCCCACACTGCGCTGCCCGGAGGGAGCGCGTATACCTGCGCAGAGATGCGCGGGGCTCAGGTCGGCGGCCGCCCCGTCGCGTCGTCTCGGGGCAGAGAGCGCAGAGGTCGCCTGCGGCACCTCCCTGGCTCCCCTGCCCGCAGCGGGCAAGCGCTCGGTCCGCCCCGGCCCCGCACGGCCCCCGCGGAGCCACGGTGCACCGGCCCGGGGGTGGGAGGCTGGAGGAAACTTTGGCCGCGCGGTCTGGCTGCGCCCCGTCCTCTCAGCCTTCAAAGGGCCATCACGGAGTCCCCTGAGCTCGCTCCTGCCCCCGGACAGGTCTTGCCGCAGGTGTCTCCGCAGCCCGGCGCGGAAGAACCATGTCCCGCGTCCACCCCGGCTCCCAGCCGGGGGCACGGGCAGCCCCGACGAAGCATTTCGTTATCGCAAAACCAACGAACAAACGAACAACGACACAAGAAAAATCCCCAAAATCAAATCGCAAACGAAGCGCCGTCCCTGAAAGGGCTCTCGGCGCCGCGGGGGTCCGCGGCTGGGCCTGGGTCCCGGCGGGAGCGGCTGCGGAGAGCGGCGGCCCCGGGGCTCCGTCCCACCGCCCCGACGGGCCTGGACCAGCCCGCTGCCTTGCCCTGGCTCGGAGCAGCACGCCGTCGGGGAACCGGGCCGGGAGAGGGGTTTCCCCGGCTCCTGCCGTCGGGGTCCGCGCCGTCGGGTTCAGGTCCGCGCCGCAGCGGTCGCGCTGCACCGGGGGCGGTTTATTTTGGGGACACGCACAGAGGTACGGTCCGCTCATCCCCTCCCGTGCCGCGCACCGCCGGGGAAGGAGTGGATGGGGGGTGAGTGGAAGCGGAGGGGGAGCGGGCAGGTACTTACGGGCGAGTGCCGCCGGGCTCGACCCGGGCCGGGGCCGCTCGGAGCCGCTCCAGCGCTAGCCCGGGGTGGCCGGGCTTAAGAGGCGTCCGGCGGGCGCAGGACAATGGCCGGGAGGAGGGGGCCGGGGAGGGCGGCGGGAGGCGGGGAGGGGACGGGGCCGCCCGCCGCCGCTCTCCCCCGCCGGGCGCGCTCGCTCCGCCCCTCCGCGTCTGGCGTAAACCCGGCGCCGGGCTAAAAGAAACGGCGAGCTACCGGCGCCCGGGGCTGGTGGCCGCCGCGCCGCGCCTCGCCCGCGCACGGCTCGCCGGTGCCGGCGGCAGCGCCCGGCCCGGCCCGGCCCCTCCCGTCCCATCCCGCCGCGCCATGTCGCTGAGCCCCAAGCACACGACGCCCTTCTCGGTGACCGACATCCTCAGCCCGATGGAGGAGAGCTACAAGAAGTTCGGCGGCATGGACGGGGCGGGCGGGCTGGGCGCGCCCCTCGGGCCCTACCGCCAGCCGCCGGTGCCCGCCGCCGCCGCCGTCCCGCAGCACGTCGTGGCGGGTCCCACAGGCACGGCCGCCTACCACATGCCCCACGGCGTCTCCCAGTTCCCGCACGGCGCCGTCGGGGGCTACTGCAACGGCGGGCTGGGCAACATGGGCGAGCTGCCCGCCTACCCCGAGGGGATGAGGAGCGGCGCGGCGGCGGGAGGCGGCTGGTACGGGGCCGGCGGCGACCCCCGTTACTCCAGCAGTAAGTGCGGGCGCGCGGCGGCGGGCGACGGGCAGCGGGCGGGTGGGCGAGCGGCCGGGAGGGAGTCGCCGGCCTCGACGGGGCGGCCGCCGACGCTGAGCTATCTCTCCCGCTCAGTCTCCAGGTTCATGGGCCCGTCGGCGGGGATGAACGTGGCCGGGATGGGCGGCCTGAGCGGCATCGCCGAGGGCGCCAAGGCCATCGTGCCGCTCCACGCAGCCCCGCGGAGGAAGAGGAGGGTGCTCTTCTCCCAGGCGCAGGTCTACGAGCTGGAGCGGCGGTTCAAGCAGCAGAAGTACCTGTCGGCGCCGGAGCGGGAGCACCTGGCCAGTCTGATCCACCTCACCCCCACGCAGGTCAAGATCTGGTTCCAGAACCATCGCTACAAGATGAAGCGCCAGGCCAAGGACAAGGCGGCCGCCCAGCAGCTGCACCCCGACGGCGGCGGCGGCCTCTGCCAGCAGCACTCGCCCCGCCGCGTCGCCGTGCCCGTGCTGGTGAAGGACGGCAAGCCCTGCCCGCCGCCGGGCAGCGGCACCCCGGCCCCCGGGCAGCCCGCGCCCCCGCCCCCGGCCGCCTCCGCCGGGGCTCTGCCCGCCGCCGCCCCCGCCGCCCACCCGCACCCCGGCTCGCTGGGGCAGGCGGCCGACCTGGAGGAGCTCTCGCCCAGCCCGCCGGCGCTGCACGGCCAGGTGCCCTCCATGGCTCCTATGGACTCGGCCGGCGTCGATTACCACGGCGGCATGGTCAGCCCCAACCTGCTCTACGGCAGGACGTGGTAATAATCCCCGTGTGTGTCCGCGACCCCCCTCTGCCCCGCCCTGGCGTCGCCCCCGCCCTCCGGCACCGACCCCCCCCCGGCCCTGACGGCCGGCCCGGCCCGGCGAGGCGCCCGCGGGGAGCCCCGACGGCCGCCCGTGAGTCGCCGCCTCGGCCGCTTCCCCCCGCGTCCCGACGGCCTCGCTTCGGGTTCTTTAGACTCTCCGCGGCTTTGCAGACTCGGGCCCGGGGGCAGAGCCGCAGCGGATGCGGTGGCCGAGCGGAACGGGCTGCGGGAGCGGGGCTGCGCCGCTCCTCGCGCGTGTGCGTGTGTGTGCGTGTGTGTGTCCGTGGCTCCGTGTCCTGGCTGCCTGCCTGCCCAACCGGGACAGCCTCCTCGACGAGGCGCCCGGCCGGCGCGGGGGAGCCGCGGGGTGACCGGGGGGTGACCGGGGGGTGCGGGGCTCCGCTCCCGGCCCAGGACCGCGCTCCGGCGGCCGTGCCCCGGCAGCCAGACCCGAGCGCCGCTGGGAGCCGATGCGCCTTACAGACCCATCGAACGCGGACAATAAACCCGCTGAAGTGCAAGTTATCTCGGCAGAACTAGTTTCGTAAGGGTGGCCCCGGCGTGCGGTTTCGTCCCGGTTCGGCCGAGGGTAAATGGACCCAGCAGCTCAGGCGGCGGGCGGCCGCTGCCTTCGGGGGCCGGCGAGCGGCTGGAGCACGGGCACACACCGAGTGCCAGCCCGGCAGCGGCCGAGGCCGTTTGGACAGAAGGGTTCCCCCACGCCGGCGCTCAGATTTAAGGGTGAAAAACGTTTTTATCGTTGTTATTAATTATCGCTTAGTAAACGAACGTACGCGCGAGGCGACGGGGCGCGTCCCGCGCAACCTCGGCGCTCGGCTCGGCCCCCGAGGAGCTGCGGGAGCAGCCGGCGGGTCGCGGCGGGGCCCGGCGCTGCTGCTCGCCGGGCTGGGTGGAGGCGGTCCCGAGGAGAGCCAGCACACCGGGCAGCGCTTCTCGGAACTTCGCGGCAATTCTTTTTCTTTAATTTTATTGGGTTTTTAATCTTTATTTCATTTTATTTTATTTTTTACAATAAAAAGAAACGTTGTTCTCAAGAGCCGGCTGCTGCGTGCTCGGGCCGCGGACGGACGCCCCTAGAACACCCCGTTTTCCCCCTCCTCCGTCCCTCCCAGCCCCAGGGGATTTTGCTCCGCTCCCCGCGGCTCCACTGGCCCGGGGGGCTCCGCCGAACCTCAGCTCCGGGGCCCGCCGGGGCTCTGCGTCCCCAGGGAGCGATTCCGGGGTGGAAAAAACACATTTCGGGCCCTGGCAGCCCACGGACTGGCTCCCAGCCCCTTCCATGGGCCAGGCGGGGGGCCGAGAGCAGAAGCGGGGAATCCCCGCCGTTGCCGACGCTGGAGCCGCGGCTCCCGGACGTGGAGCGGCGCTGGGATGTCCCTGCTCCCATCCCGGCGGCTGCCACACGGGGATCGCTCCCTCGGGGACCCCCGTGGCTCTCCCCCGTCCCCAGAGCGTTTCTCCCACGGGGGACGGGTCACTAGGATGGCTCCTCGGGGAAGGGGACGGCTCTGAGCCTGGTGCCGTGAGCGAGCTCCCCTCCAGCCCTGCTTATGCAAAGGGGATGGCGTCCAGCTTGGAAAACATGGAGCAGAGCAGGCTCAGGATTGCCACTGGGATCCAGTCCCCAACGGCCATCCCCCCATGTACACCTCATAGAGTGCAGCAGGGCCACAGCCCTGGGCAGCGGCTGCACAGGCCGTGGAAGCAGAACCAGGGGCGATGCTCTGCGGCCAGGCCCTGCATCCCCTCCCTGCCCAGAGCACCCAAAGCCCCTGCTGAAGCACAGCTGAAGCCATCAGTGCTGTCCCAGGGCCGAGGCCGGGCTCTGCTCTGGCCCCTCAGCCACAGCGAGGGAAGAGCTGTGCAAAGGGAAACGCGTAGGGACAAGCCCTTCCCAAAGCAGCCCCTCAGAATGCTTATCCAGCCCTGTCCTCAGATATAGGGAGCAAGGGACAAAAGCCCCCTCGCAGCCCAGGAGCAGGGGACACCTGGGGAGGTGTAAGGATGAGCCCCACCAGCTTCAGCCCGACATTCCCACTGGCTGCTGGTTTTGTTTTCTACTCGAAAAGGAAAATGATTCTGAGACCCAACTGTTTTCCTGAGGGAGGATCCCACGGGCAGGGGCTGAGGATGTTCCCCAGCGCGGGGCAGGCTGGCACCTCTGTGCCCTGCCCTGAAGGATCCTGCTCCACCCTCCAGCCAGCCCTTGAAAATAATCAAGGTTCACAATTTCTTCCTCCCAGCGTTGCACAGGTCTGGTCTTTTTCCTCTTTGCTGGTGATTTAACATCTAGGCCCTTGAAGGAAGAGGATGAAAAACGAGTGCCAGAGCACAGGGCCTGGCTCCCAGGCAGAGGGAGAGGGGGGAACACAGGGAAGGCACAAGGGAAAGATGTTACACAGGCACTAAGGCTGCCCAGGTAACCCGAGTCACTCACCTTTTTGTCTTTTTTCCTGGATTAAACCAAGCCATTAAAGGCCGTGGCAGAGGCTGTGCGGGAAATGAGTATCACTGTGTGCACACGGGGGTGGAGAACAGACAGAGCCAGGTCCCGGGGGAGGGGGTGAGAGACGAACCACTCCAGACTGCTCCCAATTTCAAAAGCCACTTTATAGAGCAAATAAAAATATCTGCTGGTCTGGTACAGTGGGATGGAAAACCCCTACAAAGAGTGCTAAAAACCACGGGCAACCTCACAGAGCTGTAAATTCATATCAAAACAGACAGATACACCTTCCGGGCTTGTTTATGTTACAATGAGTCGGGAACAGGCAGGAGTTTGTCCAAAGTTGAAACGCTTCGCTTCCACAGTCCAGACCCAGAACTTCTCTTCCGTGCGTGGGGAGGCCGAGGCGGCACCCGCCGAGGAGCAGCAGCGGCCGCGGCTCCGAGCCCTGTGCCCCGCCGGCCTCTTCCCAACGCTCCACAAAACCCCTTCCTCTGCCTTCAAAGCCGCGCCGGGGCTCTTGTGTGTGGAGCAGAGGGCGTGTGGGGCTCAGGGCGGGGAGGACGGGACAGGAGAGGCTCAGCACAGCTCCTGCTCGACACAAAACCCAGGCTGCCACCTCCCCAGACGCCTGGTGGGAGAAGCAGCAAGTCTAGCTTCAGCCCCAGCCCGCAACATGCTGCTTCCAGTGTCGCAGCCCCTCCACTCACACCCCCCCAGAAACCCACCAGCTTGGTAAGAAACGGGCACATTTAAAACAAACGGCAGGAGTTTAAAAAACTACAGGGGTGATTCCCAAGGTATTCATTGGGGTTTTTTTCCCCCACAACAAATAATAAAAGAACAGAACAAAACCACCCCAGACATTCCCTACACTTTAAAAAAGGGAGAAGGGAGAAGGGAAGGGCGAGCGGCAGCCCAGGGCTAGTTCCAGCTGTACCTCCCGGCGGGCGGCGGCAGCGGGTAGGGCCTCCCGGGGCCGTAGGCCTGCGAACAAACAAAAGCACAGCATTTATTTTTTGGATTAACAAATCACAGCAAACAAGCTCGGGGGGAGCTTCAGGCGCCACGACCCACACGGAACACAATGCGCCTCCCTCCTCCTCTGCTGCGGGACGGGAAGGTAGCGCGGCCCGGCCGAACGCGCCCCCTGCACCGGCACCTCTCGCAGGCCTCGCTCCCACGGGGCTGGGAGCAGCCGTGGCACGGCCTCGCTCCCCATGGGGCTGGGAGCAGCCGTGGCAGGGCCGTGGCTGCAGCCCCACACTCACCTGAAGGGCAGGGCTGCCACCGCGGTGCTGAGCTCACCCCGCAGGCAGCGTGGGGATGCCGGCGCCATGCCCCGCTCGCAGCTTCACTCTTTGTCTTTTTTAAGGGTGAGAAAGCTCTTTCCCCTCAGCTACCCGCTGCTTGGTTTAGCCTGTGAGACTGCTCGCTGCCTTTTACAGGGTAAGTGTTTTACAGGGGGCAAGTCAAAACCAAATGGTATTTGTTGGCGAAGCGGCAGCCTCCAGCTCTCCTTCATTTCAAACCAGATCCCAAAGAGCCTACAAAAACCTCTCACCTCGGGCCTCGCTGCACAGGAGGCAATGCTTTAGGTAATATTTACATTTAGGTGAAGCATTCTGTACATCAACCATCCCCTGGAAAAGAAATCTGCTGGAAGCTCTCCGAGGGTCCCCTCGAAACATTCCAAATGGTTTCAAAGGCTGGTGCGCTGCTGAGACCAGAAAGTTAATGAAATGCAACACACTGAGGACAGCCAGAGCGACTGCTTTGTTTCCTCCTGGAGTGGTTTTGCGGTGGGAAGGGGAAGAGGGGTTTCCTTTCATGTCTTTAGAATCCAGAGAAACCCATCTTTCCCCTGTCCTTCACGGGGCTGGCCGGGAGGCTCCTCAGCAACCCAGACAGGCACAGAAACCCCTCTGCTTACAGACCTGCGGGACACACACCGCTCCCACCGTCAGGGAGGGTTTATGTGTGCTTTGAGGTTTGAGTGCAATTGATTAAAATAAAAGGAAGCAAGTTGCCTGTCTGCCTCCTGGTTGCACAACCACAGCCGTGCCCGCACCCAAGGGCTGCTCGGAGGGCTGACAGAGCCGCACCAGCCGTTTATCTGCACGCTCAGCTGTGTCTCACACACTGAAATAAAAACTTCCCACACCTGCACCACACCATGCAGTTTTCTCTTTTAGCTTTCTGGGAAGCTGGAAGACTCTTCCCCCACCTCCCAAGCACTCGCTGCCCCAGAGCAGCCCCTATCCATGGCAGTTGCATTAATTTGGTGAGCACTTTGTAGCAGCGTGTTTATTAACCTCTCCAGACCACCTTCTGTATGCTGCTGCTGCTGCAAAAAAAGAGAGAATTCAGAGGTGAAAGGGACCAAAGATAATTATTTATGCTGCTATGTGTCACCACTTCCACTTGAATCCCTTTTCAAGGCTTTAAAGCTTTGAAATTTACAGGCAAGCAATGCTGGATTCAATTATTGGGTTTGCACCCTAAACCCTTTAAGGTAGCTTCTAATTTTACTCCAGTGCTGCCAGCCCCGAGGAAATAATGACATCTGAAAGTTCCTTTAGAAATGACAGGGGATAAAAAAAAGAGGAGGAAAAAAAGGCAGCAAAAAATAAGGAGCCAAACCCCAGCTGGAGAGCAGCACAACTGCAAAGGATGGATTTTAAGGAAGCAAATTCACTTGAGCTGCAAGATTTGTCCTTAACAACCATCACACAGGTGAATACAAATAAAGTGGCTGCAGATGCCACCATGCTCCGAGCCCCCCTGGAACGGGGCAGCCTCCCAGAGGTGGGCAATGGCAGGGGCTGCCTCCCCTGAGCCCCACCACTCCTGGTCTCCCTTGTGACTGCAGCCAGGGCTGTTACAGATGAAGATTTAAGGCTGGGACTGAGCTAGTTTAAGCACCAGTTCCTTCTGCAAGCATCTCCACCTGCACTACCCAGCACAAAGGGCAGGGCAGAGCGCTGGTGTGGCAGACAAGACTGTTCCCAAGCCTCTGTTCTCCAGCCCCAGCGAAACACCACCCAGGCTCCACCAGCATCAAAATCCCTGCTCATTTCTCCACACCCTCACAGCAGCCCCTGCTCTGGATCAGCACAACTGTGATCCCCTTCTGTCCAGTCGCACAAAACGAAAGATTTCTGAAAACCAGCCCTCATCCCAATTTCAAATGTACTTAAAAGACCCCACTGGGCACTTGCTGGGCAGCACAGGCAGGGCTCAAGCCCTGCTGCTTCCCCTTTGAGCCTAATGTAATCCTAACTCCAGCTTTCCAGTTCTGCTTATAGCCAAAACCAGTGCTGGCAGGGTTTGTACTGGTAATGCCTCCCCAGTGTCCTCAGAGCAAGAGTGCACAGTGTTATACTTGCCTCTCTTTTTGCCTGTTTCTCGCTGCAACAGCAACAGGACAACTGAAAGAGCTGAAGACAATCTGACTCCAGCCTCAAAAGCCTCCTCTGCACTAAAGATGCTTCAGGGTAGGAGCTGGGGGGAGGAAGAGGGAATCTGGCCGTGGCTAACGAGGGTTCAGTGGAATACGAGTGGAGGAGCTGGGAGTGCTGGGGCAGGCTGCTTGCTGGCTATAGATCCTTTCAGCAGCAGTGTGTAATCCTGCAGACAATGCTGAGGACGGCATCAGCAGCTCACAGGCTCTTTCTGCTGGGCTTCCGTCCTGAGCAGCCAAACCAGGCAGAGGAGCAGGCAGCGCTCTGCAAAAACATTCCCCAGCAAAGGCCAAAGGCTCTTTGCCTGCAAACTTTGTTTGACAGTAACATTTAGTGTATGAGCTGCCTCAGCCTCCTTCCTCGCTGTGTCACGGTGTAAAAGTGGTTGTGTGAGTGCAACCCGAGTCTCCCAACTAGAACAGGAACTCTGAAGCTTTGTGTCCTTGGATAAGTGGCAAAAATGCTCTAAGGAGACTTTCACATATGCTGTGTCACAACACTGTTTAACTGGGTGGCACCTGCAGTCCCTGCTGGGTAAGCCAAGGAGACTGGGCTGTGATCCAGCAGCACAGAACTGACACCCATCTGGTAAGGGCTATATGCTGCTGGGAGAAACACTCCCAGAAACCACCCACCACGCTGGACCCTGATGGTGCTGCACCAACGTTTGTACTGGGGAGATGGGCCCGCTGGGGACAGGAAAAGAAAAACTATGAGCACACACTGAAGAGTGACTCGTCTTGAACACCTTTCTGGAAGGCAGCTGAACCAGGCTCCAACAGAAGGCAAACTTCCCCCAGTTTGTGCCTGACTTTCCAGCTGAAGGACTGGGAGGCAGTGCTGTTACCCAGCAGCTGAGCCCCCTTCCTCCTCTTTCCCTGGTACCTGTCAGTAACCTTCCCACAGCTGAGTCACAGTTCTGACTTACCCAAACAGCAAGCTTCAAGTCTAATACAGCTATCTGGGATTTAAACTAGTGTCACAGTGCTGTAAGCACTCCAGCTTCTAGTACAACAGCACATGCAGATGGTGCTTTTACACACAAACACACACACACACAAATCACATGAGCAAAGTGACCCGCTGCTGCCGAGCAGTGTGTTCACTCCGTGGCACTGCCAGACTCTGGTGACACAGTCATCATTGCTTTGGAGGTTCTCCTGTCACCTGCACTGGTTTTCCTTTAACCACACGGAGCTATCTTCACCTGTGCTTTCACTGACTTGTTTGTTTCTCTGGCTGTCAGAATCTAATGTTTGCATCCAAGAGGTTTTTCAGCTCAGAGAAAACCAATGAGCATTTGAAGGGAAAGAGTTTATGTAGTCCTAAGAACCTACGTTGAAGACATACTGGGGAGAAACTCTTCTCTCCCCAAAGCATGCAGCTGACAGGTTTCCTTAGGGAAGGGGAAGAGGCTGGCTGAAACACTTACCTTCAGACCGTGTTTTCTCAGGCTGCAGTCACAGCACAGGCCTTTGGGCAGGGGTGCAGATGGAGGGGCTGTGCAAGGCTGGGGGTCTCCCCTGCCAGGGCTTTCCCTGGGGCACACAGGCTTCCTGAGGCAGCCTGGGGACGCCTGCCTGTGCTGCAGCCACTCTCCACAGCCACGCAAGCAGGAAGCCTTACTCGGGGGGAGAAGCAAAGGCGCAAAGCAGGGCGAGCTTTTCCTACCTGTCTGCCCCTGTCCATCCGATCCTCGGGTCTCTGTGGGTAGCCCATGGGCCCGCCCAGGCCCTGGTACTGGTTGGGCTGGTACTGGTTCTGGGACTGCAGCATGCGGTTCCAGGCAAGCAGAGGGGCGGCCCCGGCGGTTCTGTGCACAGAAGCAAACACAATGCAGCGTCAGCTTCCCTCTGCACCACACAACCCGCGCTTCCGTACTCTCCTCTGACCAAGGATGGGGTTTGTGTCAGGTCCCAGCGCTGTCAGCCCCAGCTGTGCCTGCAGAGGTACTGCCAGGGCCGAGGCGGTACGGGCACGGGGCGGCACATCTTCCCACATTCTCCTCTGCCGCGTTGGCTCGCTGCTTCCTCCGTCACAGCCTCAGAGCTACAGGTGCTACCACAAGAGGCAAATTCAGTTGCCCAGATCAGAGTTTTACCCAGGTCCCTGGAGGGATTCTGCCTGCCTTTTGTTCCAGGGGCGGCTTTGCCGGTCCACCCGCGCTGCTCTGCCACGTAGCCTACAGCCCAGCTACCTCCGAGCCAGCTCAATGTAACACACCATCCAGAGAGTAAACATGTGCGCTACAGGAGAATGAGGCTTTCTTTTCTAAATGTCCAGACTCTTTCTGGGAGTCCATTCTTTCTAGTTAATTGCAGGTTGCAAATGAATTCTTACTGCGAGTATTCTGAATCTAGGGTAGGGGCCTTGGCTGCTTTTTCCCATCCATTATTCTGCTCAATATGTCAGAAGGTCTGATCGGGAAGAAACCTTTTCAAGTTCTATTGATGCCGTTTTCAATTGACCACGGTGACCTAGCAACATAAGCACTAATTGGCACGGACTGACTGACATTTGGTGTACAGTTTATATGGGAACGCACATCCAACGTCCATTAGAACCTAGTTTGCCACCCTGGATTACTAACAGCAAGAAATGTTTTAATTGCCCTCAAGTGCCCATTCTAACGTTGCAATTATAAAGCAACAGGTATAACGCAGCAAATCATTGTTTGATTTAAAATATTTAGGGGAACGATAGGGCCATGATATAGTGTGTAAAGATGAGCAGGGGTAAGGGGTCCCTCACAGAATTCAGGGCAGTTCTGCTCTGCAGCGCAGCACCTTGTACAGGACAAACAGTGGCTACTGGAGGCAGTTGATCCCCCGTGACCCCTGTTGAAGAGGGAGTGGGCTGCAGAGCGAGCGGGAGGAGCACCGCCGAGCCCACGCTTACCCTGCAGCTCCTCAAAGGGCCTCTGCCCAGGTTTGCTGCAGAAACCCGTGGGACTTCAGCCTTGGAGGAGTAACCCTGCCCTGGGACTGACGTGTTCCTTCCAAGGCAGGCAGCTCAGGGAGGAGGTGTCACACTCATGACCCAGGGAGGGCTCACAGCCAGTTGGGCAAAGTGAGCTGGGAGCAACTGAGGAAACTGGGAGAGGAAGGGCTTTTCAACACACACTGCACCAGCTGGTGACTGAGGCAAAGCTGGACTCCACACAGGTAAATGTGCCATTAAACTGAACGAAAGCAGGCGTTTTGGACACAAAGGCTTTCTGGTTTTGGGTGCAAACTGCTGTTGGTTTCACACTAAAGCCTGCAAGACAGCTGCTCCACCAGGTCAGGTTAAGACCTCTCCTGCCTGAATTTTAGCAAGGAACTCCTGCCACCTCTAGAAATAAAACAACGTGACTCCTGTTTATAACAGTCTGAGTCTCACCTGATAGACACAACATGCAATACGTGTACTGAAACATGAGTGTGCACAGGAGCTGAGGGGTAACGCTGCCCGGCGGGGTTTGTCTCCAGCTTTAGAAATACCTCTACAAGTGAACAATGTCGCCTGAATCCTTCGTTAGGAGGAGCGATGCTGCACTTAAAGCTCATAGCACGCTACACTTGGAGTGACTGGACACTCGGAATCAGTATGCCAAGCATGACATTCCTGCTGAGGCAGCATTCTGAGTGCTTCTCCCCTCCCTGTTACTCCAGAACACCTCGAGGGAAACCTCAGGGAACTGCCTTTGAGCCCCCACTCCAGGACTCGCATCCACACCCACTCTGTCCCTATCACCCTGCCAACATGCCTGGGGATAAATGCCCCAGTGACTGGTGGTCACAGGCCAGCCCTTGCTATGTGCCTGGAACGGCAGACCCTGACACAGATCTCATTCGACTGTGAGAGGTGTTCGGCAGAGTTTAAACTGCTTGTTTTAGGACAGTGATGCTCAGTGGGAAGTTGGGATATTAAACAAGTGAAACACATTAACACCAATATCAGGTTGGGGTGAAGGAGTGGAACTGGCTGATTTTCAGTTAGAATCACTGCCTACTCTAGAGGGTAAACCTGGCAGCAGGAGATACAAACAGCTGCAATGCATTTTCTGATCTGCAAGCCAGAAATGCAGCTCACACCTTTCTGCTGTTCCCAATCCCAAAGTCATGTACTGCTTCAGAAAAGGAATTGCAGATTTTCATCTGGTAAGCAGAGGAAATGAGGAAAGTTGAGCCCTCCCAGCATCTGCCTGCATGTTTGCCTCATGGATTTACTAACTGGTGAGTCACATTACCTGGGGCTGGAGATGTGCAGGCAGCAAAGCTGCGCCTCACGGCTAACAAGAGACCTGTGCCACTTGGAATGCCACCTGAGTTCACACTGGCACACTTACTCAAATGCATTATGTAGGATCATGTCAACTCAGGATCAACTCAAAGCACATATATACAGGACAGCTAAAACACCACCTCAGGCACAGCAAAACATTTCTGTGTCCCAACCTCAGCCGCTTTGGAAATCTCATTTGCTTCACCAGATTACGAATCTCAATCAGCCAGGAAACCAGGTAGGAAATGTGTGTGTGTGTGTGTGTTTATATACCCATACAACCTCTGAAACCTATCAGATCACCAACCAGCACCGAAGGCAAGACATAACCTTCTGCAATCTCCAGTAATGCAGCCAAGCCAGCCAGGACGTGTTGGAAGGTGTCCTGTTGAAGTGCAGCTCACCCATTTCACTTGCTGCACGCTGACCTGCACCACTAGATTTATAAGAAACCTCATGCAGCAGACAAGATCATCTGTAATATGAAGCAGCAGCTTTACACTACTGGTTCTTTTCCACCCAGGCCTGTGAAGCAAGAGCTAGTGTAGCCTCCACTGCAACACTCACTCTGAAATAGCACAAAGGCTCAAAGCTTTGCTGGCAGTGACAGGGCTCCTTGCTTATCCCTTACTCGATGTCACAAATCAAAGATATTGTAGCCTTCTGCCAAGGCACTTCATCTGAAAAGGCTGGAGCAGAAGCTGGCCTCTCCTTCAATTACTTTCTTCCCAGGGGCAGAGGTGACAGAGAACAGAAATTCCTCAGTGCTCTGCCTGGTGGCACCTTGTTGCTCCTGGAGCACCTGAAGCCACAGCAACAAGACAGAACAGCCTTGGGGGGGGTGGTGTGGGAAACTGGCAGCTCCCAGGGAATTAACGGGGAACCAAAAACCTCTTGGGAGGGCAGTTCAGTTCAACAGGTTTCTGCACCAAGCTGAGCCTATGTGTTTCTGTTTATAAAGTGTCCACACCTATCTCTGTGTGGCAACTAACTCAACACCAGCCCTAAGAACCCATTTGATTTGTCTCCCAAATCAAACACCTTTCAAGAAGGTGGCAAAGTTACTTCTCCTCGGCACTGAAGCTGGCAAGTCAGAGGTACAACAAAGCACCTTCAGGGAGCAAAAGCACTCCAAATACCCTGCTGTCACCCGAAAGCCAGGATGGCTTTCTCCAAGCTTCTCTAAGGTGCCTTTCCTAGGTGAAGATGATACACACATTCGATTTAAAGTCACTCCAGGGGATGCAAATCTCCTCAAGTCTGGGAACTGAATCGAGAGGCCAATCCTGCAACACTCCAAGCGCACTGGACAGCTTAGTGACCAACCCTGCCTGTCTGCAAAAAGCACCGTGGAGCCCTGGGCAGCACACAGGCACTTCTGACAACATGGGCACAAAGCAGGCACGGGGCAGGATCCTGACTAGGCTGACGGTGGATCGTTGCAGTTGTAAGAACAACGTGCACTTCAAGTGAGAAGCAAACAATTCAGAGCCGAGGGAAGATGTTTGTATGTGAATCCACCAACTCTTCTCCATTTTGCAACAACAAACCGCCTGGTAAAACGACAGAAGTGCAGCCACGGAGCTGCAGCAGCGTTTCACACGGCGTCACTAGGTAAACCGGGTTTAATTAAGGTGTGGGAAGAGCGGCTCTCACGGACAAAATCACACTCAAGCTGGTAATGCGAGATTCATTCATGGTGCAGTGTTCCACCCTGACGGGGCACAGGACAAGGCAGCCTGGCTTATTTCAACAGGGATCAAAATGGTTGCCATGGAAAGCGTGATTGCCCAGAGCTCAATAAATTCTCCCAAAGCTCATAATTTCAATGGCTGCCGTTTGCAAAGGAAGAAAAAAGGAAAGAAAAGAGTTTTTGCCTCAGAGCAGAAACTTCAGCAGTCTCCCCTGGGCGCTCATTCCTCCGTAAATATAAATCACTGTCATTATTCATGGCTTTCCCAGGTACACTGGAGTTTGCAGAGTCCCTCTGACTTAAGGACATACAACCTATCAAGGAAGGAGCGCATGTAAAACATCCCTTATTATCAAACCATGTCACATTCCTTCTATTCGATGGCACTTATTGGGCTGCAGATTCCATAATCCTCCCCTGAGTCCCTTCTGCATTTAATTCAGTTCAGTCTTAAGTAGTTAAAGAAACTGTTTTCAGTGGCAACTAATAACTACTGACCTACAGTGACACTGCCCTACAATAGGCTTGTCAGGCCTGAAAAACTTGTACCAAAGAAGCTGATTAGGACTTCAAGAGGTTTGTAGCAAGAATCAATGGCTGGTCTGTACTAATGCTGCGGCTGCGGCACAGGAATGATAAAAGTGGAACACCATTAGTTATGCCTCATTAAGCTCCACAGCCCTCCTAAAAAGAAATTTGTTTAGCCTGTCCAAAATCTAATGCAGTTTTAAGCTCTCTGTGTTCAATTTCATAGTACCTCAAAAGCTTCAATAAGATAAAGGGCAAAGAACCAAGAACGGTACCAAAGCACCAACAGTAAAGTTAATTTTGAAGCCTGAGTTTTAATGGAAAGTGCTTTTGCCTTCCTTTTTTAATACCAAGTACTCGAGCCTTTTAAGGGATGAACACCACACAGTGCACTCACAAAATATAAATAAATCATGGACAGTAATTAACTCGGAGCAGCCTGCTGTACGGCATCATTTGCACACACTGAAACAGCAAAGTTCGAAACAAAGAGGGGAAAACACCCCCCCCGGGGCACCCTCCTGGGCACATTCCCCCAAAGCACAGCCCCTCCTGCCTTACCTCTGCGGTGCCTGTTGGAACAAGGGTGTGGGACCTCGCCAAGACTCCTGGGGTCTCAGATCTAGAGGGTAAAACACAGTGTTAGAATGAACCTGGGCACCCTTGAGAGCCGTGCTGCACTTGCACAGGCCCCGGGGCTTGTTTTAAGACGTCAGACTGAAAAGTCCAAGCTGGATACACCACCAGGCACATTTCCAGGCGCTGCTGCTGATTTTGAGGGAGCCCTCATGCCCAGCAGTGGCCAGATCAGGATTAGCAAAAGGTAACTTCTTGAAAGAACGTCCACTAAGCTTCCAGCTGTAAGAAGGACGAGCGGTAATTGCCAGAACCAGCACCGGTTAGTGCTTGGACACTTCACAGGTGGCTTTCTCTTGAACTTTTAGAAATGCAAACCCATGCCTGTTACCATAACAACCAAAAGACTTCCTTTAGTGTTTACATTTCTTACAAGTGCATTCATCACTACACCTTGGGAAAAAACCCCACACAGACACCTATGCACACACACACTCTCCACTGTGTCACTGCCACAACACCCTGTGTGTGCGAGCAGCAAATATTCAACACTCCAAGCACATGCAGGTTCCTCTCTGAGTTCTTCTATAAAGAAAACTAAAGGAATGGCCAGAGCACATAATCAAGCAAACAGCTTCACTTTGTTCATGTTTAAACACAGATGTACGTGTTACTTTACATTCAGGATGTATGTAAAGGCAGTCAAAACAAAGGTACTCACAAGTTAACCTGGACAATGGTAACTTCATCACAAAAATCTGTTAATGATCTCTTGTAATCAGACTGAATTAAACCTAAAACTTGGCCAGAGACCCCGCACTGCGGTGATAAGGAGCTGCCATGAGGAAGACCACCCACTTGTCAATTGTTTCTCCCACCCAAATTAACTCTTCACAAAGACACAGGACACGCAATTAAACGGTTGTTGTTCCTCTAAGTAAACTGGTCAGTAAACAGGATAAAAGAAACAGCTCATCAATAGCTCCCTGGTCAGCCCACAGCACTCAAATTGTGCATCAATCAAAAGCTTCAGTTTCAGTGACACCTTTGATTATTCTCAATGGTGTTCAAGTGTGACCTAATTTCAACAGTTGGTTCCAGAAGTTGTCTAATGGACGCCCTGCCATGGGACAGCAACGGGACAGCAATGCTCTGCCTAACTGACAATATTCAAGTACACTAAAGCTTTGCAAAGAAAAAGGGACCCCCTCCCCCAAAAGCCTCGTGAAACAGCCAGAGGGAAAACTCTGTGTGTTTCTGCTCAGAGGGGCTGGATTGTCTGCAGGCTGTAACGGCCTGACCCGGGCAGGACGCTTCCATAGCAGCACTGCAGCACGCAGGGGAGGTGCAGGTAGCCCCTCTGAAGGTAATAAATACTCTTTCATCAGGGGAAGTAAATCCTGATCCCCAGCAGCTCCAGAGTCCTTCCTTGGGGCTGCCCTGGGCAGAGCCAACCCAGCTGCATGGGGGCACGTGCTGCTTTCCCGTTATTGATGGAACATTACATGCATACACACACCTCAGCCAACACACACACACACACACACACACACACACACACACAGACATATCTTCTGCTACCAACCAGTGCTCATCATCTAGTGTAACTGGTTCTCTCACGTGCACTGTAAGCAAACCACTCTAGAGCACCACAAGGACTAAAAGATGGGCAACTATTTAGAGTGACCAGCCTGGGTCACACTGGAAGGACTTTTACCCATGCAAAGGGGCTGTACTAACGCCGTGTTTCAGTGATGCTGTGCTGGTTTTGAACACAAGATTCGTGCAGCACAAGCAAACTCAGGCCCATAACACTGCCTTCAGCTACTTGGGGAAACCAGCAATTAAGACTCAATGTTAAAAATTAAGCTTAAAAATATAGTAGCTGCCAAGATGAGGGCTAGGTTTTGGCTCTCACCCCCACCAGACCTGCACGCCTCCTAAGCCTGGCTGCTCAGTTCTTATTTATCTTGCTGGGAGACAAAAAACCCCTCTATTCCAGGAGGAATAATGGCAATGCTTCCCCTGGCCTTCTCCTCCATGCAGGCCGAGCCAGGCAAGACCCCCAGGCATCTGCACAATTACACAGACTAATACAGTCTCTCTCCCTCTGACCCTCCCTGGTCAGAACTTCACATCTTAATTGAAGTTTATTAACACATTTTCCATTCCATTGCCAAGGTCAAATGGTGCTCTAGTGAGAAGCCCAGCGAGACGACGCTGATCTCACCCTGGTACAGTGTTCCCCGTTCAGACAGACCCCTGCTCAAGGGCCAGTTAAAAACATGTGTCCTATTTAATCACTTTCTTTCCATCAGAAAGAGGACCCACCTCTCCTGTAACCACATCTTTCTGCAGCTCCAGGGAACTGCTTAAGAAAGGGTCTAATGAAATCACCACGAAAACATTTAAAGCCACCCACCTTATTACTATTCATTTGCATCTGACAGAGAACAATCTTTGAGGGAGAAAGCCTGGAGCAGCGACTCACACTTCAGAAAAAGGTACAAAGTTGGAGAAGAAATGACAATTCATATTTTCTTTAGTCTTCAAAACTTAGGTATTCCCTAGAGCTATAAGGCCAAATAAACTGCCTTCTCTAGCAGCTCCTCAAGTAACAATTTATCTAATCAGTGTGGCAATCAAAGACGAGATTTTGTGTTTACTGATTGCACTAATCAAAATCACTTTTCAAATGCAGCTAATTGACAAGTTTACTGACTGAAATGAACGTCATAAATCAGATATCCCGGGCTGCAGAAACCAAATACGCCATGCACAGAGTGCTGCCATGCTGCACTTGAGTCCCTAAGTTATCAGCACAGACAATTATTCATCAGCTGAAAATTGGCACATCAAAGTCAAATCAGAGAACAACACGAAGGAACACCCACAGCAGGCTCTTGAGGAAGAGATGGCACTTGGGCTGACCGCATTGCCCTTCTAGAGTCTAATTTTACTTCATCATACGTATCAAAACCATAATGCATCAAATGAAAAGTTGCAGGAAGGGAGAATTTTAACCACCTCAGCTCCAGTTCTTCAGGCATGTCTGATTTCAGCAGACATTTGGGGCTCTGACACTTGAAGGCACTTTTCTAACAAAGGTTTAAGCAAGGGTTTAACCCTTTTAGCAGGCTCTCCACCTGGCAAAAGAGGAGTCGAGACGCACGTGGCCATCGATTGAGTCAACCCCCACTGAAGTTAGCTGTAAAGACTTCATGTTGCAGTCAGTTTAAATCAGAAGTTAATCAGAGTTTAGGACTCATCTCCTAGGACAGCTTGGAAGAAAAGGAGGAGAAACACAACAGAACTGAGAAAGAATGCATTTGCAGTATGCTGCACTGCAGCCTCCCACAAGAACAAGGAGTGCCAGGAACCAGCTTCTCCACGGCAGGCTGAAGAGCCGCGGCAGTGGGACTGACCTGCAGGTTGACCTGGCACCTCTTTTTGCTGCACCAACAGGAAAGCAAGAGATCAACCTCTGCCTAATGCAAAAAGCATCAGTAAGTGGCTCAACGAGGGAAAGAAAGAAAGAAGAAGATAAAAAGTCCCTCGCACACCTGCAGAACAGCAACTGGGGGTGCCCGAGGCAATCTGAGGGTGAGGAAGGGACAGGAGATGAGGGGAGGAAGAAAGCTACCTGGCAGTTTTTCTGAGGCCAACAGGTGGACTGGGATTTCATATCAATTGGTGGATTCAAGCCTCCTCAATTTGAAAGAATGATGGCACTGAGGCGTATTTGCATGTGGAGTGCTTCCTATACAACACAAGGTGCTCAGATGTCATGAGGAAAAGAGCATTCCAAGTACTTAATTGGCAAGATGAGCTCCACGCACGTAAGGCAGAGGAAGCCGCTTTGAAATCAGTATTTCCCACAAAGCAGCAACACTCCAGCTTCCGAAGACTTAACAGCAGCATAGGGACTGATGGGCTCAATAACTATTTTCTGCCCAAAATCATGCAGACTTTCTCTTTCTGGAGATTAATACCAAAATGTGGTGCCTGTCTGGTAGTTCTGCTTTCCTTTTCCATGCATCAGATCAGATTTCTTGTTTGTTTAAAAAATCCCACTTGTTTTCCTTTTACCCAAGCTAATAGCTCCAGGCTCTCACACCCAACCTGTCTCTCAACTTCAACCAATGTGACTCCTCACACAAGAAAGCTTCTGCACCCAGCACTCAGCTGCACTCCGTCTATGTTAGAACTGGACAGTAAGTTTAACTCAGAATGGCCACCAATATTATTTATACTGCTGTTTCACATGCAGTCATGTGAAACAAGTCAAGTATAAAAGGCTGATGGCCTCACCATGCAGTAGTTTGGTCTTCTATACATGACAATGCTGGAGTCCAAACGTTACCTGTGTCAGCTGTTTAATCTGAAAACCCTTGGATAATTCAGTACTGAGAGAATTCAGTTGAACAGTGAGAAGTTCTTACTTTAAAGCACCTTTTCAGGCAGTTTAGCCAAGTCCCTTCCTGTCTCAGCCCCACCATAATAGAAATGCAGCTCCTGATCACAGGCTAAGTGACAGGACTCGTAACTGGCATCCTTCTGGGGAGTCCTTTGCACAAGCAATTCCTTCCCAGGATGAAGTTCTCAACTTTAGGCCACACAGGATTTCTCTCACCACTCCAGTGACCCACTTGGTCACTAGCCCAACAGCAGTGGCATCCCTGACTATCTCCTACCAGCTCTGCCAGAAATTGCAACACCCACTGCAGGCCAGAGAAGTCAACATGGGACTGTCAATTTAGCAATGTTGGTTCAGTCTGGCACTTCAGCAGCACCATCCACAGCTCTTCTGCCAGCCCAACAATCTCTCCTGATCTGCCACCATGCCTCGCACGGTCATTATTTTCTGTGGTCAGCATCCTCCTCTGTTGTTCTTTGCAGACATGAAGCATCAAGCTTCTACTAATTCTGCTGGTGATGTTGAGATTCAGACATGTACTAGATACAGTCTGGATGAGGGACACTAGGAAACCTCAGCAGACAAAGAGCTCATTTTCCTATGGCATTTGAACACTGTGTGCAGTATCCCAAATGGGATCCCACATCATCACATCTTCAATAGATTTCACTACAGCAGTTGCATAAAGAGCAATAAGAGAAGAACATCACGGGGTTAAGGAAGGTGGACGCCCGAATCTCCTTTTTATTTGTCACAGAGCAACAGATCAATAAGAAACAGTCAATGTAGAAATGTAGGAAGCAGAAGCCACTTACTTGACAACAACTTGGGAATCTGCTGCTGGCCACCCAGAAGCGGCCTGGCATACGGGCTGCCGTAAGTGCCCAGAGGTACTGCGTTGGCATACATGGCTGGCATCCCCCTGTCCCTCGGCATCGTGTGGCTACCATGGGGCAGCAAAGGGAAACAAAAAAGAGCAGGATGTTGTTATGAATGCCACCTGACAGCACAGCTGCCACCCAGCCCCAACAGCCCAGCTCCCTCCTCCTGATGCGCACAGGCACGATGCGGCTCAGGGTCCCAGGCATACCACTGAGAAAGCACACGCTCTGTGGGCTGCTCCCAGGTAAAACTCTGACCTGGGGCAGCTCAGGGTCCCAGGCACACCACTGAGAAAGCACACGCTCTGTGGGCTGCTCCCAGGTAAAACTCTGACCTGGGGCAGCTCAGGGTCCCAGGCACACCACTGAGAAAGCACACGCTCTGTGGGCTGCTCCCAGGTAAAACTCTGACCTGGGGCAGCTCAGGGTCCCAGGCACACCACTGAGGAAACTCTGACCTTTCCACAGCGAGCCACAGTAAGCAGAGAAACCCCTCGTGTTTCCTGCAGGCTGTGTAAGGGTTCAGTACGAACTGAACGGCTGCCACATCTCCTACAAAGCGGGAGCTGAGAGAGGCGAGGCCTCTGCACATCTCGGTGTGTCACTGTTTGCCAGGCCCTTGCTCTTTGCCTGGGCAGGACTGCACTTGCACTAGGACTCGGATGCTCGTGGTGGTTGCCACCCTTGATGAGACATCGTACGTGACCAGTGACACAGACACACTTTGTTGTAGCTCTGACGTGGAACAACAGAAGATGGTTCACAAGTGCAGCACTGCAGCAATGATGCTTTCCAGCAGAGGAATGGAGGGAAGGGTGTTGGTGCTTCTCCTTCCAGCTCCTTCAGAGCCGTAAGATGAAGAAGAAAGTATTTTCTTTTCCCAAAGACATGTCTGCTCCGTTGCTTCAGAGTTTACTTTCATTTGCTAGTAGCACCAGCTCCTCTAAAACATTCTCTTTTCTGGCTCTGCTAAACATGTCTCCTTGCTCTCCCCAGGGACGAAAAGCATCTCGTTTTACCTACAGGACATAACTCCAGCCCATTTTCTCACCCTGTGCTCAGGAGCATTCCTGTTCTACGCTGCAGTGACTCAAAGTTACTGAGACTTTTGGAGAACTAATGAAAACTGACTGTGGCAACGTCTTGAAGAGCGATAGAGCCTATGGTGCAACACACCCTTCATACAAGGGGCTTTTACAGCTCATTTTAAAGAGCATAAGACATTCCTGTCTTCATAACAGTCTCAATTATCACTTGTGTGCAATATTCTCACTGTGCCTTCCGAACTTCAAACCAGTAACCACCAAACGAGTTCAAACCCAACCAGTGGGAAAGCTAGTTCCAAATATGTAACAGAACCTCCCTCCCAGCCAAGAACACGAGGCATTGCTGCAGAGTTAGAGTAAGGCACCAATTCCATCAGTGCTGAGTTTCTGTATCACATGCCAAAGCTTCCAGCACAGAACACCAGCACCTAATCCCTCACAGTCCATCCCCACTCCCTTTGGGTTTTGCAGCCACCTCAGCAAGGCAGCCAGCAGCAACGCTGCCTCCAGTCTTACCCTAAAGTTCTGAATGCCGACTGGTCCAGATGGACTGGTTTCCTGTCTCGGTTAAAACCAAGCTGTGGTCTCCAAGGCCTGCCATCATTGTTGGTTTTTTCCCAGTCTCCTGGCTTTAGAACTGGAGCAGGTTTCCTTAACAGTAAAAACAGTTCCATAAATACTCAGAGCAAATGCTCAGGTCAATTAAAGAAAAATGTAATTACTTGCAAGCTGACAGCTAATACTTACTTTGCACCAGGTAACACTACAGCCTTGAAAACAAAGTCCTCACCAAACTGTGGATCTTTGAAGGAGATGCTAGGAAAAAAACACAGTATTTCAAGATTAGGTTTACTTGATAATTAAGACAAGCAAGATAAAAAGTAATGGCTGCTTTGTTACCAGTGATGTACACAAGAGAAAAGATAAGATTCAGTAACACACCACAAACTGAAAAGGGCATTTCTTGCACATGGATATACTGACTACACTGGGTGACCTTTTTCCTCCCCTGTATCAACAGCCAGTCCAAAAGTTAAATGCCTAGAAAACAGCTGGTCCTACATATGATAATGAAAGTATCTTCTGCAGACCCTCAAGTACAAATCCTCTAGTCAAAGCACTGATTGTACTTGATTAAGTTCAAAGGCTGCCACAGAACAGACAGGAAGGCTATCAGCTTGCTATGCAGGCTAGGCACAAGTGTACACAGCTTCTAAGTGGGATTCCTTTGGGCCAGGGAGTTGTTATCCTTCAAGGCGGCTCTGCAGTTGCATGCAGCTCTTGAGGAGGGATGCACACTTGTTTTCACAGACATTCAACTTAGGGCTATGTAGTATTACACAAACTAAACAGTAACAGAGCAAAAAGGGGTAGAATTTCTGCATTATGTGACAGTTTGGGTTTGCTCTAGGAAAACTCATCCACGCTCCTACCAGTTCCAGTCTCCAGGTCTCAGGTGGGTCCTGCCAGGGACATGTCTGAAGTACATGGCACCAACCTGCTTCTCCTTCTCTCACTAGCTACCATTTGCTACAGAAGAATGCTTGGGATGCCAGGAAAGGTAAAAAAGTGAGTGGCCAAGCAGAATAATCTCACTCCTCCCGCTGAAATACATCTATTTTTCAGCACAGAGGATGAATGAGACTTGAAGGAAAGAGAGTAACGGTCCTTTGGAAAACTCAGCCAAAGTCACAAGCAGTGAAGAGCAGAATCATGACTGCTCATAACATCTCAGAAGGCAGGAAGAAAAATCCTTGCACAGAGAAATAGACAGAAGTGTTAAAACAAATTCAAACCTCCTGACAGTGGCAGATGGAAAGCCAAAAGCTACCTTTAGCTCTGCAACTAAACCCCCATTTCAGAACGTCCTTTCTACAGCATCCTGACAAGCCACAGCTTCTTACTGCCTCTAGAGAGCTGTTCTGGATGAACCAAGTTATGCCTCAGTGGAGAAAAAAATAGGCACTAGTGATTTTCAGTGTCTCAAGTACGTTATGTGGCTCAAGAAGTGAAAGGTTTCAGGCTTGAGCATTACATACCCACTACACTGTTCCAAATTAAGTGAGGATGACATACAACACACTACATCTACTGAAACCTGCTGTCAAGGGCAAGAGTAATTAAAACCTCCTGTGACCACAAGGTTTACCCTTGGAAATGGCATTGGCTTTCAAAGTTAGTATTATTCTTTTACTCCTTAAGGACATGAAGCTTCTACTCTTGGGCATCCTCTTGGAATTGCTAGGAATAAAAATGGATAAAAATCCAAGAGGCAAAACTCAAGAGCTGTAGGCCATGCAACCAACACCCCATTCTGCCTCGGAGGCTTGTTCTCAGCAACGCTTGGCTTCCCTTAACTTAAAAACAGGGAAACTTCTGTAGGTGTTGCCCTTTGCTTGCCAAAGACCCAGAAGTCCTAACAGAGAACAAGCAGAAAAGCAACAGCTGGAAAGATGATGTATTTCTGAAGGGATGAAGCCCACCGGGTTTGATACTCCAAGAAATGATTTTGGAGCTCCCTGCAGGACACACCGTTACCCACACTCTGCTGAACCCCCCTGACCCAGCCCTCTGGGGTACAACACGGCATCTCGGCTTCAGCTCTCACAGAAAGACACAAACACTTCAAAGGAAAAGCTTCAGTTTTATTCAGAGACGGGTTCTGCTGCAAATTCAACACCCCAAGGCATCACCTGACTGCTGCGTTTTGTAGTCAGTGCCTTAAACCCCAGAGTTTTCCTCACCTGACTGCGGAATTTTGTGTGAGGTCACGCAGCATTGGAACAGGAGACTCCACTGTCCTGGGGAAGAGAAAAGCTGCTGTCAAAACAACATGTAACATATCTCTAAGCATTTGCTGCACTTGGGCTCTTGCTGCCACTCCTGCTCCTCTGTTCAGTGATCAACTAAGCCCTGTGACAGATGAAAAGGGTTTAAAAATCAACTTGTCTTGCCCCTAAATCAAATGCTTCTAGAAGCAATGCAATTTTTGTTAACATCTTTACTTTTCCAGCTGATCTGTGCAGATTCTCTAGTGTGGGTTCACACACTTCTTCCTACCCAGTGGCCTGTTCACACACCTTAGTGCTGTTCTGTACCTTGGAAACCTCCCTGTCCTGCTAGCGTTTGATGGTAACAAGGCAACAGGTTCTGAGGGGGCAGGAGACCAGAGACACAGACACATGCAGACACCATGTGCTCCACTAGGAAGAAAAAGGCTCAAATTGTATAAAAAAAGCAAGCAGCTGATTCCCACAGCACTTCACAGTCTCCTTGCTAGCTGAGATCTAATAGGCTGACATGCAGTTGCATCTTAACCTGACCCTTCCTTCCTCCAAACCAGCCTTTGCTGTTCACCTGACTGCACACAACCATCACAGACCCACGTTACCCACAGAGGCCACAAACTGGACACGTCCTGCCTGAATTTGACTCACATCTTTTTAGCCAAGTAACACTTATTTTGAAGTGGCAATACAAATGCCTACTCATCTTCACAGAATCCCGAGCAAACTACATCTCCAGGTAAAGAAGTGCCCCTTTCTCATGCCTTATCTGGGGAAGACAATGACAGAAGAGCTTTTCCTGCATTGCTGTTCCCTCCAAGAACATCTCTGCCTTGCTCACACCCTTCACAGGTCATGGCAAGAAGACAGAAACGTATGTTAGTGTGACCTAGACACATTATCTGTCCAACAAGATCAGAGTGTTTGTAAACTTAAGGCAAATAAGTTACCCAACACCTGCTCCTGCCTCTAAGCAAAGTCAGAGGAATGAAATGCAGATGCAACTGCAAGAAATGTCCTTTAGCGTCAGACAAGCTGCATCAAAAGCCCTACTCACTGGTCTGGCAGAACGGCGTTGTCGTTCAGGGTCAGCTTCCCCTGGATGCCGTGGCACAGCTCTGGGGGTATATCCACTGGCTATGGAAAAAAAGCCCTTTTCAGCTGAAGCTCGTTATTAGACATCCACCCTCACCATTTACATGCTCCCTGAGGAACAAGTACAACCTACCTCTGTGGTTTTGGTCTTGTACTGTTCTACAATGAAGTCACACAGTGGATGGTGTTTTCCAACAAAGAGAACATCACCCCCAAGGCTATTTCTTCTGCCTAGGAAAGATGAACGGGATAACAGCTGAGAACACAGAGGGGAGGGAGAGATACAGCAGAGCAGCACACCATCCTGCTGACATCTCCACCAAAGGAAAGCTGTGTTGTGACACAGGAGAAAGCTCTGAATGTTCTGTGTCTGCCCCAGAGCAGGACGTCTCTGGTCACAGGGGTAGCTGGCAGACAGTAAAACAACAGGAATCTTATCTTCAGTGGAAGGAATATTGACTTTACAACAGAGTAATGCTGAAGACACAGACAAGCTGGGTGAAAAAAACCCTAACAAATGAACCAACCCCCCCCAACCCCTACACACACCTCCAAGCAGTTTACCTACAAGGACCAGCTATTCTTTTTGTACAATGGAGAAAGTAACACATCCATTTGTCTACAGAAGCTGACCACAAGGCTTCCCACACCAGGCTGGGGCACAGCCAGCCCAGTGGACACAACAGCCAAGGCACCAATCAACTTTACTGTCCACTCTAACCTTGGAAGCTGCATTTATTCTTTTGATTGCAACACAGTCATCTAACAAGTGCTCTGACAGTGTCTACTGCTAGAAGCTTTTCATGTGATCAAGCTGCCATCTAATTTTCAGGTTAAGCCTTAAGCAGGTCTGCTTGAGTAAAAGAGGGAAAGCTACAAAACCCAACCCACTGGGGATCACTCTAATTACCAGCACCATCCATGAAGGACGGGCTGCACGATTCAATCCAACCAAACATCCATTACACGTCTTGCTCTTTCAGGGTGAAACAGGAGCAATAACAAGCTGTATCAAAAATGTCCCAACTCTTACTTTCTTCAGGAGTGAGGTCAGGGTAGACTTCCTCCAGGGCAGCTCTGAGGCGTCGCTCATCGACGAAGGGCAGCAACGCAACACCTGGTGAACCCAAAACAGCACTTCTTAGGGTAAAAAAACCACAATCCAAAGAGCAAAAAACAAGACACTAGCATGGAAAGTTCCAGTAGATCCTTTACCCAAGAAACAACTGTTGCATCAGTCACGGAAAAGGCTGTGAGCATGCAGTTTGTTTAGAGAAGCACGGGTCAGTGGCAGTGCAGGTTGGAAAGGGAAGCTCGTTTCCAAGCGCCTCGCCATCTCCTTCCCCAGGCCTGGATGGGCACTGTGAAGTAGTAACCTCTACCCACGCCTGCCTCCTTTAGGAGCTCAGTCAGACACTCATTATTTGCCTCATTTGCTACAGCTACTCCCCTGACAGATTCACTGCTACTTTATTCACGTTAATTTATTAAGAGACAACAATGGAAGAAATCACTGCAAGTTCAGTGACAAGGTGATACACACATTATCCATTAAGGACTATTCACACCAGCTATTAATTTTACTGTGAGATGATATGGAGGCTTCTCTCAGGATCAAAATCCCTCACTAAGCAGCACATGACAGAGCCCACTCAATCACCCTGGATGAAGCTGGAGAACAGTTTAACCTCAGCCGCCAACTAAGCACTGTGCAGCTGCTCCCTCACTCCTCATCTCAGGGGAAGGAGAGCTGAAAACAAGTAAAACTCATGGACTGAGTTAAACATTGGAAATAAAAAAGTAATGAAAAGGAAGATAACTAGAGAGAGAAGCAAAACCCAAGGAAAGACAAGCAATGCCCAACGAAATCACTCCCCACTCTGGTGCCTGAGCAGTGATCTGCCCCTCCTGCCCAGCTCCCACCAGTTTATATACCAGGAATGACATCCTGTGGTATGGAATAGCCCTTTGGCTAGTTGAGGCCAGCTGTCTTGGCTATGGACCCTCTCAACTTCTCGTGCCCTGCCAGTGTTCCTGCTGGCAGAGTGCAAGAAGCTAAGAAGTCCTTGACTCAGCATAAGCACTATTTAGCAACAACCAAAGCCATCAGTGTCTTATCAACATTACCAATCTCACCAAATCCAAACCAGAATTCTACACCAGCTACTAGGAGGCAAATCATCTCTGCCCCAGACAAATCCAGGACAGCATCAACTCCTTATTCTATACCATTTGTGTCATGCTCAGATCCCACACTTCCAATACGCTCCAGTCCCTCAGCACTACCTTTCCTGCCTCCTGAGATACAGACAGATGTGTACACACACAGACAGAACTCCTTTAGTCTGTGGGTATCCCTGTAAAATGTCTGTTGAGTTTCCCCAGGCTGTGGCTTTGGGCTCCATCTATTGTAACAGTCCAGGCAGGAGGGATGGTGCAAAGCCCACTCAGTTGGCAGAGCAGGACTGGGCTTTGGTGCTCTGCAGAACCTGCCTCGGTACACACAGGAACATTCCCTTTGATTTTGGAACACTGTACCAAGACAGATACTGTGTGTCTACCTGTGACTATTTCATAACACAGGCAAGCTGCCTTGGGGGAAAGGCCACAGAACTCTCGGTGTCAGTAGGAACCTCTGGAGATCATCTAGTCCACCCCCTCTGCTCCAGCATGATGATGGGCTGCTCAGGTCGCCTTGAGCAAGTTTCCCAGCACTGTGTCCAGCTGAGTTGGGAACATCTCCAAGGATGGAGTCTCTACAGCCTCTCTGGGCAGCATGTTTCCAGTGTCTGACCATCCTCAGAGTAAAAATGTGCTTTCTTACGCTCAGATGGAATTTCACATGTTTCATTCTGTGCACAGACAATTACTAGTGTAACTGAGATGTTACACCACTGGCTGAGCAAACAGCCACCAAATTAGGCTAATCTTTACTGTTACTACTCTCTGAAGAAAGGAGCTGCTGCACTAAACACTGCAGCTGTTTTTTCATTCTTGGTGTGCATCCAAATATTTCTATATTCCCCAAAACATTCTTCACAAGGCACCAATGAGCCAGTGATTGCACAGAACAAGATCTATTAATTAAATGCAAAGGAGACAAAAGACAATTACACAGTAAGGATGATATAAATAGAAAGATGCTTAACCTAGTTCAAGACAAATTAACAACCCAGAAGGACTGCTGAAATTACTAATAATTACTGTCAATCCTGAATCAGTTCCTGAACCATAATTTGCTCCTCGTATTAACTTGTTTTCAAACACACATCTGCTGCAAAGTAGCTCAGCCCCACACCAAATAACACAGGTCACCTGACCTGGTGCATCATTACCACGAGTTCTCCATTTTCTTCCTGTTTTCACACAGATTATTAAGACTAAGGCCAGTGTACTGGAGCTCAAAAGAAACGAAAAGGTTGGAATTTCACCTTGCCAGGCGTATTTCTTCCCATTTAAATCAATAGCAAAATCTTCAGGGTAGAAGTCAATTATGCTTGATTCCTGTATTGGAAAGGAAAAAATAAATCATTAAAGGCAATTACAAAACAGGCTCAGAATGTCATGCAGTCCTGTACTTCAGAGGGGCCAGCACAATAACACTGACTCACAGAAACATCTTCTGTTAAATGCCTTCAAACCACACTTCCGTAACTCAGAAGTATCAAACCAAGAAACTAAGCAGGACAGGAGAACTCCAGGTAACTGGGTTAAAGGATGTGCTCCCCAGTCGAGTTTTGCAAGGTTTCTATCAGAAAGCAAACAACCTGACTGAAGTGTAACAAAGGCAGGAAATCGTTTTCCTCACTGAAATATCCGAATTCAGAGAATCCCTTTGAAGGACCTCTGAAGAATCTCTGCAATCTACCGAACAACGTTCCCTCCTGGTCTCTCTTAATTCTTCTGCCTGAAGTGAGAAGCAGCAAGTCGTGCTCACGCCGCTGCAAGACAACACAACCTCACAGAGGGGAACACAATGAGGATTCTCACCGGATCTGTCATCAGCTTCCTCCAGGTCGGTGGCAGAAAATTTCCACTGGCGGCTGGAAATACTCCCATAAGCTGTTCAAGAGGCTTAAACTGTTGAGGACAAACGAGCAGATGTAGGACCCTTGTAAGGAGCTGGCACAGTGTAAAGCAGAGACAGACAGATGCCCTACCGGTTTTGAGCCCTTCTCGAAATCCGAAGGCATGTCTGCAATACCCTCGAAGTCGGAAGCAAACGGGGCGTAGTGGAAAGGGTAATACCAGTTCCAGGAGGCACAGCCCTAGGGCAGAGGGGAAAACAAAAACAAGAGCAGTAATTACATAACTGTCAGGTAGCCCTGTCACTAAAGGTGACAAAATTTAGCTCAGCATCAACCAGGAGAAAGAGGAATCCCCACGATTGGAAAAGAAAGAGCTCTTGCCTCTAAAGGGACTCTGGACTTCAGGTTGGGACTTAACTCTTCATCACAGGTTAGAGCAAGCGAGTTCCCTGGGCAGTGAATGGAGAGCTCAGGCATCATCTCAGAACAGCACAGAGACTTCTCTACCAAAGGACTCTCGCTGTGTGCTAGGTTTGGGTCATTAAGGGAGACAGCCAGAGACGCAGCAGAACACCATGAGAGACCTTACAGCAGAATCTTAGCCTTTGCTTCAGGACACTGTAAGGTAGCTCATCCCTTTCCCCATCCCCCCAAGAAAAAACACACAAGTATGTGCACAATAAAACCAAGCACAAGCATTTCTTGCCAAGAGCAGGAAGTCACAGCCTGTCCACACAGTTAACCAGTCCCTGGGGCTAAGGTGAAGAGCCTCCAACAACTGGAGCCGTTTTCAACTTGTGTAGAGTCACCACCACACCTTGAACAGCGAAATACACCCTGATGACACAGAGGAGGAACTTCCAGGTTCTCTGTACCTATATCAATGGCAGACTTGTGCCAGTCACAAAGCCATTACAGGGCTCCCAACAGCAACACACGCACTTTTCTGGCAGCACACAGTTTGCACTATTACTGTTTCTCAGTGCAAAATGGCAGTGCTGCCTGGGGAACATGGAGGACCAGAGAACCCTGATGTGATACACTCCACAAGGTGTGAACAGTATTTGTTGCAGGTTGAAAAGTGTTCTGGTTTTAACTGTTACTTTTCCTTTCAGTACCAGCACTAATATACACACAGTAACATTTTGCTTCTCCCCTCTTATTCTTCTGTCTTGAATATTGGGAAATACAAAGTGCATTCACTTCAAAGAGACAAAAGAATCCTCAAAAAGGAGAAGATAAAGTAAACTCTAAACACATCAGAACACAATGCACTCTGTAAAGGAAACGTGGCTCTAGAAGGTCTAAGTCAAGTTTTCACCTCCTCAGCTATTTTTCTTAGCAGCACCACTTGAAACAAAAGCCTACTAGTTCAACTTCCAATTCTGAATAAAGTAAATGTCAATGAGGCTCCTCCAGCAATGTTTTTGGTATAAAATTACAGAGACTATAATTATTAGATGCAATTCTTCAGATGGTTTCAGGATGTTTGAAAAGCCAGGTGGATTGGTTTCTTTCTTTTCTTTCTCCCCTTTCTTCCCCCCTCTCCAAACAGATGTTCCCACAAGCAGAACGCGCTCTGCATTATTGCCTTCTGTAGGAACAGAAGCACACGTAATGTATTCTGTCAGAAGCGCTATGGACAAGGAGCAGTACTTACTGGAAGCAACTCTTACTGCTGTAAAAAGAAAAATAAAACCTTAAAACCAACACAAACCCCTCAAGAAAAACCTGTTTTGAAATTTTCCCCCAGTCCAACAGCTCCCTCATCTAACTCTGCATGGGCAGGGAGCGATTAGCCTGCCCACGGATGCAGCACCCTGCCCGTGTCCAGCAGCTTACAGTGCCTGGCCTGCACACAGTCCTGCCAGGCAAGGGCAAGCAGCAGCACGTGCAAGTATTGCCCTGCTGCACTACTGAAGTCTAGGAAGTCGTTTTGATAAGGCCTAGAGCAGGACTTGCCTCCTTTTTCAGTAACCTGAACACGAACCAAAGCAGCAAAACACAAAGCCCTGAATGTTTATGTACTTCCATCAAGTTTTGCTTTGGAACATTTCTAAACCGGGACATATTTTGTGTGTGCTTTTCCTTGAGGTCTTACTGGCACTCCTCACTGTTCCTGAGAGCACTGTGGTCCTGTCTGAAGTCTCGAGCTGTTGTCAGCCTCCGCAATTTACTCTCTGTGTGCAGGATCCTGGGCATGACCACCTACAAAGGTGTCCAGATGACATCTGTCCTTTGCTATTTGAAGATGTGGAGAGCTCATCTCCCCTGCAGATCAACTGCAACAGACTTGCAAACCTTAAACTCTGTGATTTTTATCTAGCATAGCCAGATTCAGCTAAGTAATGGAGTGGAAAGGAAGGGAAGGTGCTCCCTTTTTGCTCCAAGGGGCAGGAGTACACAATGAAATAAGATAACTTTACAGCTGCACAGCTCTTTGCAGGTGTGTGAGGTACCTGCCCTCCCTGTGCTCTATGTTGGACAGGCATGAGCCACTCATGAAAAGCGTGCAGTGTTGCCAATGTGGCACTGTGTTCAAGCCACAAAGCCCTGCTGAGACAGGCAAACTCCATCAGCAGGAGCACATCCTGCTCCCAGGGCACACACAAAATAGCACGCACTTTGTCTTCAGGGCACGAAGCTGGTTATTAGCCATCGGTGCAACAAACCCCAATAACTCCCAACTAATCTCTTGCTAATCTGACATCTCAATTATCAAAAGATTTGTGTCAGATAGAGATTGCCTCAATCACCATACACTTCACAGAACATCACTACAACCCATGGAGGAGACAGACAACGCTGTTCCTTACAAATTCTTACTACAGGCTTTGCCCTTTCTTTACTCATTCAGTCCCCTGCAACTCCACCACGCATGGCTATGTGCTGCAAAGGCATCACAGGCATCAGTCCTTCACCTGCTATCAACTGAACTAGCTGCTGCTGTCTATGAGAAACAAGAACTGCATTCAAATCTCGAGTGTCCACCAGAATGGGCACTTACCCATCAGATACACCTCACGCCTCAAGATACAGACTGAACCCATTTAGTTTACATCTTAAAAGAAGGAAAAGTACTGCTTTTCAGAAACAAGCAACGGAGAATCATCGTTTCCTGAAAAGAAACAGGGCGCAGGCACAAGAGAAAACTGCAGGGAAGAAATCTGTCAGTACCTGGTAATAGTATCTGAGAACCCAGCAGAGCCCTTCCACGTAGGACTGCACCACTTTACGACGGAATTTCTCATCGGAGGCATCCACATCAAACTTGTTCTTATAGTAGCGCTGTTTCCAGCCGGTTTCCCACAGCCTGCACGACAGTCACAAAGAGATGCCAGTGCATGTTAACGTGTGCACGTTTATGCTACTCAGCTAAAATACAAGTCTAAGTCACTTGCTGCATCAGTTCTCGTTTTTATACAGCTTAAATGGAACCATAAATAAATGACACTCGACAGCAAGAGAATGAAGTCTGGTGTCTGAGAAGATCCAGATGAAATTCCAGAGCCCCCATCCTGACTGACACGTCTTCAAAGCACTGGTGAGGAGCAGGGTGGATTTTCAAACATGTGCCTGCTGCTGTCAGGGTTTTTCACAACTGCTCCTAGCTGACAACTTCATCTTCCTCATCAGCAATCTACCACCCAAACTGCCATTTGAGAGCTTTGTTCTTTTAACTCCTCCAACCACTAGTGAAGAGAAGAAACTCTTCCCCTTCCTCCTTTTGTTCCATCCACCCTAGGACAAAAGTCTTTGTTTTGCTGGAATATCTTCCCCCATCGAGTTCATTCCTCTATTCTTAATGCCCCTCTCCAGCAGAGAAGTGATATAGTTTCCCTGCTACTTAAAACAAAAAGTAAGGAAATCAATAATAAGCAGCAGCATCTTGATTTCTATATTCTCTTGCTGTTCAGACAAGCTCTGAGTACCAGCAGAACCAGCTGCAGCTCAGGAGATGGATACTGGAGTCAAAAGAGCAATCTCAGCCACTCTTTATCCTCACTTCGCACAGCTCCCCCTTACGTCTGTCTACAGATGGGGCAGGGGATCACAATCCCTTGCTCATCTTTGACATACAGGTATCTGACTCCCTCAGCACTACTGTGCCACGTGGCAAGGAAGAATATCATAGAATCATAGAATGGTAGGGTTGGAAGGGACCTCTAGAGATCATCCAGTCCAACCCCCAGTATGCTGTGAGGAGTAGCAGTAAGCGCAGACCACAGCTCCTTGGAAAACTGAAAAGGCAGGGGAATGCAGCTGTGGTGGGCACAGGCAGCAGGAGAGATCACTGCCTGCAGAACCCAGAGCTTCTCTTCCTAGGACATGTTACCTCCTCCCTACATCTACTCTGTTCCCTGCCACTTGACAGAACAGCTGTGCTACAAGCAGGGAGCTGTTAATATCCACACGGGACTTGGAGTTCTCAGCCCTAAAAGACACAATACAATCTTGGGGGAAAGTCCACTTTGATTCAGAGACTGCCATCTCAAAAGGCAGCTTAAGGAAAGATGCTCTGCTTAACACTTGGTTCAACCACGATCTCGTGCTTCAGGACTGGCCTCCCTCACAAAACCATCCGGGCTGTTTTTTGGGGGGCAGGTTTGGGGTATTGGTTTTGGTTTGTTTGGTTGGGTTTTCTCAGTGTAGACCTCAATTCACCACAGTGCATGCATTTTACACACGTGTATCTCCAGGTTCACAGGAATTGTGTTATTCATGCAAACTAGAGTAAAACAAATCACAGCTCTGATTGAGAAACTGGTTGAGTCAGATAATCCCTTAATAATGACTTTTTAAAACAGATTTTTTATTCTCAGCAGTTCAAATCTTGTCATTATCACACCTAAAAACCATCAGGCAAGGTCCCTTTCCACAATGGATGTAACCACTTTAAATTACATACAGAATCTGAAGCACACAAGTAACCTGTGATGTCAACTCAAACCACTGAGTAAGGAACACAGCACACGGAGCCTCTGAGAGAGAACAAAGATCAATTTATGCTTTTTCACGTGACTCGTATCCTTTTGGTTTTGCAGAAAGGATCTTCCCTGGCTTCTGTGTCAGCCAGCTGCCCAGTGTGGGGACTTTCTAAAATCTGACCCGAGCTAGTTCTAAAATGATTCAAAGGGATGAGGAGGTAGAGAAACCAAGAGATGTTCTCGAGAAAGCCAGGTGAGCAAGGACAGAGCTACTTCTGCTGAAGTTTTCAAGGACAGAGTCAACAACATCTGCAGTCTATGAGCACCTGACCCTAGACACTTGCATAAATTTCAGAAACCTTTTCTGTAAGACAACAAAACCCAGTCTGCTGGCTGACTGGAATGATTTGTTTTAAGGTCCTAAATACAAAACACACTTCTGTAAACAACTCTGTTGCATCTAGTACATTTATGCAGTTGTTTCTACTTACAACAGGAAGCATAACATTATTTCCCACTCAGAAAAGGATTTGAATAAGTGTCTTGAGCTACAAAAGAGCTTAAATAATGCAGACAAATGTAGCATTTCCTCTCGCTTGACAACGCCAACCCTGACAAACCCATTGCTACCTGTCCACCAGCATGGTTCACTAACACTCATACTAGCAGCTGCCAACTGTTAAAGCTTCTCTTAGAACCTCTGCTAAAATCTGTGTGGAAAGTAACGGTAAAATTTATCCTGATTTTAGACAAAAACTGTGCTTGCTTGATTAATAAACCCCCCCAATCCATTCTGATCTGCAGGGACAGGAAAGACAACCAGAACCAGCACAGGATGGTTTGGTTTAGTGACAGGCTTGGCAGTGGTAGGTGAGTGGCTGGGCTCGACCTTAAAGGTCTTTTCCAACCGAAATGATTCTGTGGTGAATATCTGAGTGTGGAGTTCTGATGGGCTCCACGCCACACACACATCCCAACGAGAGTGCTGGACACTAGTGGTCAGTACTTCACAATAATAACCCTCATTGCTTTCCCATGTCCACCTCCATCCCCGGCTCCACGGAAGACAAAAGCCCACTGGTTGCACTGAGCTGGGCAGGACTTCTCACAAACACTGTAAGGGTGCTCACCCTTGACTTCAAGGGCAATGGCTTGATTTAAGCTTCTGATAAATGCAGACTCGCTGCTAATTCACTATCAGTTAATTCTCACAATGTTCCTATCCCTTAATCATCTAGAGACCAGCCGTCCTAAGACATTTAAAGAACTCACCATAGACAAAACAGATCCTGCTACAAATCACAGGTAGAGGAAGAACTACTGTGATCATCAAGACAAATAACCCTGCCCATGAGAATGTAACTGAGCTTTATGGGTTAAACGGCTCAAAAATTCAACTGCCAAACAGCAGCATTCAGCTCACATAATCAAAGCTGAACACTGGATGTCTGGCCAATCTAGTGCTTGGTCTCAAAGGGAGTAGTGGCTTGGAGGATGAAAACCTGCACGCATACTAATCTAGACACTTAGATTTAACAGCTATAGCTTACACTTCTCACTGGAATTTACTGAATATTCTAACTCTCCACATTAATTACCGGTGGATAAAAAGATCATAGAAAAGCATCTGAAGGCACTGCTGCTCTAAGCTAAATGGCATTAATTAGACTGCATCTATTTCAGCAATTTGCTAACAAAGTGCTACAAAAAAAAAGGCTTCACCTGATATTATCCTCTGGCTCAGGTTCACTGTCACTGTCTTCAGCTTTTCGCTTAATTCCTCCTGCCGGGGATGGGCTGCCATCAGAAGTGAGGCTGGTATTTGGAGATGAAGTTGTCTAGGGTCAGAATTATTACAGATGAAAAGAGGTGTGTTGGGAGGGAAAGGAGTCACCAGGCATTTTAAATTCAAGTTAAAACTATCAGCTTTGTGCTCATCACATACATTATTTTTAGCTCCCCAAAAACTCAAGGCAAAAGCCACACAAGCCTTAATCTATTAAGTATCAAAAGAAAAGAACACATCTTTGTATTAAAAAGGCAGGCATCAGTACTTACAGGAACAACATCCATGGTATTTGAGAAAGGACACGCTGCAACAAGCAAGGCGGCACAAACTGATAAGAGATGCCATTTCTATATCTATCTGTATATCCTCCAGTTCTGGAACACAACTGCTTTGCCTGCTCCTACAACTTCACGTTCCAGCAACAGTGAAGAAATGCATATGCAGACTGCTGTGAAAACGCTGCCTGTAACTTGGAACTGGCAGAAATACTCCACGTTTCTTTACAACTCGTCTTTAAACTCCTTTCAAACTGATCTATTTTCATATTACAGAGTCTAAAAGACATTCCTCCCATTCCACAAAGGAACTGATTTGCCTAACCCACGTTCAAAAGTTTAAAAGGGTGAAATTATACTGCAAGAAAGCACAGTTTGTTTATTTGGGCTTCAGAGACAGAACACACATTGTTATGATGAAGAGGACCTTAATTTGTTCACTGTTTGGGTGAAGACTTGTGCCTAGAAAGAAAATACCTGCCATAATTGTTATTTAAAGTTAACAACCCAGACCTCTTACAGCACACTCAGTTGTGGTTTTCCCCTCTCTTTCTAATACCTTTCCAAAAACTTCATCTGAGTTCCTCCTCTTGCCAGTGAAAGGCAATGCTTTGGAAAGTTCCCTCGTGTTGCCACATTACAGATACTTATGTCTCTGCATGTATACAAAGTCTAAAGATAACTTTAGAAGACCTCTAAGCTCAGGTATTCAGTTTGTGCCTCTCACAAACCTGGAGGTTGGACTCCACAAGTGCTAAAAAGAAGTTTGGGAAGAAGAGGTATCGTGTCTGACTCTGCTGCCTTTGCCTCACGCTGTTCCTCCCAGAACTATTTAACAAGCAGTATCATACCAAACACTGAAAGATAAACCAACCACCCACTTGTTCTTTTTTCAAGCAGTCTCACAACAGCTGCTTGTTAAAGGCCACTTCCTTGAAAAGTGAAATTTTTGGTGTCTGCTTTCCAAGAAAGGCTGATGGGGTAGAGGAAAAAGCACCCACAGCAACACCAGATGTGATTATTTCTCCTTCTACATGTAAATACCTTTGAACACGTACTTACAGAATTCTGTCTGTCATGCATTCTCATCTCAAAGGCAGCTTGTCTAGGGTTACTGATTGCCTGAGGACTGGATCGATTTCCCAGAGCTTGAGGGGAAAACTGTCCACCGGGAATAAAAGAAGGCTGATCCCTCTAAAAGAGAGATACAAGTGTACTGAAAAAGCTGGGTAATCTCCACAGCAGCACCATGATGCTTTCTCACAGTTTCCAGATAAACATGTTACATGAAACAAGCCAAACTGAGAAAGTTATGCCTAGGTTGGTGATCTTTAACAACCTCAACCTGACAAACGATGACACTTACCAGTGAGACTTTTATGTTCCCATAATTGATTAAGCTCTTTTAAAAAGCCCCAAACAACCCCTGCATGTTGTGCCCATGTTCCTTCCACACGGGCTGAAAGGCAGTATTTGGGGGAGGTGTGATTTCACCTAACTTACTGGGAAAAAAAGCACTTCTTTGTAAGAAAAAGGTTCCAGCCTTTTCCACTCTAACAGGGATTGTCATAAAATATGTCATTTAAAAACATAAATACAAGAGGTAGAGTACTCAGAGTGGGGACATCATCCAGTGCATTCAATGCTCTCCTTCCATTCCCTTTGAAGGAACCATTATTATGCAATTCCTTCTTTCAAGGCTACAAAAAGCCATGAAAAACCCCTTTAAAACAGTTTACACACAGGCCAGGAAACACCACGATGACAACCAGCTTCCACCAACCCATCTGCTGAAAGTCACAGAATGCTGTTTAACTCCTGATAGCTTCTGCCCTGTGAAAGGAACTAACTCACCTTCATCCTCTTTCTTTTTTCTTTCTGTCTTCTTTTGAAGTTATCCTAAACAGAGAAGAACCAGAAGTGAAGTCAGCCAAGCACACACACTTCTTGGAGAAACACTTCATTGTAATCTGCTACGGACCAGAAGGCCATAAGGCTTTCACTCCACGCTCTCCACATGAGACACAGATCATTCTTGTCCCCAGAAACCTAATGGAAATGGGTCAGAGTCTTCTACCCTCCTCTGAAAACAGGCAAAAAAATTACCTGTGGATTCAAAGCCCCACAATTTTGGTAACAGCTTGTATCATCTACTAACGTTAGCTACAGCCTTACTTCAAGGCAACAGCAGTGTCAAAGTGTGTGGTTTTCCCCTTATTCTGTTAAAGAAGTGTCACAGACAGCAATGCCTGTGACCAAACCCAAACCCTGGGGACATGACAAGAGCTTTACATCGTCATCTTTTCTCTTTTTGAAAATACTGTCTTCAACTTCTCCCACAGCCAGCATGATCATCTGGACCCGCTGCAGGTTGACAAAGCCACTCTCTGTGAGGTACCCCTGCAAATGACAAAATGACAGGGTTGGAAGACAAGCCTATTTTTGTAGCAGTCACACAGGTATTTTACAAGGAAAAGCAAAACCATTTACCCCAGTTTTGTGCACCACATTCTTATAGATGTTCACCAAGCGATCAATTGCTCCCTCCCTAAAGAAACCAAACAGACAGAAGCATGAGATTCTTACTTAAAACCACAGTAGCCATACTTGCAGCAAAACAAACACCTACCTGATCTCCAAGGATGGCAGATGAGGAAGAAAGTCGTTGCCCACAAAGAAGCACATGAAGACCCAGTCATCAACGCTCCTTTCAAAATCAAAAGTGAAGGGCAAACTGGCCATAGTGAGCTCTCTTTCCAGATACTGCAACACACACACAGAAGGAAAAGAGCGGTAGAAACACTGTGTACGGACTTCAGAGGCTATGTATGCGAAGCACATACAGTAACTTCAACACACCTCTCGCAAGACGCAGAGTCGGATGAAGATAAACTCCTGCTCAGCGACGGGAAGAGTGTCTGCAAACTGATCGTGCTGGAAGAAAAGGAAAGAGGAGTTGAGAGGTGTATGAGTGCAGTTCCTCGAGTCCCTACGCCCAGCACAGCCTTTGCTGCTTTGCACGCCTCTTGTTCCTGACCATTTCCTCTTGCCAGTGAAAGAAACCAAACCCCAAGCAATCAACAAAACACCACAAGTGAGGGCAGGACGTAGGTCTGGTGTAACACTCTTGTGCTACAGAAACACAATGGTTACTTATTAATACAAGAGGAGAGCTAAATAATTCCAATAATATAACTTGCATTATTTTTCAGTCAAAATGAACAGCAAGAACCATTTGAGATCTCATTAAAACTGAAACTAACCTATAAACAATTTGCAGAAATAGTGACACTCTTACCTTGCCTTGTTTTTCTCTGGGTAAACCTTGGCAATCCTTCACCTCGTGGCCCATCTGGTTGCAAAGAGAGCATGGCTTGGGTTTATTTGGCTTAAACTCTTCTCTGATTATAGTGAAGTTTGGCTCATGTGTTGCTAACCCAAGCATAATCAGATCAGCTGCCAAGCAAAAGAGAAGAAAATATAATGAAGGAGATGCCTTAAAAGGCCTTTTAAATAAAAGTGCCAAAGCAAAGTACCTTCTACCTTAAGCAAGTGTGAACACACAGATGTGCTGACCCACAAACTGCTCTGATAGCACAGCTAAGGGAAGGTTCATCTCTTTGGCTACAGATAGTGATGGATCTTTCCCCGTGTGTCGCACAGAGCTTCTAAAAACTAACAAATATTTATGCAAATACCAGTGGAAGCCTAAAAACTACAGCCCAACTCAACCACAAAACAGCACAAGAAAGCTTAACAGGACACGTTGCTAGCAAAAGAGAACTCACCATCAGCCCCACACAGACAATGATGAGTGTTTGGGTCATGGTTTGGCTGAGCTATAGAAAAGAAAAATCACATTTAGTCAGAGTCACGTAAGGTAAGTGGTTACTGACCACAGCTCAATCTGAACATACACATTTATTTGAATGATACCTCTTTGTCTTCTGATGTAATCCATGATTTTATGTTCACCTTCCCCAGGAGCACTGGCATCGGACAAAATAACCTGGAAAACATTTAAGTTACGCCAGCAGTGTGAGCCACACGGTAAAACACACCCCGCCTTATGTAGCTCATCTACGGAATACTGAGTCTTACACACACTTCAAATCCTAATCTGTATTAACTCAAGTAGCATGATTAAAAATGAGATTAGTTAAAGGGGTTTGGAAACAATAAATAACCTTCCTTTCTCTCTGCCAGTTCTAGGAGGAGGCTGACATTGATTCAAACACCACTGAGATTATCACGTCATTAACTAACATATTTGAAGTTTCCTGATAAATTATCAGGGCAACTGAAACACACAGGAGAGAACTGAACAGAGATACGCCTGTTTCTCTTTAGATCTTCTGTGCTCACAGACCCAGTGACACATTACCACATTACACACTTCCTTACACCCATGTCCAGATGACCATTAGCAACTCGTGTCTGGTGGAGGGAATTACACAGAGTCAACTGCCCTCTAATTAGACCACTTTAACACTCAATTTAGGGAAAATAAAACAGACAGCTGCATCTGGGAAGACTGACTATTCTGCCCTGTGGTACAGAGCAAACACAGGGCTGTCAGGAACAGAACTCATGGGGAGTGGAGTGGTTGAGGAGCAGGAGGAGAGGATTTCAAAGTCCAGAAAGCCGATATGTGTTCTTTTTGTTTCCTGTCATCTCTCCTCTCCTGTCGTCAGACTAACAGAGAGAACACAGCCCAAGGTAGCAAAGGAGTGAGAAAAGCAACAGTGAAAAGAAACGAATACCACTGTCTCCACTCTTTTCCCCAAAAGAAGACCGAGTATTCCCAAAGCCCTGTCTCCCATCACATCAAACTGTGGCTTCTGCTATCAAATCTCTTCATTGCTCTTGAGCGAAATCAAAACAAATGGTGCTGTTAGATTGTGTTATTAGGGTGAGACGTGCCTCTGAGGTCTCAGCACAACGGGCAAGTTGGTCCATTAGTAATAACAGTGCAGTGACAGAAGACGAGCCAACTCTGTTAAATCTGACTCCTCAGTCATAGCCCAGCCCAGCCCAGTTGATCACCTTAATTTTCCTCAAGTATGAAACCGTGGAACTTACTGTCAGATTCTTCCACCCCGGGTCACTGTTCAAACGGTCAGCAATGTAATAACGCAGGCATTTAGCGAGATTGTCCATAAACTCAGTCCCCTAAAAAGCGAGGGAAGAGAGTAAATGAAACCTTCCCTCCGGCAGTGGCAATTGCGGGTTAAAGGGCACCATTACCTACCGGGGTAATACAGTTGCTGTCAAATCTCTCTTTCACCTCTTCTGGAGGAAGAAAGCCACCTACAGCAATAACATCATATAACAGAAGTAAACCAAGATGGAACGTGTAAGATATCTTGGCATGACAAATGCCCAGATGGCTCCCCTGACATCACTTACTGAAAATCACTTTGGTTAAAACAAACACCCTAAAACCCACCCCAAGCCAAACACACTCTGCCATTATATTATCTCCATCTTAAAATAGGACATTTACAGATGCTGTTACTTCAGGAAAGGGATTTCACTGTCTGCTCTCTCAAAAGACTAAGAGAGACATCTCAAAGAAACTATGCTTGCTAAATGAGAGAAAACACTAGGAAACAACTTTCTTTTTACATATTCTCCCCTACGTTTCCACCATCTATTCACTTGGGCTCACAAACAGCGTTACACCACCTGAGAGTCATAAAGGGTCTTTGTAGTCTAGAAATGCTACAGGAAAAAGTGTTAAAAAAGCCTTTGTCTCCTCCCTTTTTAACCTCTAGGCTACACCACGGGCCTCTCACTTGGGCTACTGCACTCATTGCTCCTATGCAGTCACCTGAATTAATTACTTCAGCTACACAGGCTCCTTCCACTCATGTCACTGTCGCCTTAGAAATCTGCACCAACTTTGTTTCCTCACTGACTTTAGAGTTTCCACTGTCAAGTAACCATCTCTGCTCATGGGTCACGGTCCCTGTGCAGTCATATTTTCATTTGATCCCTGCTTTTAAGCCTCAGCTCTCCTTTCACCAAGCCTTTGTACTTCCTTCCACAGGAGTTCTGGTTAGCTTCCTGCTACCACATTTACCTCTGCTCTTCTGACCATTGGTTTTTTCCTAGAGGAATGAAGAGTAGCCAACATAAATCCATTCCAGGCAGAAGAAGAAAACAGTGGTGTTTTGTTGTTAGTTTCCAACTTTGGAAAGAACAGATCCATCCTTCCACAGGCTTGCTATCCCCTCCTCCTGGCGATGCACTGACAAACACCCCCTGAGCAAGACATCCCTTTCCTAAACCTTACTGAAGCATTCCAAACAAACAAGGTGACTCCCACCTGAAAGAACAGAGATATGGCCCCAGTTCTACCTTTTGCCAGAATTTCTTGTCTTATTTTTTGCTTCTCTTCAGCAGCCTCCATGCCTTCCTTTGACGCTCTGAATCTTCTTGACCGCTGCTGATTCATTTTTGCACGGGGAGCCTGAAAAGAAAAGCACCATAATGCTCGGTTGAATTACTGTATCTGGCCAATCCTCTCTGCTAGGTGGGTTTGGCAGCCAAGACAAGTCTTTGGAAATTGGCCTGTCTGAAATTCCACAAGCATTTAACAAGACATCAGTCTAAACTGTAACTGAAACAGGCATTTCAGCTGTCCCTCCTTCGCATCACCGCTAGCTCTCACATGGCAGCACAGGGAGCTGGACTTAGTGACGTGTATCTGAAACCATTATTGATTCCACATCCTTTCTCTAACAAGAAACTCCTACAACTGTATTCAGACTTCTCCTGAAAATATAAGGACTATGGCAGACAGTAAAGCAAAGCTCTTAAGAAAAGGTGGTAAGTGTCATTAGACCAACCCATGCATGGAGGGGAGGACCAGGTATGGAGAAAGACAAGCTTTCACCCTCAGACATCCCTTAAGGCCAGCCTGGGGCACGCTCCCCGGCACAACTCACTCACTGCTCATTTTACATCCATCCACTTAAACAGTTTCCTGGTCTTTCTCAGCTGGTGGCATAAATTATTCCTAAAGCATCAGAACAGAGGAACATAAGTAGCTGCAGAGTGTTACTCTCCTACAGAAAACTCCTGCTTTTCAGAGGCAGACTGCAGGAGACCACATCAGCCAGCTCATCCAGAATTGTTTAGGTTGGAAAAGATCTTTAAGATCATACACAATGGACAACAAGAGGTGTGAATACTTTTAACCACCCTCACCGAAATGAAACTAACAGTGTATTTGACCTGCAGCTTTTGATGCTAGGATGGCACCCACCCCACACAGCCATTACTGGGAAGTAAATATGGCAATACTTACTACTCCATCTATGGCCATGTAAAGAAGTCTCCTTGGTCTCACAATGTTGAAGATCCTGTCAATGTACTCAAAAATCGCAACCATCATTTCGTCTTCATTTTTGGGCGCAGGCCTAAAACAAAGGGCAATCAGTGTAACAGCTGAAATGCTGCTGTCAAAACAAACCCTACTGGGAAAAAGACAAAAAGCATTGCCTTACTTGTCTTCTGGGTGTGTACAAGGGTGAATGATACCGTTCATATCCAAATAGAGGTTATCAAACTCCACCTCGTTGGGGTTCGGTTTGCTGGTGTCAATCGGAGCCTTGACGCCATTGCACTCTTTAGCCTGTGGGTGCAGTTGAAACAAACGTTTCAGTGCTTGGTTAGAGAAGTACCAGGAATAACCAGCAGAGGTGTTAATGTACAAACACAGAGAAACTGGGGTTTTTCAAGAGCAGTGGAAAAAATCCAACAGCAACATGGTACCCACATAACTACCCGAAGACTCAAGCTCACACTATTCCAGTACCACTTGTCTTTTTAAGAAAAAGATGTTATAAACAGAACAAATAGAAGATAGCAAATCTCTTATTATCTAAGAAACCCACTTCTTTTACTGACAGGACCATACTGACTCCTTCAAAATCTAGCAAAGGGACTTCAAAGTTTATAACATGATAACATGTAATTGCAACATGATAGGCAAGAACAATCAAAGCCTTTCCACTTCAAACACCTAGTCCCCCAGACTGACACATCCAAACAAACTGCACCTCTGCCTTTCCCCACTGCAATCTGATATTCAGGTCACAGACAGGCTGGGGCAGGCAGGGCCTGAGGCGATTCGCCCACGGCTGATGACAGGGTGAGCTTCCCAAGGTACATCAGCACCTCCCGGTCAGCAGCCACGGTGAAATTTAACTCGAAAGAAGGCTTTTCCCAGATCCCTCTGCACAAAGGAGATGCTTTCAGATGCCACCAGACAAATCTCCACTGTGGGTGTACAAGTCTGTCTTTTTCTCATCGCTATCAAATGCACTGAGATGCTTCAACACCTGAACTCTTCATCTCCAGCCTCTCAGTCTGCCTGTGGATATATTTGAAATGCTCAATAAAATCCAGTCCTTGCCTTCCACTTCAGAAAATACACAAGCTTCCAACTCTAACACTTCCCTTCCTCTGCCTCAGTGCTGCTTCTATTGCCAGGCTGCTGCCTAGCAAACATGAAACTCGGGCCACTTACAATTGCCCTGAACCACCCACAACCACCCACGTTCCTGTTCTGCTCTGACATTCTTGAACCTTACAACAGGCTATACAAGGTAACCCCAGAAGCACAAAGAAAACAAAGCTCAGGTGAATTGGAAGCTGTGGGACTATTTGTTCCTATTTTGCATATGCTGTCAACATCAAGGACTGGAAGGGTCTCTCTAATCACGCTCAGGGCCGAGACTGGAGCTGGTACCGTAACACCCACATGAAAACCTCCTCCCCCTCTCCCAGGCTGTCAAAGCAAGCAGTTGGGAAACACTGGAAAGCATTTTAAAGTGGCTCCTCTACAAGGTGGATTAGCAACCATGGTCAATTTGATTTCCTCACCATGCTTTGGGGGGTTTTGTTTGTTTTGTTTGGGGCTTTGTTGCTTGGTTGTTTTTTTCCTTCAGTTTGGTCAAAAGGCAACTAGCAACACTCTCACAGCCACTGTCAGCAACTCAGTTCTCCCTTTCAAAGCAGTGCCACCAGCCAAATGTGTAACCCACTGAACTAAACACCAATAGCATCAGTGATGGAAGGGACAGGAGCTGATCAGGAAAAAGCCACATGACTTACACAGAAACTGTGACTGGAAAGGGTTATTTCATATGGCAAAGCTGGAATGAATTGTACTCTGGAACAGCGTGGCATAAAGAGAAATGAATAAAAGAGAGACAGCCATGGCATTACATAGAGGCTGCGATGACAGGATTGCATGAGGCAGGAGGGCAAACCACAGTGCTGCCGGTTCTCTCTTCACATGAAACTTACCAGTATCTGATGAACAGACACCAAGCAGTTCCTCTCAACTGGTGTTTATCGACTTGCTGCCTGCTCCTACATTCACTGACTTTCCCACACCTCTAACAGACAGCTCGGACTTACACATTCAAAAGGGAAAAAACAACCAAACTTACAGATCAAACAATTTTCCTGCTTAAGACTAGCAGCAAAACCAGCTAAACTTAGCCCAGGCTTACAAGGGACCCTCTGAAACAATAATGAGCCTTTAGTGGGTACTGACACAGTTACAGGAGCTCAGAATTCTTTCAGGGCAACCTCAGGAATTCAGTTTTAAATAACCAAGCATCAAGTTCCCTTATTTAAAATGGGTGCAACTTCTGCCAGTTCATGTTGACCTTACACAAATCACCCCAGCCAGTCAAATCCCGACAGATTAAATCTTGGCCACTGCTTCCTTTCCTAAACTTTCCAGAATGCACCAGAAATCCCATTAGCAGACACTAATTGTCAGGTGCAAACTCTGTCCTGGAGCGTGCAGTTATGACAACACAGCTCTGGGCAACCAAGACCTACAATTTGAGAAGAGCATCCATCTGGTTTCCATCAGACAAGGGGACGAGAAGCTTGCCTTGTCTTCTACTTGATCTTTCATCAAACCTCTTGCCAGAGCTAACCGACTCAGAAGGTATCAAAGGCTTACAACTATGTGATATGGAAAATAAGACTGCCCCCGTCACAGACCTTACTTTCAGTCTTGAAGGTAAAGCAAAATAAGCACGACCTCCTTCAGCTGACTTGGAAAGCCATCCAGTTTTCATCTGCATACCACTATGTCAGCAACTTTACCATCACATCCTCACAAACCTATCAGATTTTTAATGCAGCAGCCTCGTAAAAGGTTTAAGTATCTGGGAGCGATATCTCTTGTGATATAACTAAACTGTTCACTTCTAATCTACAGCCTCTTTTGAAACCATTGAAAGCAGATCTTCAAATACGATACTTTAGTTGCAGCTTTATTAATTCCTATGAATTTGATTAAGAATATTCTCTCCTGGATTTTATATTATCTTCAAGATCTTCCTCTTATTTCTTCCTGCTCAGCTTAAGAAGGAGATTAATCAGATTTAAGAAAAAGAAATAATCTAGCTAGGTAAGGGAACAAGGATCAGCTTTTTAATATTTCAAAGAGACAAGCCACTGGGAGATACAACATTTCTGATTAGAGAGATTTATGGCAATCCTAAAACACACACAGGGCTGATTACATTGTGAGAGAAGTTTAAATTCACCCACAGTAAGACAAACTACAGCTTCTCACTGCTGTCCTAGTCCGCTCTCAGATTTATGACCAGATTTGAATAGAAAATAACGTTACTGAACACGATTTATCCACGTGCTGTCCTTACTGTACCTGCAACGTGCTCTCCAGCTGAGCAAAGCAACGTGCATGAGGACACGAGATCTGACACCTCGGTTAGGGTAACTCTAACGTGGCCCACTGGAATCTGTCGCATCCTTTGCTTTTGATAAACAACATCCACTGTTACAGCCTCAAGTATCAGAAACCAGCAAAACCAAGGCTGTGCAAACCTTTATTTTACCTAAACATCAGAGCAGATTTGATCACATTGAGATTGATCTAGGTGCTTCCAAATGTGATGAAAAAGGTAAGCCCTCTGCTCCTAGGGAAAAGGGCACCGAGTTGCTCCAGACTGCAGATATGCTTGCTGTTCAAATTGTGACAGATCTTAAAGCACCATCCAGAAACAGCTGGGCAAGCTTGTAAGATAAAAACATAACACAGCTCTTAGCAAAGACAAACCTCTAAAAGAATCTACTGCATATGGTCAAAGCTCTACCTGCACCCTTTTGATGAGAAGGACGATGCTTCAAAACGTCCCAACTGAGCTCCACCTCGAGGCTCCTGAGCGCCGAGGCTATCCTGACAGCATTGGTGATGAACACGATGGGTAACAGCTAAAACTGCTGCCCCCACAGCCTCATGTCCCTGCTGGAATGGCTGTTCAACCACACAAGGGCATTTCTGAGGCAAGGGGGATGTGGTGAGCAAGGCTTGGCCTGTATGCTGCCACAATGCTGACTGCAGCAAAAGGACAAGCTGTTCACCTCTGTGTGGGCACTCTGGTGAAAGGGGGATAAAGCAAATCAGCCAACCTAGGCTGCAGATAACAGGTAGGACACACACTTTCAGATTGTGCCCTCCAAAGTGGGGGGTTACCCAGATCCTCAGGTCACATCAGAGGTGACACAAAAGCCAAGAGCTTGAGGAATGGTGGAGAACACTTGCTGCTGGCTGCCAAGAGCACATTCCAGAGCAAGCAGTCACAGGAGTGGCTACCAAGCTGTACTGATAAACCCACAAACCACCTTTTTGCACAACGGTTCCCCCAGGCACACAAATCCTCAAATCTCACTTGCCCACCCTCCTAAAAGACTTGCCTGAATCAACAGTCACCAGAACCAAACCCTAAGGCTGGCCTGCCTGAGGCCTTGCTGCAGGCAGGCTGGGAATACACACAGACAAAAACACTCAGTGCAAATACATGTTTCAGTCATGTCCCTCTCTCTTCTCGACACTGCCCACACATTCCTATCTCCTTCACAGCACAGTGTTTCCCAAAACATGAGGCACATATCTCCCAGGGAAGGACAAGAGGCTCCAAAAGGCAGAAGCCACAGCACAAGCTCACAAGACGGTATAAATAACTTGGGGAAGCTCCCACAGAGCAGTCATTCCAACCCCAAGCCGGGCTGTGCTGTGGCTGCAGGGGTATGCCCCGTACTCCTGCCCCTGGGGATGTGGTGATGTCCAAAGGCATCAGCCTGCCTGAGAACCTGCCCAGCAAACACAAAGCCAAACCTGATCTCAGCTGCCTCGCTTCCCAGAAAGGGCTCTCCAGACAAACACGCAGCCCCCCTGTGCTGCTGCCAGGGAGAGGATAAACAGAAGCCATCAGCTGAAGGCAGCAGCCAGACAGCTTAAAGCAATCAACAAACCATACCTATTGTGAGCAGGAGGTGAGTGAGGACTGCCATGGGGGCACAGCAGCTACGTTCACATTAAGCCTTCAATACAGATCATGTTCTGTTGCTGTGAAAAGCCAGATTTTAATGGATGTCTTTGGGAAAATCCCCTCCTTGACTGGGCTGAAGGTGTATCTCCTACACTAGAAAATACTGGAGCTGCTCAAAGGTAAGGAGTGCAGCTGCAGCCTTGGTTGGAGTCTGGGATGCCAGCATGACATCCTCTGTGGGCAGACATGTTAAACAGATAAATATCAGAACAAAGCAGGTAGCTCCAGGCAGACTGATAGGTGACGGAGAAAAAAAGCTGCTGGAAAGCAGGGGGTGAGATGAACGCACACAGAAACATGAACAGCACATCGTAACATCCTCATCAGAAAGCTCAGGCAGTGTGGCTGGATGAGTGGGCAGTGAGGTGGATGGAGAGCTGCTGAATGACAGAGCACAGAGGGTGGGGATCAATGGCACAGAATTCAGTTGGATGCATGTGGCCAGTGGAGTTCCACAGGGATGGGTTCTGGGGCCGGTCTGGTTCAACATCTTCATCAACCACCTGGATGAGGGGACAGAGGGACCCTCATGAAGTTTGCTGATGACACCAAACTGCGAGCACTGCCTGATTGCCCAGAGGCTGAGCTGCCATTCAGCAGGATCTCGACCGGCTGGAGAGTTGGGCAGAGAGGAACCTCATGAGGTTCAACAAGGACAAGTGCAGAGTCCTGCAGCTGGGAAGGAACAACCCTCTGCACCAGCACAGGCTGGGGGTGACCAGCTGGAGAGCAGCTCTGCAGAGAGAGACCTGGGAAGTGCTGGGTGATAATAAACTGAACATAAGCCACCAATGTGCCCTCGTGGCCAAGAAGCCAATGGCAGCCTGGGGGCATCAAGGAGAATGTGGCCAGCAGGTCGAGGGAGGTTCTTCTCCCTCTCTCCTCTGCCCTGCTGAGGCCTCATCTGGAGTCCTGTGTCCTGTTCTGGGCTCCTCAGCTCAAGAGGGACAGGGAAGTGCTGGAGATTGTCCAGTGCAGGGACACCAAGATGATCAGGGGTATGGAACATCTTTCATACGAGGAAAGGCTGTGGGAACTGGGGCTGTTTAGTCTGGAGGAGAGGAGACTGAGGGGAGATCTTATTAACATTTATAACTATCTAAAGGGTGGGTGTCAGGAGATTGGGACATCCCTTTTTTCTATAGTAGGACAAGGGGTGATGGGATGAAGCTGGAACACAAAAAGTTCCACTTAAACAAAAGAAAAAGCTCTTTCCCTGTTTCAGTGAGGGAGCCCTGGCACAGGCTGCCCAGAGGGGGTGTGGAGGCTCCTTCTTTGGAGGGCTTCAAGATCTGCCTGGACACGTTCCTGTGTGACCTGATCTAGGTGACCCTGCTTCTGCAGGGGGTTGGGCTGGACGAGCTCTAAAGGTGCCTTCCAACCCCATCATTCTAGGACTCTACGATCCCGGCGACTCCGCACTCGCCGCAAGCTTTGCCGGACGCTTTCGCACAGCCGCCTCTCGCGCCCCGCAGCCACCGCGCCGGGACGGGCTGCGCAGCCGAGCCCCTGCCCCAAAGCCCCCGCGGGCGGCGGGACCCGGCAGGCGCCTGGGCTCCAGCAACGCGGCGGGACCCGGCAGGCGCCTGGGCTCCAGCAACGCGGCGGGACCCGGCAGGCGCCTGGGCTCCAGCAACGCGGCGGGACCCGGCAGGCGCCTGGGCGCCAACAACGCGGCGGGGCACGGCGGGCCCGGCCTCGCACGGACACACGGACACGGACACGGACACAGACACACGGACACACGGACGCAGCCCCCGCGCCGCAGGGAGCCCGGCGCAGGCCGCGGCCGCGTCCCGGGCCCGGCCCCGCCGCTCCCCCCCGCCCCGCCCGGCCGCGCCGCGCCGCACGGCGCCGGGGCCCGCGCCGGCGAGCCGCGGCGTGCCGCTGACCTTCTCCTCGAGGCAGTTGACGATGATGGCCGGGTACTTGCGGCTGAGCCATCGGAAGAAGGCCGGCACTCCCATGGCGGCGGCGCGGGGCCCGCGCGGCGCTTCCGGGGCCGAAGGGCGGCGCGGGGCACGCCGGGGGCGGCGCGCCGCGGTCACGTGACGCGGCCATGGCGGGCCCGGCCGGGCGGCGCCGGCGGCACCCGCAGCACTCGAGCCACGGGCGCGGGGCGCACAGGTACACGCCGGCACGCCAGCTGCGTGGTTACAGGCATGTGTGCAGTCGTAGAAGCATTTCAGCTGGAAAAGCCCTTGGAGCTGCTGCAGTCCCAGCCCTGCCCTCACCCTGACACAGCCTGCACTGACCCACAGCCCTCAGCACCTCAGCTCCAGGGCTTTGGGATCCCTCCTGCAGTCCCAGCCCAACACTGACCTCAGCTCCTCAGCTCCAGGGCTTTGGGATCCCTCCTGCAGCCCCAGCCCAGCACTGACCTCAGCACCTCAGCTCCAGGGCTTTGGGATCCCTCCTGCAGCCCCAGCCCAACACTGACCTCAGCTCCTCAGCTCCAGGGCTTTGGGATCCCTCCTGCAGCCCCAGCCCAGCACTGACCTCAGCACCTCAGCTCCAGGGCTTTGGGATCCCTCCTGCAGCCCCAGCCCAGCACTGACCTCAGCACCTCAGCTCCAGGGCTTTGGGATCCCTCCTGCAGCCCCAGCCCAACACTGACCTCAGCTCCTCAGCTCCAGGGCTTTGGGATCCCTCCTGCAGTCCCAGCCCAACACTGACCTCAGCTCCAGGGCTTTGGGATCCCTCCTGCAGCCCCAGCCCAACACTGACCTCAGCTCCTCATCTCCAGGGCTTTGGGATCCCTCCTGCAGTCCCAGCCCAGCACTGACCTCAGCACCTCAGCTCCAGGGCTTTGGGATCCCTCCTGCAGTCCCAGCCCAACACTGACCTCGGCTCCTCAGCTCCAGGGCTTTGGGATCCCTCCTGCAGTCCCAGCCCAATACTGACCCTCATCTCCAGGGCTTTGGGATCCTCCTGCAGTCCCAGCCCAGCACTGACCTCAGCACCTCAGCTCCAGGGCTTTGGGATCCCTCCTGCAGTCCCAGCCCAACACTGACCTCAGCTCCTCAGCTCCAGGGCTTTGGGATCCCTCCTGCAGCCCCAGCCCAACACTGACCTCGGCTCCTCAGCTCCAGGGCTTTGGGATCCCTCCTGCAGTCCCAGCCCAACACTGACCCTCATCTCCAGGGCTTTGGGATCCTCCTGCAGTCCCAGCCCAGCACTGACCTCAGCACCTCAGCTCCAGGGCTTTGGGATCCCTCCTGCAGCCCCAGCCCAACACTGACCCTCAGCTCCTCAGCTCCAGGGCTTTGGGATCCCTCCTGCAGCCCCAGCCCAACACTGACCTCAGCACCTCAGCTCCAGGGCTTTGGGATCCCTCCTGCAGCCCCAGCCCAGCACTGACCTCAGCTCCTCAGCTCCAGGGCTTTGGGATCCCTGCAGGGCTGGGCACTGCCCCAGCTCCCTGGGCAGCTTGTTCCAATGCTTGATAACCCTCTGAGGGAAAAGTGCTCCCTATGTAGACATCTCTGTGTGTTGTTGCCCAGAAATGAAACATATATTGCTTCTAAAAACTATTTCCCCTGACTGTACAAGTCCTTCAGCTCAATGAGATGAACTTCTGAGGACACTGTAAGCTCTGTGGGAGCTCTGTGGGAGCTCTACGGGAGCTGCTCGGGCACGGAGGCAGCAGGGCAGGAGGAAAAAGGCTGATGGCAGCCTGCAGCCTGATACTGAGGGGCCAAAGAAAACCATCAGGATCCCATCAACAGCCAGAGGCAGGGTACCCATAAAGGTTCAAACCAGAATTACTGAGACAGTGGGCGCTTGGTAGAACCCAGCTCGAGCTGGGTGAATGGCTAAAGAAGTTTGTCAAGTATATTCTGAAGCAATGTGTGTGCCCCAAGCAGAGTCCAAACGAAGGACAGCTGGGGAAGACCATGGGAACCCCCCACAGAGAATAAACAGGCAGAAGGATCGTGTGAGCGCGGTAACGGGTCCCACGTCGGCCCCGGGAGCACGGGCCCTGAGGTGTAGCCTCGGGAGTTGCTGGTGCAGGACGGCTCGGTGTGACCCGTGCCAGCCGCCAGCAGCAGCGTGGTGCAGGAGCCCCCGGCCCGGCGCTCTGCCCGCCGCAGAAGCAAATACCGTGAAGCTGCCCGTCTGATGCCGCTGCAAACGGAGTGAAACCCGCAGGTATGAGACGGGATTAACACGAGGCAGGTTCTGCGCTCCGCCGTGTCCCGTCACTGCGCACCAGCTTCACGAGCAGGGCAGGGAAAAGCGGCCTGGGAAGCATTAACAAAAACAACAGAGCCTCGGGAGTGCTGCTCCAGTCAACGCCAGCCAGCAGGGGAGGGGAGGGGAGGGAGAGGAACCTCACTGCCCTGCTCATGTGCCAAAGCACAAATTAACCCAACACTGTATCTGCCATTACTCTGAGCCTCGCTGGGCTGTTGTTAAGCCGCTCGCTGTCCTCACTGCTCTTCATAAATTCTGTGACTGGCATACATTTCCCCAGCACCTTTGCGTACCAGCACCTCGTCTGTGGGATCAGCCACATGTTGTCCTTTATCTGCTCCTCACCAAATGTACCCTGATTGAAGCTTCCCATTGTACACTTCTCCTGCAGGAATCTGGTGCAGTGAGACAGCTTAGCGTTAGCATCTCGCTCCTATCGATGGGCAATCAGTTGTTTCTCTGATAATGCCAAAGCAGGAAACAGAAGGGATGAAACATCCTCATCTTATCTCATAATTACCTGCATAAACAACAAACGAACACTGCAAAAACATTTCCTCTCAAAGCTCAACCTAAACAAAATCCAGCCCAAACTCTTCGTGAGTATCCTAAAGCAGAACTGCTGCTGCAGGAGCTGGTGGGCTGGGTGCAGAAGCTGGTGGGCTGGGTGCAGGAGCTGGTGGGCTGGGTGCAGGAGCTGGTGGGCTGGGTGCAGAAGCTGGTGGGCTGAGTGCAGGAGCTGGTGGGCTGGGTGCAGAAGCTGGTGGGCTGAGTGCAGGAGCTGGTGGGCTGTGTGCAGGAGCTGGTGGGCTGAGTGCAGGAGCTGGTGGGGCTGAGTGCAGGAGCTGGTGGGGCTGAGTGCAGGAGCTGGTGGGCTGGGTGCAGGAGCTGGTGGGGCTGAGTGCAGGAGCTGGTGGGGCTGAGTGCAGGAGCTGGTGGGCTGTGTGCAGGAGCTGGTGGGCTGGGTGCAGGAGCTGGTGGGCTGAGTGCAGGAGCTGGTGGGCTGGGTGCAGGAGCTGGTGGGCTGAGTGCAGGAGCTGGTGGGCTGGGTGCAGGAGCTGGTGGGCTGTGTGCAGGAGCTGGTGGGGCTGAGTGCAGGAGCTGGTGGGCTGGGTGCAGGAGCTGGTGGGCTGAGTGCAGGAGCTGGTGGGCTGGGTGCAGGAGCTGGTGGGCTGAGTGCAGGAGCTGGTGGGGCTGAGTGCAGGAGCTGGTGGGCTGAGTGCAGGAGCACACCTGGGCTGTGTGCAGGAGCTGGTGGGCTGGGTGCAGGAGCTGGTGGGCTGGATGCTGGAGCACATCTGGGCCTGGCAGGATGGGAGCAGAGTGTGTGATGGTGAGAAGCAGAGGCACAAGCTGCTGTGGTGCAGCCCTCAGGTGCTTCCCTGTTTGTATCAGCACATGTGCAGGGGCACGAACCAAAGCTTTGCCTCACCTCCACAGGCATGTGGGAATCACAGAATCTTGAGGTTTGGAAGGGACCTTTAGAGCTCATCCAGTGCAACCCCCCTGCCAGAGCAGCAGCACCTAGAGCAGGGCACACAGGAACTCATCCAGGCGGGTTGGGATGTCTCCAGAGAAGGAGCCTCCACAGCCCATCTGGGCAGCCCCTGCCAGTGCTCCCTCACCTCAACAGGGAACAAGTTTTGCCTTGTGTTTCTTTGGAACCTCTTCTGTCCCAGCTTGTCCCCGTTGCCCCTTGTGCTACCAGTGTCCGTCACTGAGAAGAGCCCGGGGAAGGAGCGTGGTGCCGGGTGCCTGCGCGCAGGGAGCACGGGCACGGGAAGGCTCGTCCTCAGGGGCTTCCCGCAGATGAGTGGCACGCTGACTGAAATCTGTTAAGGCTGTATTGATTGCAGTCCCCCTGTCCATCAGCGTCGTCTGTCAGCATCCCCGTGCTGCCGGTGTGACAGCTGTGAAGGAGCAGAGTAAAGTTGACTGGCAGGATGTTTTGCATCTAATGAGCCTGTGCACAATGAGAGTATAACAAATACGGCTCTGGAGGAACTCGGCTATCGCTGCCGCGCAGAGAGGCAGAGATTGCCTGCGCAGGAGCTCCCGAAGCCATCTGTCACCTGTCACCAGCCGCACGTCTGCGCCTGAGCCGGACTGAGGGAAGGGAAAGCTCCGGCGACGGGTGACAGGCGCGTTGTGTCACAGCAAGGAGATAGGAAGAGGGCTGACAGCAAGGGCCTGGGATTGCTCAGGAGGAGCTTAAAGCCACAAAGGCACCATGGCTTTGAGGCACCGTTCCTTAGCAGCACAGGCTGCTAGAGAGACTTCAGCAGAGGGACAGGGCCAGCAGGAACGCACAGCCACGGCTCAGGCATGGCCAGAGAAACGGGGAGGAGCAAGGACACAGGCACCAGCTCTCAGCTGGCAGGTTCAGACCTGCAGGAGACAGACTGCCCAGGTCCTTTCTCTCAGCACACCTCCAGTCCCTTGCCCGTCACACAGAGCACAGGAGTTTCTATGTGGGGCAGTGATCCCACAGGACGTGGGGACCTGGTGTGGTAAAAATCAGTCAGGGCAGAGGGACCTTTGCTGTTTCTCTGGCCAAGGCTGTATCAGCCATCCAGCCTTAGAAAGGAGGGGGGATAGGAGCCTTAACCCAAGGCTGAACAGGCGTGGAAGCCCTGGCACAGCGAGGGTCTGGCTGTCTGTGGGGATGAGCCCTGGTCACACACACACCCGCCTCTGTCCCTGCTGCAGCTGATTTCCCATTGCTGGACCGGTCAGCACTGCCCCATGGCCAGCCACAGGCCCAGAGCCCTGAGCTCAGCAGGTACCTGGCCTGAGGGCTGCTTCTCCTCGAGCCTTCATTTCACATTCTCAAGCTTGTCTCAGAATACATGCTCACGTTCCTTTGATGAAACTGAACAGTGGTACCGTTTCAGAACTGTATTTGCTGGGCTGGGTCCAGAGCTGGTGCCTGTGTTCAGAGCTGCAGCGCTGCTTTGCAGGGCAGTTTGACTGGGGTCCTGGTTTCTGCTTCGGAACTTACCGCAATGACAAACACATTTTTTAACACGTCCCTGGGCTTCTCCCTTCGAAAGAAAATCTCGTGTTTAATGAACTTAATTTTAGATAAAAGGAATGGAAAGAAGGGAATTAAAGATGCATGAAGCTGCCAGAGTCCTGCAGAGGCTGTGATGTCTGCACAGCAGCCAGGGGGGCTGGCAGAGGGATGGGGAGCAGCACGGCGCCGGGGCTCGCGCATGCCAACGCTGCTCTGCTCCAGCACGGGCTCAGATACAAACACACGCCTCGTGTTTGCAGAGTTCTGTTGCAGAGAAGATAAAGGTCACACGTGCCAGGTAGCCCTGGCAGTGTCTGTCTGCTCGCTGGCTGCCTTCAGAACCGCCTCTGGCTCCGGAGTCACGGCGCAGGGACACACACGAGCACCCGCTGCAGCCGGGCTCCACGTGCACCGAGGGACAGAAGTGGCAGCCGGGGCACCACAGAGCAGCTTCCAGCGGGGCTGAGGCGAGGCAGGCTGGGCTGCCACAGCCCCAGCCACACAGGGACCCAGCTCCCTGCCCGAGGAGGTTGTTGTCCACTTGGAGCAAGTGGACATCTCAGGACGTATCCTCAGCTACTTATGCAAACACGTCTCTCCAGCAAGGCTCAGGCTCCTGGGCCAGGATCGCTGCCAGGCGGAAGACACTTGGCAGTTAACAGAAGGCACAAGGAGGCTGTGCAGAGTACCAACTGGTATTTATTTTGTATTTAAGTGTTGTTTCACTATAAAGTGATGAGCTGCACTTTAGACAGCAGCACCTCCCAAAAGCCAGCAGGGGAATCTTAATCATAGAAGTCGTCAAAGTCATCGGCTTCCGTGCTGTGGGTCTGTGGGCGCAGAGCGGCCTCAATCTCAGAGCTGCTGTCGTCAGACTCGCCCCAGAAAGCTGAGGGTGAGGAGAGAACAACAAAACCCAACCATGAGAAGGTTTTCCGTGTCCCTCGTGTCCCAGCTGTGCCCGTCTGGCGGGTGGCTCGCAGAGGTGTGCGCCCGGCGCGGCGGTGCCCGAGCTGCCGCAGCCCAACAGCGGCTCATTCACAGGGCACACTTCATCGTTCCTCAAGGTGGCTGGAGAGAACATTTCCACTCCAAGCAATTTACTTGAGCAGCTGCTGCCTGAATTACAGCTTTGTCTATTATGTTGCACTTTGTGGCCGCGCGTGACCCCGCGGTGAAGTCACGGTTGGACCACGACGTCACGGAGTTGGCACGAAAACGTCGCAAAGGGAAAACGGCCGCTTTGTGCCGGACCAAAGGCAGGCAGAGAGCGACTTCAAAGAGCTGCCTGGCTGTGGCAAACAGCTCTGGGGATCCACAGACAGTCCCACTGACATGGGCAGAACCGCACTGAAGCTCGGCGTGCCGGGGTTTCCTCAAGATGGCAATTCATTGCACTCGTGGAAGGAAACAGGGAAGGGAGAGCAGGGCCCCTGGGGAAGGGCCAGCTGCCTCCTGCCCTTCTCCCCACCACCAGCATGCACTGGAGGAGGCTCAGGCAGCGGGGAGCAAGGCTGGGGGGCCCGGGCAGGCCGGCTCAGGGCTGCTGCGGCACTGCCGACACCGCTGCACAAACGCCTCATCTGAAACGCGGCAGCTGCACCTTCTGTCCCGCAGCAACGGCCCCACGCTCAGCCAGCACGGCTCCAGTGCCGGGGCCCAGCACAGTGACGGGCTCTGAGGAGTGGGGCTCCCTGACAGAGAGGCAAAGGATGCAAGAGAGGCCTTTCCAGGGGCACCAAAGCCGCCTTACCTCAGTGCAGACGCTGCCACTCCTCACAAGCACGCTCGGGGCTGCACAGCGCCCAATGCTGAGCCCCTGGCCTGACTCACAGGGGCTTGCGGCTTTTCCACAACGTGACACTTGCAAAGACAGATAACTTAAACGACATGACATTGGTCTCTTACCTTTGGATTTCACAGCAGTTACCGTTCCCTTCCTGATTTCAGTCCTGTAAGAGAGAGAGATTTCAGACAATCAGTGCAGTGTCACACGATGTACATCAGCTTTAAGAATAAACAGCTGTGGGATGGATTAAAACCCAAAACCAGTAGCTTCTGTCACTGCTTTTTTAAAGTAACTATTTTGTCTGTTAGCAGGGGAAGAAATTAATGTGCAGCAGGGACACCGGCCCAGCCCTTCAGGCAGCGTGGAGCAACCGTGCCCATTTAACCAGGGGTGCTCTGAGGGTACAAGGACGGGCACTGCCTTTTGCAGCCTTACAGAGAGTGCTGAGAAAGTCACTAAACCCCTAAGCACCAAGAGAAGCCCCCTCGATGCCCCCTGAACTGCCCCAGCGCCCTGGATCCCCCAGCTCGGCTGCTGGATTCCCACCAGCCCGCGGCCTCCCAGCTGCCTTTGATCCACCACGCCTGGACGCAGCGGCCAGGCCCTTTGCCTAAATGCCACTCTTGTGTCTGGAGCATCACAGGCCCTTTTCAATCTCTCAAACAGGCTGGAATCATTTTGATCTTTTGTGTGTGCGTGCGTATTGTGTCGGTGCTGTGAAATAATCGCACAGGGCAATGATGGGGGAGAATTAACTGTTACATTAACAGTCCTGCAGCAAGCTCTACAAATAAAGCTGCGGCTGATTTCAGTCAGGAGATATTTGTGACATTGCTGGGCGAGCTGGTAAAACAGAAGCAAATGTCAAGCTGAAATGTGAAGTAAAGCAGGGCTCCATCAGTTGTCAGTGCCACACGACTTGCTGCGTCTCCCTTAAAGACACAGCAGCTTGCCACAAGTGCTTAAAGCAGGGAGTTTATTCCAACCGCTGCCCTGGGACAGCGGTGAAGGAGATGCAAAAGGAAAAGCAGTGATGATTCACTGCAGCTCCATGTTTGGCAAGCATCTGGGACTGCAGCTGGAAAGCAGGGCTTTAGGCAGGGGGAAGCTCCCTGTGTTACAGACACTTTTCCTTCTAAACAAGAGTAAGCTCATACTGTTTGCACTGTACTCCTTTTCTACAAGCTCTGAATGCCATTAGCACTCCCTCTTTCCAGAAACACAATATTAAACACAGTCAAAACTCAACCAAGACACCAAACTGAGGCTGAAGTACTAGCAACAAGCCATAGTATCAGCTGAGTACCACCAGTGACATAACTAACTACTGACCTCTCGTTTCTTTCAGTAGAACACCCTGAAGAGACCTTTGCCTTGCAGTGCTCCCCCGAGGTTCTGCCCGTGTGCCATCCCCACCCACGCCTCTGTGCCTGAGCCCCGAACTCCCGCTCGCCCTGCTGAGCCTTCATAACCCTCAGGAGCTTCAGGCTGGGCCCAGAAAACTGTGCTGGAGAGGCTGCAGCTCCGCCGGCCACGGCGCCCAGAGCGAGAAGCCACTTGTTGCTGAGCTGCACGTTGCCAGGTGACTCGTGTGGCAGACGGCATGAGCATCATTCCATCTGCAAGTGCTTCAGCAGGAGGCGAGGCGCTGGCAGCCACCGCCTCTGCTGCCTGCTGCTCCAGCAGAGCTGCCTCATGCAGCCGTGCTGGGACACCCCCAGAAGTGGCTTCACTTCTCTCTGCAGTTCAGGACCAGATCAAACAGGTGCCCGGTGGGGCTCACCCTCCGGGGCAGCAAAGCCTGGGCACAAACGCTGTCAGCACGAGGGGAGGCCTGGGGACGCAGGGAGAATGCAGCTGGGGCATCAGAAGGGCCAGGTCAGTTTGGCAGCTCCACCAAACCCAGCCTGGGAAATGCTGCCAGAGAGCTTTGAAACGGGGAATAAAATCCTGGTCTTGCATCTGAAGCGTTAGTCGAGGCTGGTAAGGTGCAAAAAGAGCTCGACACGGCAGAACACTTGCACTCAGAAATGGGCGAATTCAATCATGGAAGTTCTCATCTGGTGCACTGAGCACACAATAACCACACAGACCTCCGCTGAGAAATTTTAGGGGCATAAATGAAGGCAGGCCAGTTCCACTGCCTCGACTAATCCCCCGCCGTGACCCTTCGGTATCCATTTACACATTCGCTTCTTCCCTAAAATGATTCCAAACTGAACCCAGGCTCTAACAAAGGGAAAACCCAAACCAGTTTAACTTCAAAGGGCCTTTTAATCTCTCTTTCGCTCTGATGAAACAGGCTTTTTGCATTGAAGATGCTCCAACAGTAACTAATGAAAAAGCTCCAAGAAAATATATTTCTCCTCCATAAAGAAAATTAATATAAAGAGGAAGACAGCAGACGAGCAAGAACCGAGCTAACAGAGGTGGCTCCCTGAAAAACAGCAGAAAATGTCTACTGTAGCTCGAGTATCCTTCTGCCAAAGCACCTGTTGAACCTCTGTGTTTTAGTGCCCAGCGAAAAGAGACGCTCCAGTGTCAAGGGAAAAAGAAACAGGCAATTGCCAAAATCCAAAAAAGACACGAGGGAAAGTACCCAAACATCAGTGGGGAAAAAGAAACCCCCCCCCAAAACCCAAGGCAGACACCCAAGCACCAAGGGAGACGCTGGCACCGAAATGCCAGCCAAAGGCAGAGAGTGGGGCCTGGGCACACTGCACTGAGCTGAAGCTGTGCTGGAAGAGCGTGGGGCACTGCCAAAACCAGAGTGTTATCTCCTCTGTGCTGCAAAGGCTGTGTGTTTAGTGAGGTGCTCCCTCTCCGCACAAACCCTTCCCCACCAAGCTTTACAGAGCACCATGGCTATGCCACTACTGTTGCTGCAACAGCTGGGTGTTAAGGTTCAGGCAACAAAGCTCACAGAGGTATCAAAAACATCAGAGAATCAGAGAATCACAGTTTGGTTGGGGTTGGAAGGGACCTTCAGAGCACATCTAGTCCTGCCCCAGTCGACTTCCCACAGAAGGGACAAGTGAAAGTGCAGCAGGAGGCTGAAACAGTCTCTGAGAGCACCTCCCAGGAGCCTGGTCCCCTCTCCTGGATTTCCCAGCAAACACACCTCCCTCCCGCTGGCTCCCAGCCGCTGCCTCGGGCTGGTGCCTCCTCCTCGCGGGGCTGTGGGGATGCACGGAGCCCGAGTGCCCCCCGATGGCTAGCCCACCTCTGCACCCAGAGAGGAACTGAACGGATGAATTATAACCTGCCGGCTTCTATTTGCATGTCATTACGCCTGCGTTGGGTAAAACTGGCCTTTGCCTCAAAAGCAGCCGTCAGAGGCAGGGCCGGATTACTTCCAGAGGACAGATTAATCAGGGTTTACACCGTGCTTACGGCCCGAGACGCTGAAGCCGCTCTGCGGCGCGGGGTGGGTAACGCGCCCTTCATCTCCAGGATATGGTGAAGTGAGCCGGCGCAAACAAGCCCAAGGAAAAGCAGCCGGTCGCGTGCAGCCCCGGGAACGCGCCGGCAGCAGCAGCGAGCGGCCCGGGCCGGCCGCAGCCCCGGCGATGCCACCCACGGCGCTGCCCTGCTCTGGCTCCTGGCACCTTCCCCCGCCAAAGCCGCGGCTCCGGGCCCGCCGGCGCTGCCCCGGCACAGCCCGCCCGGCCGGGAGAAAGGAGCTTTCTGGCTGAAGGCAGCGCAGGAGGGTCTTTGCGGGAGAAGAGGAAGCTCTGGCATGCACCTCGGAACAAAAGGGAACAAGTGGTCTTTACTCGGCGAGCAGCTTCCTATTAAGACTCACTCCTTCGTACATTATGCCTTTCATCCCCACTCAACCACAAAATGATTTTGCTGTAGGAAATACAATGGCAGAAAAAGATTTACATTGAAAGAATCTTTAATAATAAACTGTTGCAGATCTGCCTACTTCCCCGTGATTTATAATACAATCGACATCGGATTCTATTAAGTCTCATGCACTGAAGACATGCACTGAAAAACCCAATATGAAAGCCCTCAATTCTTCCCCCGTCTCCAGCGCCATAATAGTGAAATGAGCATGTATAAATGTGCTAAGAGTATCTCTTTGCATCTTTTATAGCTTGTGTGTATTAATCTGTAAAGCTTATTAAGAAAGTCATTGCTATGCAAAGCAGCACCCAATCTCTTTCTCTCGCTTTTCAACAGCGTGCAGTGTTTGGCCAATGGGGCCGGGCCCCGGCCCCTCATTCGGCATTCATCACATGCAACATTTGCACAATGTATCTCTCAAAGGCTGCTGAATAGAAAGCCTTAATACTCATGTAAACAACTGCAAACCAATTACTTAATGAATCAGGCCCACACATAATGAGGTGCCAGACAAAGAGCTATAAATGCATTTTTGCGCCCGAGCCTCCGCTTTAAAGTAAAATCCCTCAGCTGTAGTTTGGGCTTAACTGGCACATCATAATTATTGTCTGGAGGACATCAGAGGAAGCCACGTTTTTCATTCGGGTCCGGCGGGGTCCCCCCGAGGTCACTCATCAGCTCAGTGACAAAACGCCGCACACAAGAACCCGCAGAAAGCGCCGGGGCCGCGCTGCCCGGCCACCACGGCTCTCGAGGAGCGGCTTTCGAGACCACTCGTCAAAGCACCGAAGCCCGGGCAGGCGGCGCGTCGGCGGAGGCGGCCACGGCCCTTCCTGCCCCTCCCCGTGCCCCTGCGGGTGCCCGAGCAGGGCCCTCGCGGCTCTCCGTGCTGACCGCGCTGCCTTCGTTCTGACTCGATTACACAGACTAACTTTGAGCTGTTGTTAGAGACCTTTTTGTTGTCCAAGCAGCAGCACGGGTAGGAAAGGCGTGAGGGTACAGTGCAGTGCTGTGAGGGTACAGTGCAGAGTGTTTCCTTACAATGGTAGGGGTTGGAAGGGACCTTTAGAGATCATCCAGTCCAACCCCCCTGCAGAAGCAGGGTCACCTAGATCAGGTCACACAGGAACGTGTCCAGGTGGGGCTTGAAGACCTCCAAGGAAGGAGCCTCCACACCCTCCCTGGGCAGCCTGGGCCAGGGCTCCCTCACCTCAGCACTGAAACAGTTTTTCCTTATGTTTAAATGGAACTTTTTGTGTTCCAGCTTCATCCCATCACCCCTTGTCCTGTCACTGGATACCTGATGCTAGAGGGGTGTGAGGGTACAGTGCAGGGCGGTGTGGGGTCACAGTGCAGGCTGAGGAGTTTAAAGATCTGTCCCAAAGAAGGATTTGAGAAACAGAAAGCTAGCTCCAAACCATCCAAAAGCCTCCCCAGACTGCATGAATGGCACCTGGAACACACAGAAGTGGCCAAGTGGGTTGTTACTGACTGCTGCAACATCCACGAGGAATAAAAAGCAGCTTGGAGAAGTGTTTGGTTGTTTGGGGGTTTTTTTGTAACTAAAAGCCCAGCTCGTTTTAAGTGCTACATGTTTTATCCAGCTGCGTAGCAGTGATCCTGCAAGCAAGCTCTTCAGGGCCCGATCCTTCTCCCCCTGTAGTGCTGGGCCTGAGTGACTCACATGTAACATTTAACAGCTCATCTAAGGACCCCCCTTGCATTTCACAGCAGTAGGGGCACGGCTTGGAACATCGTCCAACAAAGCTTGGAACATTCGAAAAGAAAATAAAAACAGAGAAAAGAGTTTGAAGCTGAGGCTGCAAGAACGAATCCTGAACAAAAGCATGGCTGCTGTGTCACAGCTTGCATCTGCTGTACCGGGAGAGCTGTGGCTGCAGCACGAACGCAGGGCAACGCTTCTCAAATGGGAAGGGCAACGCTTGCAAGATGGGAAGGGAGCTCAGCAACAGCAGCACAGAAGAGCTACAGGAAGATGGTGATGCTGTGCAGACAGGAGGCACCCACACTGTCACCCTGCAGACAATAGGCACCCACACGGTCACCCTGCAGACAGGAGGCACCCACACTGTCACCCTGCAGACTGGAGGCACCCACACTGTCACCCTGCAGACAATAGGCACCCACACTGTCACCCTGCAGACAGGAGGCACCCACACTGTCACCCTGCAGACTGGAGGCACCCACACTGTCACCCTGCAGACTGGAGGCACCCACACTGTCACCCTGCAGACAGGAGGCACCCACACTGTCACCCTGCAGACTGGAGGCACCCACACTGTCACCCTGCAGACAGGAGGCACCCACACTGTCACCCTGCAGACAGTGTCATCCAGGCACTGTTCCCAGGGCCAGCAGGACAGGAGGTGGGTGGCTGCTTCACACTCCATTCTCTGCTCCTCCCTGACCCCAACTCGCTTGCTGCTGTTTGATTCCCGTTGTGGGCCAATGAAGAAGAACAAGAACATCCATCAGACCCGCTCAGGGACTCCAAGGGAACTGCTGCAGCTTAAAAACCCCACAAACCAACTTCTCTTTCCCTTTATTTTTTTTCAACTGCACCCTTTAGGTCCAGGAATTAAATACAGTCGGTTCAAGAGCAAGAAAGGCACGTTACAAACACCCCAGTGTCAAATACAACCCCCCAGACCCTGAGCCCACGGAAAGCCTGCTCCACTCGCAGCGCTGACGTCCCGGGTACGCAGAGAAGAAACCCACCACTTCTATTCCTTGAAGACTTTCTGCTTTATGTCTGCCCCTCTCCTGACAGCCCCTATTGTCTGGCCCCTGAGCAGCCCTACTGAGAGCAGCTGTACGTGCTAATTTGTGGTTCACTGAGATGTCAATTGAGTCTCAAAATGAGAAAACAACAGCTGCAAAACAATACTTGGCTTTGGCACACCTTAGGAAATATTTGTGCCAAAGTGTGAGACGCTTTATCAGAGACACATCAATAGGGACCCGAACCCTCCATTATTAAGTTAAAAACCAATCAAACCTTTGAGCCTTGGTAATTTCCAGCCAGCATTTCTCATCCCACAGCAGCGTTCTCGGTGTTAGAGGATTCAACAACTTTACCTTGAGACGGGACGGTCTCTTTCATCCGATGAGGAACTCGTTTCCAGAGGCACTTCTTGGCTTGCTTTTGCCTTGGAACCGTCACTGTCACTGTCCCGACCTGTGAGGCAAAGACACGACACAGAACCGTTCAGCTGAAGGTGCTGGGCCCTCGCAGCAGCTTCCCCAGGAAGAGCCCGCGCTGGCCGCCCCAGGGGTGGTGCAGAGCCTGGAGAGAGAACAAGGTTACTTTAATCCTCCTTCCCCTTACATGTGGATTCATTTGGGGCGGTTACAGTTGTCTCCCTATTATCTGGCACATCAAGGTTTTCAGCCACCCTCCTGACACATCTGTCTCTGGGAGACACAAACCTTGAGGTTTCTGTAACTTTCGCAGCCAAACACCCAACAATTTAAAGACCTGTTATCCACACTTTCCTTTCTGTCCTTTCCCCCTGCTCAGTGTACCTCATTTCCATTCTGCAGAGATTGACCTTAACAACAGAGAGGGAGGTAAATGAATCCATTCACCAGAACTGTACTCATCTTTGTGCGCATTCCCAAGGAACACGATGCTCAAGTACAAATCCCACTTTACAAGGCTACTTTGCATACATATATAGTACTGAGATGATAAACAAGCCCTGACTGTTACCAACCTCATTCCAACCCTGTGCACAGCCAGCAGATGACCACAGGCTCTGCAAATGCTCAAAATCCAGTCAGTGAGCCCTCGGACATGGCTGGGGTGCGCTCGTGGCTTGCTCCTCCTGTGAAGGAGAAGGTGAAGCAAAAGGCCTCCACACAACTCATCATCTGTAACCATCCTTCTCATTTCAGCCCTGCACATGCAGAGGGGCACATTAACCTTGTTATGGGCTGCTGATGGACTGAACACTTTTCCTCCTTCCCCACTGTAACAGACAGAGAGTTTCCAGAGGGGTGGCAGTTGGTGTGCTAATGCCCTCTGAGGCTAAGTGACTGATCTGACATGTGTTGTTCCTGCTTCAGGCTAAGTCTGGGAGCTCCCCCTGAGCAAGGATGTGGCCTCCAGCTTGCTGTCTGTGAGGTCTCATGCAGCAAACCCAGGGAAGTGCTACTAGCTGTGCATGACTAACTTTTCTCTGCTGCTGTCGAGTGCTGTGCTGCTGCTCTTCCCATCCCTTGGGGCAGTGACATGGAGTCCATCTCTGATCCAGGCTTGTCTGCCATAGCTCCCCCGTTGGCACTTCAAATTCCAGGTCTTTACCAGCTCTACCAAAACAGGCCACTGTAGTCACTGCAGTTCTCCTTACGGCTTCTGCACACGCACCAGCCTCAAAAGACCATTCCCCCAAGGCTTCCGTGCCTGCGCTGGCTCCCTGTCCTTCACAGCATCAAACAGTAACCCAAGCTACTTGTGCTTCACCTTTAAGGCCCTTCAGAGCCCAGCATTGCCCCACCTGCCAATTACAATACAATGCTGGGCTATCAATCCCCACTTCTGCCTTACTTACAATCAGACTGCCTTGCCAATTAGTCCAGCCACTCCCCTCCAGCATCTTTGTCCTGACTTGCACCCTCCCTACCTTACAGAAACGAGAGGTCCTTCCAAGAAGCTCCCGAAGCCCAGCACCTCACCTCCCTGGAAAGCCTGGATTCAGCTGGGCTGCAGCCCCCACAAAGGGCCTGGCAGTGCACAGGCAGCCAGTGTGCAGCCACTGCTTTGTGTGCTCAGCAATCACCTGGCTCTTGCCTCCTCTTACCCTCTCATCCCCTTAATCCCCCTGCCTCCACCACCACATCCACACAGATGCTAATGGAAAGGAAGGTGCTTGCTTACAGAGGTGCAGCACTGACAAGCCTGGCCCAGTGCTTGCTTCACCACTGAGAGACAGCACAAGCAACAGCTGCCAGGTACAAGGTAAAGATGAACAAGAAACACACTCTGCTAGGAGAGAAAGCCCTTGTGCCCTTTGCTCCTGACAGAAGGGTGTTGGGCCATAAAGCCCTTACGGAGATCAGCATGCCCTCTTTGTAAAAACTGCTGCTTAGTCCCCACAGACACTTTTATTCTGGTGGGGTTTGTGTTTCTGTTGTTTGCTTTGCCACAAGTGTCAGACTTGCCGTGCTGCAGTGGCCCTGTGCCCCCTCCCTGCCTGAGGCTGGGGCCAGGCAGAGGTGTGGTGTGCTGGGACACAAACGCTTGCCACAGCCCTGGCACGAGACATGTGCTGACTGGGGAACAGGCAAAGAAAAAATGGATGTGTTTAGAGCACACGAGCAGCACACAGCCTTAAACCCTTGCATAAAAGAATTGCCAGCACCACCGAGATGATGCAGAATGGCTCCTGGGCTCTGCAGGAGTTTGCTAAAAACCCCCTCTCCCTTGCCATCCAAGCTTGGTAAACGCTTGCTGTACTGGGTGAAAGGCTGCTGTCATCTGCCCACTGTTCTCTTCCCGGGCAGTTTTTGGAAGCAGCAGTTTCAGCACACACCACAGCACCAGCCCTCCTGTTGTGCAGCTGCCTCAGCAGCACTGTAGGCATGCAGGGGTGAAGCCATCCAGCTGGGGTACCGAGCGCTTCCTCAGCCTGAATGGCCCATACCGCACACGCCAAGTGAATGAGCCTGACAAAACTCAGTCCAACGCGGACAACAGGAATGGAGACTGTCCAGCAGCAGAACAGGAGCTGGTGTGTCCCAGAACCTTTCCCCCCTGTGCATTGCAAAGGATCTGCAACACCACCATTCATCAAAACACACCTCCCAACTTTGGCTGAGCTGTGCTCTCTGGATGGGCCAGAGCAGCTCTCCTGGCAGCTTCTGCGCTTGTGTTCTGACAGAACTCGCGCTCTGGAGACAGGGAAAATCCCAATCAGAACCCAAGCAGAGCACTGTGGGAACCAGGATGCAGAAGCAGAAGATAGTAACAGATTTATCCTCCCTTCCTTTCAACAGAAGAAAAAGATAGCATTTTCATAATACTAGAGCAAGGTAGGATGCCATGCTCTCGAGAGCAGATGCTGGGAGGGCCAGTGGACTGGGGCCATGCCTGGGGAACGACAACACTTCTAGAAGCTGCTGCCTCTGTTTATGATCGAAGCAGGACTTTTCCACCTAGAACTGGTAACTATAAAAAGACTCCAAGGTTTTCAAGAGCTTCCATGAGGCAGTGTAACACACCAGCTACTGGAGCAGGCAATCCATGCTCACGCCAACGAGGCGCAGTGCCCGGTGCTGTGCCAGAGCACCACGGCAGCAGCCGCTCACCACTGCACGGGGACGTTCTCCATCACAGCTGCCAACGAGCTGACATCCAACAAGGTGAAAAGTTGGGTGCACTTATTAAATGGCTTTATTAGTGCAGGCCAAGAGCAGCCTCAGGAACCCTGCAACATCAAGCTCAAAGCAGGGCCTCACCGGGAAGGACGCGTGGGCGTGGGAGAAGTGTCTGCAGGATTATTGGCTCATTAAAGGTGACCTAAAAAGGAAAGCACGATTGGATTTGTGCTCTTTCATCTTCCCTTACGATACATAGAGCAGGGCTATTTCTTTTTCCCCCCAAGAGGGTTTTCCCTCCTTATTTCTCCATTAGAGATGTTATACCTGGAGAGTAGCTAGAAGGTGACAGGCAAGATGGTGTGAGAGCAAAGTCTGATGAGTGGAGAAGTAACACCATGCTTACTCAAATGCTTTGTAGCTTTAACATCTTTTTAAAATCAAAGATGTAAGTGACAGGTAAAGCAAGAATATGGTTGTGTTAATGATTTAACAAACCTGCCCCCATCAAATCAGCAGATGAGACTCACACAGCCATCCAGCAAAACAAGGCATAATGGATTTTCTCCTTTCCTTCGAATCCTGCATTATTTGCCTACCTCAGGAACTGCAAAAAGCTCAACAGTTTCCTTACCACATCTTCCCATGATCAAATACTAAAACACACATGAAGGAGTCCACACATCCTCCTGTGCCCTCATAGAAGCTGGTATAAAGCAAGACTGCTATTAACGGCTCGCTGCTCCCTGGGCCTCCTTCTGCTCAGCATCCAACGCTTCTCATGTGGAATCACAGAATCGTTTTGGTTGGAAAAAGACCTTTAAGGTGATCAGGTCTAACCACAGCCCTCACACTGCCAGGCCCATCACTAAACCAAACAAGATCCTTTGGCACCTCATCTGGCTGTCTCTTCACTGTCTCTAGAGATGGGGACTCCACCAGTTATCACGTGGCCTTCCACAAGCCTAGGACAGGGCTCTGAGAAGGAAACCATCGCTGTGCCGGTAAAGACCACAGTGCTGGTAAGTCAGAAAATCCAGGGTGGGCAGAAGCAAAACCAAAAGCATTAGCAGCTGTGGAGTTCCAAACTCGAGAGTTGGAATTCCCCCTAACCCCCCACCCCCTCCCCAAACAGTATCAGCCCTGGTATCAGCTGAGGGAGCACCACTCCTGACACCATTCTTGGTGGCACTCTGCAGTTTAGGGGACTTCAACCCCAATCCTCGAATTCGAATCCTCTCAACTGACAAACCAAAACTCGAGGCAACCCCAAGAGCTGCAAAACTTCAGGTAAATTCTCAAATGATACCTCTGGTTTGTTCCATGGAAAAGATTTCAGTGGCTTTTATTTCCTCTGGAAAGACACTGCCATGCGTGGCTGAAGGACGCTTCAAGCAGCAGGGAAACAGAACGTGCTCTGCTCTCCAGGAAAAAACAACCCCTGAGGTTTTACTGGGCTCACATGGGAATATTATCACTGCACTACCATTCAGCAATACAAGAAGCACGTTTTCATATTTCAGCTGGCAATTGGGCTCAAACAGCAGCAGAGGAAAACCTCTGTAGGGAAGTGAATTGCCCAGTGCCAGACAGGCTATTCTGAAGCCGTCAAAGAGCAGCAGAGCGGCAGCAAGCGTTGCATAAGCAGCTGCCCTCGCACCTCCCCGGCACAGTACACACCTGCATCAATAAACCTTCAGCCAAACACCAAAAGCAGCTCACCCCTTTGCTAAATCAGGCCAGAGCAAATAGAGTCACAGCCCTGAGCGCTGCCGCCAGGTTGGTGCCCCGGGAGCGAGGGGCAGCGGCGCCTCGGGACCCTCCGGCAGCCTCACGCGCCTGCTGCGTGCCAGGAGGATCTAACACGGCTGGATAAAAACATGACTGCTAAAAACTCTGTGTTATCAGGCAGCTTTGCAAGGGAGGCAAAGGCACAGGGCTGCCCGGCTGGCGGGGCTTCCCCTGCGCTTATTCTAATGATACACATTCAATTACTCCAGCTAAAGAAAAGAATCAAATCAGAAACATCTGTAGTTTGCCACATAATTACTGAATCTTCCCCACCGAGGCTGACCTTTGCAACACTGATAGGGGGACCCGAAAGGCTAACTGACAGGATATTCACACGCTCTGAATGTGGAACATGATTACAAGGAATTAAATGGGCGCCGCTCGTTTCCATCTGGGTTTATGTTAACACACGCGTGGACTTTATGATCTCGCATTTAATCTTTGTGCTCGGTATGTAGTAGCTGAATTTACTCACTATTAGTGGGCCCAAAGCACTGAAATGCCACGTTTTGATTATCTAATGAAGTTGAACACGGGATGTGAGGTTAACATGCAGCCGTGGTCTTCTACCTGTAATGGGAATCTTTTCGACCGCGCTTTCGTCCTCGCTCTCATCTTCACACCAGCTTGTGACTTCTGGATGTGAGCACGCCGTAATGAAACGCATTTCAAAGTCCCAGTGATCACACTGGTTTGTTTGCTTTTAAGCCCTACTCCCTTTAATTTCTCACTTTTGTTCTCTCCTGTTTATTGATCTAAACTATCCATTACCGCCCTTAAAAGAGGCGCCTACTGTGAACCTTCCTCGCATGCGAGGCTGCCCTGCCTCTCCGGGGCTTCCAAAGGAAAGGACAAGCTCACCACATGTCTGAAATCATTTAAGGCCCAACGGGATTTAGGAAAGCATCAGCCCGCAGCAACTCTGCGCTCTGGCCCGGCAGCAGCGCTGCGTGTCATCCCCACTGCAGGGAATGAGCTTCCATCAAAGGCTCCATCTCCTCCGTGGATTACGGTCACGTGAAGTTAGGAGGCCTAAAGCAGCTTGTTTACATTTGCTGTGTAAAGAGCACTGCGACCTAATTGCCTGTGTCCTCTGGACTTTGATGTAAGGGATGCTCCGAGGGCAGACACAGCAAGTTGCTGTCGGCAGCTCCTACACCAGACTAACACATTGCATCCTGAGCTAAAGAAATTAACTGTGTTTTCACAAACAAGCTCACCTCCCACGCTCTGAAACAGCAGCCCACACCTTCCCCTGCACGAGCGCTTGCACTTCTGAAATGGTTTCCTTCCAGTGGCTTCATCATAAAAGGCAAGGAACGGGTCCCACCCTTTCCAAACAGCAGGCCCTTTTAACACACAAATCATGCACAGCCCTAGAGATCTGGTGTCAGTAACAGCCATGAGGTTTGCTGTTGCACCGCTGCACAACACACCTGCCACGAGAGGCATCGCATTTTAGAAGTACCAGGAATGATCAAGGCTGCAGAGGCACTTCGGAACCCCCCGAAGTTCAGGACAGACCCACATGAATACGACAGTGGCCCGCAGCTGTGTGTGGATGGGCGATGCTCCTCTGCAGAGCAGGGCAGGGCCTCTGAGGGCACAGCCAGCCCTTCTCCTACCTGGTTGTCCTGCGCTGGCAAGCCGGGGAGCGCGTTCCGCCTGCTCTGCCTCCCCGCGGTCTGTTGGGGTCGATGGCAAGCTGCAAGAGGATCCGTGACTCTGAGGAGATGACCTGTCCCCAGGCTTTTGTGGAAGGGCCCCCTGCAGCATTAAAAAGACATAACAATCTCCTGAGCCTGATCATCCTTCGTCTGGAGCATTTGCCAAGGTACACTGAGGCTCAGCTACACTTCAGGTGCAACCTGTTTGCAGGGTGTTTTTGTTAGGTGTTCAGTCGCCTCTGAGTTACCTCAGGACTGGCTCAGGAACCGCATTCTGCCTTCCAGTGACCCAGACTTTGGAATATCCTTTCTACTACCAGAGCCTCTGGAAATGCTTAGTGTTCCCTGCCTCATGCACCCAGGGTAACAACACTGGAGGTGTTGTTGTTATCAAAGGCACTGCAACAGCCACAGATGGAAGCAAAAGCTCTCTGTTTCAGGCACACAGCAATGAGAGAAGTCAACCCCCTGCCTCAGCAGGAGCAGCAGCTTCAAGCAGCACTGAGAGCAGGGCGCCTGGAGCTGCTCCCTGTGATTCCTGTGCACTCAGCAAGTTTGCTCCCTCCTGCTGGCACACGCAGCCCTCTGCAGCCAGGTCTCTGGGCTTATATGTACTGTCCATGTAAGAGATGGACAGTAGCTGGAAGCCAGTACCTTTACAGGTCACCATCTACCTGTGTCCAGTCTACTGTGGGTGGCTTCATAAAGCCCTTCCAGGAGAAATCCTGAAGTGCAGATGGCTTATGAGTTCACTACTCTGTTACACACCTTTATGGTAAAGTCATTGTTCCTGTACACACACTCTGCAATTCACATTGGTGCTGCTCTGTGCAACCTGCTTAGAAATAAGGTGGTTTCAGAGCAGGGGATGCATCCTGGCATCACATTTAACTGACTGGATCTGCTTAAAAGGCAATATAAATGTTAAAGGCATAGGTGTGGGCCACAGTAACATGCAGCAATAAACAGCTCATTACTGCACCTATTCACCCATAAAGCCCCTGTTACTGAGCTTTGGCTTCGTTTTTACATGCAATCACAAATTTATGTACAGTGTTTGTTTACCAGTCACCCAGGCAGTGATACAGCCCCTGCCCATCTCTTCTACCTGCTTAAATGCTCCAAGGCCAGAACACAAATTAGCTGTCCCCATGCAGGAAAAGAAGTTACCCTGGCCGTGCTGAAAGCAGAATACCACAGCTTCAGTGGTTGGTTCAAATGCTATTAAAGCTAGAGTATAACAAAGCACTTAAAGCTGCTCTTGAATGTCTCATTAAAAATTAGGATAAACTGTGTTTTTTGCCAGTATTTCCTTGGAGGAGAGCCCGGGGCTGGCTCAGGAGCTGTGCTGCCCAGCTGATGCCCAGGGCTGGGAGCACTGCCCTCCTGCCACTGGCCACAAAAGCACTTGGGGCGCTCGTGGCTCCTGCTGAACGACAAGTGTATTTTTGTTGGTTTATAACCTTAATGTTTATTAAAAAAAGAGCAGGGCACTGTTTGCAAAACCTCTGCACATTGTGTATCAAACATAACCCTGTTTAAAAAACAGGGAAATACATCACTCATGATAAAAAGCTACTAAGCCACAGAGACAGATGATATAAGCCTTGTGATAAATTCACAGCGCTGCAAACATGTGAGCCTGTTTAAATAAACAACTGGCTCAGAGGGTGGAAAACAAACTCTCTCCTGGAAACGTTAAAGAGACTGTTTTCTTCCTGGGATGAAGTGCTGGATGCACCTGCCCCGAGGCAATAGAACGTGTATTCTCTCCTTACCCACCTCCTAACCATCTGCAAGGCTGATTAAGGAACATGGGATCCTGTCAGCAGTGCAGGGCCAATCTCAGCAGCAGGTGAAGTCTCTAGGTGTCACTGACTTAGGTATTATCAGATGGAAGCACCAACCTGAGAGTCCTGTGCCTTCTCGCTGGAAACCTGCAGCCTCTGCAACATCTGGGCCACGTCCTGTGGGAGCTGGGCCTGGTGCCTCTGCAGGAACACGGCGTGGTGGCTCAGGGGTGCCCCCAGCACGGTCACATCCTGCTGCTGCTGCCTGAGGACAAAGCCCAGCACCATCAGTGGGAGTCCCACGCACACGGGGCTCGCGCCACGGCCACGCTACTCATTTATCTGGCCAAGCAGATCAAAAGCCATCACATATTTTGTCCTCAATCCCTGTTTTTCTGTTGAAAAGGCCCAAAGTGGAAAACATAAGTAGTCACCTGTGACTTGTGCAAGCACAGGGAGGACAGGCAGGGACAATCACCACGTCTGGCCTGTGGCTCTGTCCCAAACAGGATCTCCTTGGGATCAGGGGACCTTAAAGCTTCCCCACAAGGCTGAGCTTTGTGGCTCAGCCTTGGGCACAACTCCCTGTCTCCACCAGGCACTCTGCTGGGCACCCACTCCCCCAGGCGTGTCTTATTTCCCCCTTCTCGCTCGGAATTCATTACTTCTGAACAAAAGTGCCTGTTCTTTTACCAGAGGAAACACAAGCGCTGCAATCTCATTTGCCCAAGATGTTTGTTTTTCCAGTTGCTCCAGTGAAGTTTCACAGAGGAGTGAATTCCAATTAACTCCACAAGTGTTTGTCCCTAAGAAGCCATTGAGGGAGTACAGCGACGCGCTCGCAGGCCCATCAGCCTCGAAAGGAGAAGCAGGTACAGTTAAATAGACCATTCTTCAGCACTCACAAGTGCCCCGATCCTGCTAACACTTGAGCGTTGCCGAGCTCCTAACAGGGAGGAAGGTCTAGACAAAAGCTAAGTAAGGATGGAAATTGTTTTCATTACTGTATTAAAGAGACCTTAAAGAAAGAAACGCATCAATTCTGGCTTGTCCTTGTGGCATAGCACAGGGGAGAACAAACCCACTTGGAGTCACTGTGGCTCATTGTTTTTAAAGGCTACACGCATCTGCTGCTTCTCAGAACTACACTCCTCGTCCCTACGTGCCCGAGACTCGCGCCGAGGGCCACAGAAGCCGCTGCCCAAGAGGTCTCTCAAGCCGATGCGCCTCCCTCCCGGTCAGAGCAGCGCGGGGCGGGAGCCGCTGCGGGCTGAGGCGGACGGGGGCACCCGGCCCGGGCGCTGCCCGGCGGAACCACACTCGCCAGCAGCGGGCAGGACACACGGGCCGGCCTCACGCGCTCGTTTGAGCCACGCGGCCGCGGCCAAGGCGCCAGAGATCCGCGCCGAGACCTGTTGTCTCGCAGTGCGATGGGAGGCCCGGCCTGGCCCCGCTCTCGCTGCGCCACAAGGCAGAGCAGGCTTGGGGAGGGAAGAACGTTCATCACACCCGCACACGAGCTCTGCGTCTGCACTGCCTGGTTTGCTTTCCCTGCCCAGCTCTGCCTCCAGCATGCAGTGCTTTCTCAGGTAGCGGGCACCCACTCAGCCTGCTCTGCATTGAAGCCTGATGCTGATGAAGGCCGGCTGCTTCAAGGTCATTGTCTTTCAAGCTGCTGTCTGCATCACAAAAGCTACAAAATGAAGCAGGTGTCACAGGCAGAGTTGATTTACAGCCCAGCCAGCACCGCTCTGGGGGCAGGTGCTCCAACACTTGTCCCAGCTAATGCCCTAACTGCTGGGACAGCCCAGAGGGACAAACAACCGCCACACTCCGTGGAAGGTGCAGACTGGGGCAGGGAGGTCAAACCCAGCGCGTGGGAGGCACCAGGTTAAATCTCACACCTTTGCCTTTTTAGCAGGGAGAGAGGGCCCTGCACACAAGCCCCTGGTGAAGGTGCTTCTGGGCCATGCAGACCCAGCCACGGCAGCTCTGTTGCAGGAGCGCACCTGCACCTCCGGGGTGGTTTGCCAACCCTTCCATCCAATCCCCTGGAAACCTCTAACCAAGGGCTCGTGCTTTATGGAGGCTGACACATAACTTTAACCAAAATGCCGAAGCCATGCCCAGTTCTGTGATTAGAGCTCGTGCTGTGGAGAGACAGCAAGGGCTCTCTGCCCCCAATTTTGTGCACACGTGGGCTGTGGCACTGGGCTTTGCTCTTTCACCTCAAAGAAGAAATTACTCCTCTGGTCATTGTTGTCTACCTCAGTAAACCCTGTGAGCACAACTAGCTAAGGGGACGTTCTCATTCCTGGAAACGAGTATTTGCTTCACCTACGGGATGTGTGGAGTAAGGCTGCAAAAAGTGCTAAGTCCAGGAAAGAGTATTTGCCCCAGTAATGTGCGTATGCGTGCCTAAGGGCCATCTTTCAGCTCTCCCCTGACACTAAAACGCTGGAAGGGGACGGAGGCCTCTTAGCAACTGGCAGTGTTTGTTTGCAGGAGCCCGCTTGCTCTTTGCACCGGCCATTTGTCACTGCCAGAGCGAGGGCCCCGGCTCCAGCCTCACCAGGCTGCTGCAGAGCTGCTGGGTAACAGCCTCTCGCCGCCGCTCACCTCAACTCCATTAGAAGCGCGGGCGCCGTCAACAGCAGCAGCACTGTTACAGGCGAGCGCCGTGTCAGCTGGGCAGCAGCAAACAAGGGCACAGGGGACGTGGTTAGGCTGGCACTAACCTGAGCAGCTTGTCCGTGGTCACTGGCCCACCGCGCTCGTGCCCGGGGCTCGTCCTCTGCTCGTGCCTGCGCCCGGGGCTCGTCCTCTGCTCGCGCCCGTGCAGCGCCCGGTGCCTGGGGCTCACCCTCTGCCCAGCGGCTTCGATCAGCTGCAGCCCCTCCGGCGTCCCGTGGGGCCTGTGAACACACACACAGAGCAAAGGGTGCTGGCAGTGACACTCGCTGCAACAGGTATTTGAAATGCACCCCCGCATGCAGCACAAATAAACACCCTCACTTCAGCTTTTCAAAGCAAACGTCGGCAAAAACACCACGTTGGTCAAGCTCTGAAGGAAGGGGGAAAGGAAAAAGCAGCACAGGAGCAAACAGAGCATCCAAAGATCAGCCAGGGCCCCCAAGAGGCTGCATTGAAATTGCCCTGCACCCAGTCCTTTAATTCCTTCACCTCCACCATAGAAATAAATCCAGTGACCACCTACAGGTATGGGGACATAACTGGGACCTCAGAGGGGTTTGATGAAGCTGCACCTCTATAATGATGCAAATGAGGACTTAAACATTGAAACAACACAGCAGGCTAATCCCCGCACAGAGGTGTAAATGGCTATTCAGGTCCAGGCCGGCTGCCTGCTTTGTTGGGGACTTTCCAGGCCAGGTCTCCTCCAGCAATGCCCCAGCTGGGTCTGCCACCGCAGAGCCCCGCAGGCAAAACACAGAGGGGATTTCCCCCCCCCAGCTCTGTACGTGGAAGCTGATGTATTTATACAGCTAACCTTGGCTTGTGCTCCCTCAAGTGAAAAACCTCGGAGCGTGAAACTTGCCTCCCTGCTGCCAGTCGTGTTAAGCTGTCCCACAAAGTTGTGTTGGGCAACAGTGAACAATTAAGTGCCAGGCATTTAGTTGAGTTTCCTAGACGTTTAATAAGCGAAACAATAGCAGGGGGATCACATATGCAGTTAAACAGCGCTTTTTTCTCTCCTCCAGCCTGCCAAACCCCGTATTTTAGCGTTGGCCATTGTTTTCCTCCCGCTGGGTGGTCCTTCCAGGGTGCCACTCGAGAGGGATACAATAATAAAAAGGGAAGGGGAAGGAAGGGACACCAACATAAAGAAAAACAAAATGTATGACAATCTGCAGCAGGCTACGGATCAGAGGTCAGCAAACAAGAGGTCCTTCTCTTTTACAGGTTGCTTCCTGGAAACAGTCTGATTAAGCTGACAGCTTGAATTATGTGTTACATTTTGTAATGCACAATCCATCTGTGCTAAGTCCTCTTCAATGCAGCTGAAGCAGCACAGGCATAAGCTCTGCCTTTTTCCACCCCCTCAGCACAGGCCTTAAAATAGTCATCATCTTTCTGTGCGCTAATTCTCAGAGACCCTCTCCCCCCGCCCGCCACTCCCCGGCCTTAAGCCCTTAAAGAAAGGGCCGGGTGCTGTAAGGAATGGTAAGAGGATACGGAGCCTTTCACCTCCGGTTCAGCAGCTCAGACAAGCAACAAACAGCCGAGGAGCTATCGGGGGGCTGGGCCTGGGGGGCGGGAGATGGGGTGCCCTGAGCCAGCAGCCCCGTTCCATGGGGGGCTCCCTGAATGGAAAGCAGAGGCCAGGCTGTCCTGTGGCCCTGAGCTGGCAGGGTGAGCCTGCAGACGCCTGTGTACAGCCTCTGATCAACACACCCACCCAGCAGCGCTTGGAAACTCCTGATGTGCCAAGAACCACGGTGTTTGATAGCTCAGGCAGCGAAACTGCAGCATCCTCCTGAACCGCAGCACAAACCTTCTGCTAAACAACCTTTCAGAGCAACACCACCTTTGTTTGGTTACCAGCTCCATGGTATTATCACCATAACCATTCCTCTAGCTGGAGAGGGCACTCTGAAACTAGGCTGAACTCACCCAGAGACAAAATATGACCTGCCAACGCTCACTGCAAGGAAAAAAAGCCCCAGACTCCAAAAAAGACAGAATGGTATCTCTGCAGGGAGGTAGGAGAGGCCTCTTCTCCAAAGATGTAAACTTGGGACTTCTTGATGTGCAACAAGACTTTTGCTTTGCCTCTAAAGTAAGCTGTGGTGTCTGCACAGGAGAGATCCTTCCAACACCATCGCTCCCACCACTTTCAACCAAGACATCAAAAGTGTGCCAGTGGCCCAAAACGACAGGCAAGGCAACGGTACTTTGTTTGGATGCCACAGCAGTGACACCCCTGCATTGGGCAAGTCCAAGCTACAGACATTCCAATTTAAGATGACAAACGTTTATAACTCTGCATAATTTCAGCACGTCCCTTCAGCCAGCACAGCAGTTTCACGCAAGGAAACCACCCAGACTGAAGGGACGCTGCAAGCCTCGTGATATTACTCATTTTGTGTCTCTGTGGCATGATGTGTTCAGACCAGAACTCCACAAATTCCATTCTCATAGCTTGTGAAGTTCACACAGATTTGTGTACTAACAAGTCAGAAGATCCCCCCAGATCTTCAGATGCTGAATTACTTTGCAAGGCTGGAGTGTGCACACTGAATCCCACGTGTGTTGGAAAGAGGGGCGTGGAAAGCCCACCTGGTTACGGCAGAAAGGTGGCTTTCCTCCCCTCACGAGATCTCCCACACCTGCCAGTTTAAAACCTTAAGCTGCATTTTAATTTAAGTAAAACTAACTAAAATGTGTATTTCCTCTGCACTGACAGCTGAAGTGGCCAATCCCACTGCCACAGCCTGGAGAAACAGGGGCGCTCAGCGGGGCATAATGCAACAGGCAGCCTCCACGTCCTGGTTGCAGCCCTGCTCCAGAGGCAATGCCAGCAGTGAAACCTGGGCTTCAAGAGCATTGCACTGCGTTTCCCTCAGGGCACAGACAGCCAGGCACCGCTGGTGCCCACAGGAAGGGAACCAAAGGTGACTTCTCTAGCAAAGGCAGGCAGTCTGCAAGTCCTCTGCAAAGTGTCATGATTAACAGGTGGTGTACGAAGGAAAAACTGGGTAAAAGCTATTTAGATGTAAATTAGATGATGTTTCCACAGCAAGCAACAGTCTGATGCCCATGTGAAATGATAAAGTTGCAGAAGTGTCTATTGATGGCCACTGGTTTCTGCTCAGCTGACACCTATTAAATACAAACCAACACTGAAACCAGCACCTCGGGTGACGGGACCAGGAATGTAGGAAGAACAGATGTGGTAGGTACATTGAAAAGCTGCAAACAACCAAAAAGGAAAAGGGATCCTCATCAACTGGAAAAAGAGTTCATTCTCCAGGGGTAAAATTGCTGGGACCCTTGGACCATGCCAGTGGCCCAGCCCGGCCAGGAGCACTGTGCATGTAACAGTACGGGCTGAGGCAGGGAGACCCAAGGGGAGCAGAGCCTGCTGGAACACAGCACCTACCTGCAGGAAAGGCTTCCTTCACTATCTGCTGTGACTGGGGAGAGAGCTGAGGATACAGAGTGTGCTGCTACGGGGGAGTGGGCTGGAGAAAGGCAGCAGCTTTAGGTCACAGAACAGTGAGGTCAGGCAGGTCTGGGGTGAAGGGGGATGTGGCCACCTAGCACTGCAGGGGGAACTGGCAGTAAACAGACTGTGAGAAGAGCTAAGAGACAGGAGATGGAAGGTGGAAGGGATGCTCCTGCAGCAAGGGGGCACTCAGGAAGGGCTGACAGCACTTGGCAAACGTGGCCCTCCTGTGAGACCTGGGCAAACCCCAGGTACCATCTCATGGTGGGTATGGCCCCGTTGGGATGGGGATGCACTTCCAGTGTATGAGGGCACTGCAAGGCCAAAAATCCAGCTGTGACTGATACTAGAGCTGATGCTCTGGAATCAGAGGCGTTGGTGCTAAACCCCCACCCCTTTCCAACGGTGGCAAAGGACAAGCTGTGCATCTCTGCCTTGCACTTCCCTCCTGCTAGCTGGACTCACACGGAATGCACTGTTTAGTAAGTTATTGGTACTACTAAACTTGCTGGAATAAGATTTGCTTACGTTTAAAGCATGTCTATTGCCAAACACACTTCCTTTCTCCAAGTCTGACCTCAGTGAGTTACCATTTATCCACCAGCACAGAGGCTGTGAGACAGCAGCACCACAACTTTGCCCTCCTGTACACGAGTCTTAGCGCCACTAACAGCCCAGCTGTGGAAACGGCCTCCTGGGCACAGGCTAAGGAATGAGTCCCAGCAGAGAGAAGACACGTCAGGACATACCTGTGTAGGGCTGAGCTGAGTGAGGGCTCGGAGGGAGGGCACTGTGGCTGCAGCGGGGGGCTCTGGGCAGCGGGGGCCTCCCCGTCCCGCTCCCGGCTGGCGCCTGGTGCAGCTGCTCCTGGCCCCGGCGGCGTGTGCTCCTCGGGGCTCGCAGGGACGGGGGGCTCATCCTCCCTCTCCCAGCTCCACCACTCACTCACACATGGCTTTGCTCCTGTGGAAACATTTTAGTCATTAAAAAAATACTCCCACAACACCAGCAGGACCAAGGAGCACATCACAGCACAGAGCTAAGGCTTCCCTCTGCTCTCCCCTCACTCCAGCTTCCTTGCACGGGCCCCGTGTCCTTCTGCACTCCTCTCGCAAGGGGGAGTGCAGGGAGGCTCAAGCCTTTGGGGGACAGACCTGGCATTCCTCAGAAAGCAGCACCAAGACCAGCTGCTTCACTTCATCATTCCTACAGAGCCCCTTTAACAGAAAAAGCTGGAAAAAGCTCTTCTTGGAGGGGAAAAAATGCCCTTTTTAAATCTTGCAGAAGAAATACAGGTCTGGAAGTTTTTAAACTCTGCACATCAATTGCCTTCTCTAAAAGAGGAATTGACAGACACGTGCTACTTAAGCTTTTTATACAATGACAAGAGTGAAGGGAGCAGTTAGTGCTGTAGCAAATTAGTACTGCTACAGAAACTCCCCACAAGAATTCACCATGGGTTTCAATTCACCAGCACTCCCACACCCAGCACTTCTGCTTGTCTTGGTCCTGGAGTTTCACTGGAACTGAATCACTTCAGGCAGCTGCCAAACAGTAACTGCTGCCAAGAAAGGCTCTCTTAGCCTTGCTTCCAAACTTGTGAAGCAAGGATGTGCAACAGAAACATCACTCCTTCACCTGCTGGGAAACGAGGATGGAGAGGAATGGAGCTTTTTTCCCCTCTCTGGTTTAGGCAGGGAAGGATGGGAGAAAGAGGCCATTTGCTTGCTTTGCTCCCCACAGGGGCTGCTGCCAAGCAGGAGGCAGTGAGCAGCGGGAGAGGCTGGCGAGAGCCGCTCTGCCCCGAGCTTGCTCCCGCTATGGCACAGGCACATGTTCTCATCAGCTCCCAGCATTTGCAGCGTGGAAGGTCAAGCTTAGGAGAGCTGGAACAAGCCAGTCCCCTCCTGCCCAACATTCAAACCTGGAGTGCATTTTAGCCTGTTTGCAGCCTGCATTTGGCAGCAGACAGACATAAAGTGCCCCCCAGGCAGCCCAAAGCGATTACCGTGCCGTTTGACTAAAAGCTCATTTCGATTTTGAGCCCAACTGTACAGTCCTCTGAAGGCAGAGATACTGCATTCCAGAAATGAGCTGGGTATTTCTTTCCCAGACACGATGCTGGCCACCTCAGCCTTCCCCACAGGGAGCGCCAGGCACTCTGCAGAGCCGCAGGCAGAGGCTGGGGCTAACGTGAGCCAGGCTGGACTGGTCCCTTTCCAGCACCAGTGGCAAGTGCATGAGATGAAAGACAACGAGTGGCGAAGGAAAAAGGAATGGGGAAAAAACCCTCAAAAAGAGGATGCCAGAAAGCCCCCAGGGAGTACTGAAGAGCAGAGGGAGAAGCAGCAGAGGCTGCCCAACACCACCCTGCCATACCTGGGCTGCTTCCCCGCCGCTGCTGCTGCTCGGGGCCGCCTGCTTGGGGGCTGGATGCTGAGGACAGGAGTTGCTGGGAGCCTCCTTCGCTGGCAGCCACGTGCCCATCTCTTGCTGCTCTCTCCACTGGTGCATCACTGTCTGCATCAGCCCTTCTGCTCTCTGGGCCAAGTTCTCCAGGGGATGGGGAGCACAACTCTGTGGGCTGGGCGTGTTTCTGCCACGTGCTCAAACTCGTGGGGGGTGAGATGGCTGATGTGTGGTGGCCCATGAAGTCTGCTGCTGGGTGACACGGTCTCCTTGGCACTGCTGTCTTGGTGTTGATTCCTGCCTGGCTTCCAAACCATGGCATCTGAAAAACACAAGTGGGAGACAGCTTAAGGAGACATGCAGTGTCTGGCAAATGGAGCTCCCAGGGGATGTAAGTTGGTTGCCAGAGAGAGAAGGGTCAAAGAATTCAAGCACTTTCTACAGTAGCATTATTACACACACACTTGCCATGCATTTCCTGCATCCTAGTGTGAAAGCAAGTGCCTGGACCTCCAGTGAAGCTCTGGGAGCCAAGAAACCCTGTGCCAAAAGTGCCCTGCACCTCCAACCCGACTAACAGGGACTGAAATACACAATGGACATAAGCTCATGTGAGGAACAGCTACTGTTTGGAAACAGGCAAACTTAAGGCTGGATTCCTGCAGATGCTTTTAAGGCTGTAAACTGAAACAGGAGATGTGGAGCTGTCCACCAAAGGCACTGAGAATGCCCTGAGGTTCCTGGCTCTAGAGGAACCACCGTGCCCTACTAGTGACCCTACGGGCACTGGCAGCCCTCACCAAGGCATGGCAGCAGCCCCAAGTCAAGCCCTGGGCATTGTGGTGCCTGGTGCACAGTCAGCCCTCTGCAGCAACCTCCTCCTGCTGCTCTTCTCGGGGTCTTCCCTGGGAAGCAGCGGGATGAGGGAGGGTCCCCAGAGAGCCTGAAGCACACATCTGCCATCTACTCCTCTATATGCCCAGCTTTGCTCACAGCACGTCAACAAAGCAGATGAGGCCAAAATCACCGTATCCATTGTCTTCCCTGTGCCTTCCCTCCCACAAAAGGGGAGAGGGGCTACTCAGCTCCACCACGCAGATGAAACCGCCTTTTCCACACGGCAGCTCTGGGACACTGGAAATGGCACTTTCCTACAAGAACCATCCAACTTGCATAAAAACAGTTCCAACAGTGTAACCACTCTGCTTCTAAATCCCAGTGTTTCAATACTTGCCTTTTTTTCATTGTAAACCTACTTAATCAGAACAATTTAGGAGGAGTGGCCACTGCCACCACTACTACTAAAAGGTCACCACCAGTTTATGCAAAGCCAAAATTAGCTATCGTAATACCATTGTTCATACTAAGCAGGGCTTACTTTTCAGCCTCAAATCACAGCAGGACAATTTACAGTCACCTCCACACCTCTCTCCTCTCTTTCATTGCCTGACCTCTTCCTACCATACAAAGTCAGCTGCCAAGCCCAGCTTAGAGGGAACAAAGGCATCTTGTCTAGTCTGTGACCAAGTTTCATTAAAAAAGCTCAAATTCCACGTAACAAGCAGCAGAACAAAAAGCCATGAAGTTATTTTAAGAAGGAGTAAAGGTTTGCTACTCAGATTAAGTTCACAGCTTATTCCACCACCACCGTCTGCTCTCGGGTTCCTCCTAATTACTTTTGGGGTCTTGGATTTGCTGCTTTAAAAATGCATCTAACGAGCACACTGTGGATTTAGCAGCTCCTGGATGTAGTGTTCCCCAACACATGCAAGTCAAACAGGTACAAGCGCTCAGCACATGCACGTCTCTAACGAGCTTCTCTTTGGTTGCAGAAAGAGAGCAATCTCCTCACCACCTTTGCATTCCCAGTGCACAAGTGTGACAGATAACCTTGGCCTGGGTGCTGTTTCTACCACTGAACACAAACCAGTACGGATATGTACATGATTTACCTAGAATGGTCAGCCATGCTTCTGAACTTTCACCCCAGCTGGGAGTTAGAGGGAGCCTCTGCACAAAGCACACTTACAATCAAGTCCAGAAACTTCAAAAGACTTCAACAAGGTGCTCCAAAGTTGAAGCAAGCAGAGCTGACTGCTCAGCGGTTTCAGAAGCCCAGGTTGTACAGCTCTGCCAGCTGAGAAGGGTCTCCTCAGTACAGGACCTCTCCTCCAACTCCTAACACTGGGTTGCTGTTACACTGGGCTTCAAAATACTAATGCTCAAGCCCTTTCCATAGAGAGCCATGGTTTTCTATACAAACACCGTTTGGGTATATAATTTCTGAGCTTAAGGACTCCCATAATAATGGAGAGCCCAAAAAGGTGCATACCCCACGGCTCAAAGCAGCCTGGACACTCACACTCGTGCTTTAGGGGCACTGGGAGACTGACCATCTCCAAGACTGGTTCTGCGACTGTCCCTCTTGGCCCCAAGGTGATCACACAATCGCTGTCACCCTGACCAGCCTGAAGGAAACCATCACGATGCCAGTGCTGCCAAAGAAACCCAGTTCCAAGCTGTGATGATCCTGGATACGTTACCTGCTAACCACACGTGTTCACTACAGCTGACTTGGTGTCACATCACTGACAACAAACGCTTGTATTTTGGACATAAGAAGCAGACTTTAAGTGAGGTGAAGACGGTGGGAAACAGGCACCATCAGTACAAAAATGAGGAGTGAGAGTAAGACCTGAGATGCTGCAGATAGACAAGGCAAAAGGATGCACAGTTTACTTGGAGTTACCTTTAAGGAGGGAGATGAGAAAGAAGGAGACAGGGGGTGGAAGAGTCCACAGTCAAGCTATTAACCGTAGTTCAACACAAAGTGACTCCTTTGGGTACAGACCCAGCTCCTGCACTGTCCAAAACCTCCTCACAGTTTATAAAAATCCCAGTCACACTGTGAGCCTTTGATGTCCTTGCACTTCTGTAAACTTCTCCATCGGTTAGGAATCACATCTCCTACACTGACTGCCCTCAGCTGACGACTCTAGCACCCAGGAACAAACTCGCCTCTTCGCCTACGTCCCAACTGAAACGCAACTCCCAACCGCTGGAGGCTTGCTGATGTGGGTCAAGGCTGCTCGGGTTCATTGCTTTGTATATTGCAGTTTAAAGGACGCTCTAAATTCAAGGTTTTTAACTTTTTAATCTATGGGGGAAAACTTCCTATAAACTCAGATTAACCACTGCTAATGTACTGAAGGAAGAAAACCGAAAACCTTCCTCCCACTATAAAAACAAAATAGTGTGGCCTCTGTTTCTTTTCTGATAAGAGTCTTAAATACCAAACATTTAACTGCATAATAACATTCCCTGGCAGCCAGGCAGCCTGCTTAGCAGATACATAAAGCAGGTAAAAGGAGGAAAAGTTAATTTCTTGGCTGAATGATTCCATCGGTAGCTATAGGGCAAACTAGAAAGTCTTTTAGTAAAGTAGCAGTTGATTCTTCTATCAATCTGCAGCACACATACTCTTCCAAGGAATGCATTAAATATGAAAATCATATCCCGTTATCATCTGTTTCCAGCTTTCAGCCCTGTAAGCTTCTCTTAATGAATGCTGTAGCCTAAGGGACAAGCACGCTGTTGGCTTCTCTGAATAATGGAGTGATGCTACCGCTCCTGCTTATTACAATATCGGCTAGCTGAGGGGGTTTCACACATAGTCACAAGTGACTACTCTTGCCAGCATGCTCCAAGTTATTACAAGATGTTTTTAGACATTTCATCTAAAAGAGCTTTACTGCTTTTAGTGAAGAAAACAGCCGTGGTCTTGAACTGTATCATTTATATGGAGATAGGAGGAGGGATTAGAAGCCTGCATTACGGCAGATATATGGCAGAATATATTTAAGTATTCCTTGTCAGTCTTTTTGTCTGTTACTCAGATGTGCAATCTCTCTGTTGCTCCTTCTGAGAAAGGTCACAACGCACTAAATTATAAATACACCGTCTGAATCTACTGCTGCATTTTAACCAACGTCCCTCGTTCCGAATCCTCCTCCCGGCTCCAGACCGTCCTCACACTGCTCGGCACAGGAATTAGAGAAACCGACACACAGACCAATACAAACAGCTGGAGTTTCCCCCCACCTCCCCCTTTAACTCCAGCTCACTGGTTGAAACAATTGCACTTTTTTACCTGGGTTACTCTACTTCAGCCGGGCACCGACCATTTCTCACTGCTAAGCCCACAAAGGAAGGCCCCACGCCAGGGCTGCTTGGCAATGCCTGTTCGAGCAGCAGCTCAGAGGAGAGCACATCTGTGTAAAGAGATGTCGTCCCCCCACGCTTTTCACGTTACCTGCTCGTTGCATTCTGCTTCCCCGTCACCTTCTGCTGACAAGCGACCCTCCTGACGTGACAAGGTGCTTGTGATTTCCCTCACGTACCACGCCTAAACGGGAACAGAGACGTTAAGTACAACTGGAGGCCAAAACACCCCACCACAAGCCAACAGATATTACTCTGCAAATTGTGCACTTTTACAGATCAAGCCCTGGCAGCTTTTTCACTTGGGCTATATTTAAGAGGCCAGAGATCTCATTTTCTTCCAACTGCCAGTTTTCTCCCGATTTCCCCCGAACAGCACGGCCTGTGCAGAGTCTCCTGCAGGCTCTCAGCACACACTCGCTCATGGAATTCAGAATCCAAACAGCAGTCACTTGTTGCCTCAGATTTACCGCTCTGGGATGACAGGAGCTGCGGCGTTTGCCGTGTTTTACGGACACCTCACAACTCGCTGAGCTACCACAAGGAAAAAACCATGCGGCAGATGTTCGAGAGAGCAACTCGGCATGAACAGCAACTTGCTGTAGTGTTACTAACAAACAACTGCACCAGCCATCTTCACCTCCACTACACTGTTTAATTGACCAGATGTAATGCATTCATAGTAGGACTACTGCTTAAAAGCCAAGCACATGCAGCACCTATAATTAATCCTGTTTGTTAGTAATTGTAAACCCCAATAACAAGTTCCATCGGCCCTGAATGAAAGCACTCCAACACCTCCACTGCACCAGGTAATGGGCATGAAAGCAAAGCTTTAAAACAATTAACCAGCTCGGCACTCCAATGCTGCACTCAGCCAATCTGCTCGTTCCCAGGTAGCAGAAGCTGCCCCTAAACGTTAACATTTAAGAAAAGGAACGTAACAGCGTGGAAATTAAAGATGCTGGAAATAAACTCCAATGTAACCCCTGGATCTTCCCAAAAGCTGAAGTGAATTTGCTCACACTCCCCAAATTGCAGACACAGGGGAAAAAAGTGACTCTTTCAGCTACAGCCACAGAACAAATTGTGATAAAGCACTCCTAAAGGGCGTTCTCTCTGTGGAGAAAATATGTAGCAGCCATTTCTTCCTGTGTACTTCCATGACAGACTAAATGATCGCACGCTCCGTAATCCTCATGCAGCAGCCCACAACAAGGGGGCTTTGCGTAACGGTAGCACACAGGACACACAACCCATGCTTTGTTCAGCAGCTCAGAAAAATTAGTCTGACCTGGCAGAAATAAAATGGATGGCACAGGAACATGGAAATGGAAGCAATGCAGGAAAGCCCCGCATGCAGATCAACCCACGGCACAGCTGCGACTCGCAGCAGCACGGAGACAGCCTACCACGAGGGTGGCAGTGTCTTTAAAAACAACAGGGGAAACCCAGCATCACAACACCCCTCAGGTCCTGCTCTGCTCCAAGGAAAGATTAAACAAACAAACAAAAGCACAGGAGAGGGAGTCACGCCCATGGCCTCCCCGGGAACGGTCTTTAAAGTGTGTTACCGGGCTGAAGCAAGGAAAAGATGCTCTGTCAATGTCAGCAGACCCAACAGGCGTAAAAGAATTACCAGGCACTGGCTGGGCTGTAGTTGTGTGAGGAATTTATTAACGCGGGATGTTAGCCAGCCCATTGGTTTATTAGAGTGCAAATCAATTGCCACTGTAAGAGGTGGCTTTTCCAGAGAGCTTCCTTACTCGAAGGCAGAGAGAGATCAGCTAACACGGCTGAAGGTGAGGACAGCACCTCCCCAGTCAGGAATGGACCTGCTGGTGCTTCAGGGGGCCTGTTAATCAGCACAAACCAGGGGGTCTCATCTCAAATACTGCACAAAAATCTTCCATGTGAGCAGAGATCAGGGCTAAAGTAGGGCTAACACATTGCACATCACAGCTAGTACAGGGAGAGTTGTCTGGGGCCAGCTAGCTATCGTTGTTCTTAAAAACAGACGGATCTTTAAGGAAAATGAAGACAACCAATTTTAGAGCTGTAAAGTTTGGTTTGTTTTTTCAGTCACAGTACAAGATTACTGTGTTGACACAACATACTGTTGTGATAGAAAGCCTGAGGATTCAAAAAGGACTCCATGCTGCATTAATATCTATAGTTAAAAGGACTAAAGGTCTTTTGAAAGGACAAAAGCTCACACCCCAGGTCATACATTTATGTACTGAAAGGAAGGACCTGCCTACAGCTTGCCTTTGCTGCCATGCAGCTAGGGACAGCCAAAGCAGACAGCAGGGACAGAATAAACATGTGTGTTGCTGCGTCTCCATCCTCACTGCAGGCTGAGCTCCAGTCACGCTTCCCAGGGCAGCGTGTCCACAGGGCACTGAGAGAAACGTTTCAAGAAGTATTTTAAAGTAAGGTTGCTCCTTTGTTTATGAACTTCTACACCATTAAATACCCTTTCCCCTCCTGCTCCCCCTGTTTTTACGTTGCAGCCTGATTCTTTCCTCCTCTTAGCTTTCTCCAGAAGCGCTTATGTACTTCTTTTCACACTGTATCTGAGCACCTTGGCCACCCCACACTTTTCTTTCAGTCCTGTGCCTCTGCCATCCAAGGGTGCTGCTGCAGCATCAGGTTTTCTGGAACCTGGACCCAGGCTCCTGAGACACCTCCTTTTAAACACATCTCCCTGCCAGGTTTCACCTCCCCAAAGCTGTGACTCCACATATTACCGGCATGAGCATGTGTCACAGTTTTTTCCCCAAGTCCAAGATGATCACCAAACTCCATCACTTGACAACGTTGTTCTTCAGTGAACAGCAAGACAACAAATTAATGTGATTCAGAAATCCTTGAAGCTTTTCTTAGAGCAGCCCATTAAACTGAAGCACTTAGTCAAGAGTAACGATTAAAAAGCCTGTCTATTATATAACCTTAAACATGGATCCTGATCCAGATTCTTTCCAACAGTAAGTCAAGCAGAAGTCTGACAATATTCACCTTATTTCTGCACCAATTCCAGAAAAAGCAACATAAGTACAGCTTCAACCTACCAGTAGCATTGCAGGTACATAAAGGTAAGGAGAAGACTGAAGCCTGTACCACAGTGGAGAGAAATGTGAAGAGCAAAAAAGCCTGTTCACATTTTGCACTAACACAGTCCTGCTACATCAGTGATGACACACAACTCAAGTACACACAATGATGAAACACTCCTGGGGCTTGGCCTTACCAGCCCTGAAGGAAAGCTCAAAGATTCCAACCCTGGAGGCACAAGAATCAAATATCTGGAGTACAAGCAAAAATGTTGCCAAAAGCAAAGACCCTGGTGATGCAACAGGACACAGACGATCCATCCGCACAAGTTTGGATCTCAGTTCTCCCTGACTTCTAAGACTCTATAGACCAAATGCAGGGCTCTGTGGAGTGCTGCTGACTACCTTTGCAGCTACAACCAGGGTCTATCAGCAGAGTTTGAGTTCATTTCAATTTCCCAAGTGTTACACCTTAAGGACTCCCAAAACATGAGGTTTCACTACTATCTGAAGCCTTGACCTGCACCACACTCAGACAAAACCACTTCAGCAACCTTGTAGTAACAGTAAACACTAACATATCAAGTCTTATAGAAAGTTACTTCCATCTTCTGCACCATGGCTGAGCCTGAAGCTTTCACGTGAGCTTCCCATTGGCCGACCTCCTTGACAAGCGCCCGGTTTCGCAGGAGAGCTCCTTTTCCTCGTTCATCTATTTCCTTCAGGTATTTTTTCAGCTTCATGTATTTTAGTTTCATGCTACAGGGGGAAAAAGAAACTGTACTTAGACTATGAAAGTAAATCCAAGGTACCTATTGCAATCACTTTTCTTCACACACACAAACACAGACTTATGTAGGACATGCCCCCCCTGCTCCCCAAAACAGGAGTGAACACATTCCTCTGCCCAGCTGCCCAAAGCTACGTCATACAACTGACAGGACGCCTGCCATGCAACTCCAGAGTTAAACAGGGGCTCTGGCACTCAAAAGAATAAGTGTATTAAAAACTCTTGCAATTTTGTTTCAAATGGAGTGTGTTTTAGTCACATTACATTAAATCAGAACAAAAGTAGATTTAGGAGAACCGGGTCTGAAAGTCACACAATTTCACAACCACTTTAAGCCAGCCTAAACCCATGCTGCCAGCCACCAAACATGGCACATCATCCTAAGCCTTTCTCTTCTGTGTCAATATTATCTGCTATGTGGCCACATGGCAAACCAGGCCAAGAGCAGTCTGGCTGGAACTCCATCTAAACCAGTTCTCACCGATCCACTTTTGGCCAGACCTATTTTCTTCTCCGACTGCAGAGCGGCCACACAAGCATTGGTGCCAACAAGTGTCAACCAAGGGCAGGCAGAAGCATCTTTTGGTCTCCATCTGCCTAGAGGTCTGCTTAAATCAGCAGTGACATTGCAACCTAAATCCCCCGAGCTGACACTGCTTTCAGAGAAGATTCAGTTTGGAACACTGGATGAGACTCTTCAGCCATCTCTTACTGTTGTCTCTGTTAACAGAGAACATGGAAAATCCCCTAGGACCTCCTGAAACTTTCAGACCTCATAAGACCCGAGGACTTCTGAGCACAGACGGTGCTGCAGCGATGTTGTAAAAGCTGAATAAAACCAACCTGCATGTTAGTTACTACTAAGCAAGTGACATTACAGTGTGAGCAGAGTAAGGCAGTCCTGTGGTTGGACTCCATCTGAAAGATCTCCTCCAACAGAAATGATTCTAACAAGTCTATGTCACTGCTGAGGTTACGGCATCAATACCTTAGAGACATGAACCTGATACTTTACATAATGAATGTAAGTTTACTGCTACAAAAAATATCCAAGGCAACATTCCAAAACCATTCCATGACACACAAGCCTTCGTAACCAAAATGGAATAGTGTACAAGAACCTTTTAAATGGACTTACAGGTACGCCTCAGACGTTCTGTACTCCACCAGCTTTCTTTCTAACTCCAGCCTTTTGGCTTCACTGGAAGAAAACAAACAACGTACAATAAGACAAAACTGTCTCAATTTGAATTATCAAAACGCAAGAAATAAAGCCTTTTACAGAGCAGAACCTTCTCAGAGCAGAGGGCACATTTTTGTTAGCTTGGAAGCCTTACAGATTGCTCTGCCAGCCGAGCTTATCACAGAAACACCCAAACCAACCCTCAAAGCTTTCACTTCTTTGTTCCTCACTGGCACGAGAGCTAGTTAGTTTTGAAGAGAAAAAGGTGTCTGAACATGTCCACCCAAGACCCACCAAAAAGCCAGAGACCTCTGCCCTGCTGAGGTGGGGTTTGAGGTCCCTTCTGCAGCAGCCCTGGAAGGGCTCTGTGCCCTGAGGTGTTGGTGCAGGATGCCCTCTGCCTGCTTCCCCAGCCCAAGAGCCAGAGCGGCCGCTCCCAGGGCAGGCAGTGCCCAGCTGAACTTGTTCAGGTGGCAGCTCCCATCTGCTCATAGGAAAGTCTCAACACATCACGGCAGACGTCCAAAAATCCCAGCTCTTCCTCAGCCCACAGATCCAGTGTGCTACCCAAGTATTGCAGTTAATTTGAACTTCCCATGGAGCACACATTTCACACTTCAGCATGAAAGCCAAGTACCGCTGGAGCCGTGCTAGCACAACCTGCCAGAGCTTATGAAAGCGTGACAGACAGAAGAAACCACCAGAAGTATTGATGGTAGTGCCGTGGGATCATCTATATGTGCCAAAAGCCACACAAGGTGTAAGTAAGCCCATGAGGATGATCACAGTGCTTAAGAACAGACTCCAGACCTCACCTACCATCTCTTTCAAAGAGAGGCCATTTTCAGGAAAAGAGTAAAGCTGATATCATTTAATAATTACAAATCTCATCTGAAGATGAGCAACCATCCTGAGCAACAGAAGCAATCAATCCCTAAGACAGAGGCTTCCAGTAGATCCACAAACCCTGCAACACTCACAGCAAGCACCCCAGGTCACCCATTACAAACGAATCAAATCCTTATTAGCCAGGAAAGTTTGAGGCGTGCAAGCACCAGGAGCAGACACCTGAGCCTGCACACACCCGTCTGTTTGTGTGCTCCCCGGCAAGTGAGCCCATGCCCCAGCCACACACGTTTGCCTCCTCCCAGCTGCCCTGCACAGAGCAAAGCAAGTCAGGAAAAAAAACCCCAACCCTTTCTGCTTCTTAGCCTGAGAGATCAAGGCATCCATTTTACCCATCTGATCCTGCCACTGTCTGAAACAAGATTAGGTTTTCATGTCATGTATCCAATTTAAAAGCCACGCTTCATCTGGGATCTCATCCCTTCAATTTCCTTTTACATGATGGACAGCTGAGCAAAAGCAGATTTCAAGATCTTGTTTTTACACTTCTAGAAGTAATTTTCATGACTCAATGAAGAACACTGATATCCTGATGGATGTAAAAGCCGACAGATGCAAAAAGCTGTTGGCTCCAACCCTGTTTCTCCTTCTCCCATACCACTGGCAGCAGCACATCACGTTCCTTTGCTCCTGAAAGACTGTTCCCTTTCTACCAGCCTGGTCTTTTGGTACCCCATTTGTTAGCCTGGTACAGCTATTTAGACAACATCTGCACATCTAGGTAAGGTCTTCTCGAGGCAAGACAACGCAGTACAAAACCCACCAGGCCAGATCCTCTCACTGTTTTGAGTGCCATTGCTATGGATGCCTACAACAGTGGTCCCCACACAGCTCGTGGTGCTCTGCCACACAGCTCTGCCCAAGCACTCCCTTAGAGGCCAGCAAGACTTGATTTGCTTGACTGGGTCCCAACAGGGCTTCAGCACGCTCCTGGTGTCAGTGAGAGCGGTGAGGTCTGACGCAGTACAGGGGTCATTCTGCCCACCCCATTGCACCACCACCTCTTTCTTTGATGTGGAAAAAAACCAAAGCTCTCAGCCTGGAAGTTTTATTTGTTCAGGCAGTTTTGCATTAGGTTAGAATGGCAGAAACTGTCAGTTATCAACTTCTTCCTTCAATGGGCAACAACAGCACACTGCAGAACTCTTAAAGGATCCAGGTGGCTCATTTTCAAACCACCTTGAATCTTCAGTCTCCAGAGCTCGGGTGTGAGTTCAGGCTTTGAGAGCAGAATTCAATTCCCTGGTCAGCCACAAGCTCTCTCTTATCTCCAGCGTTTCACCAGGCATCGATCTGCAGTGACAGTTGATCCCTCACCTCCCATTTAAACCACCAGGACTGAGATGCCTCAATAATTTCTGAGACACCAGGCCTCAGCCTCTTTGTGCTTCAGTTCCACATCCATACTGTGGGAATAACAGTACTCTTCTCGTGATATCCTGTTGAGATAAGTACATAGATGACTGTGCAACACTTGGGCACAAGGCGTTCCTCCCATAAAAGAAGTGTTGTGTTTACAGTTGTTTTTCTACACCAACCTGACACTAAATCATCTGCTGAGCACTGCACTGCATCCACCTTACAAGCTGGGGGCTGGCCGTGGCCTGCTCAAGCCTAAGCCAACTTCACTGGTCCCCTGGGTGCCTTACAGGTGGGGTTTCTGTTTAGCACCATCTTCCACACACAACTGATAGCAGCAGGTACTTCTGGCAGCAGCCGCCCTCTCTGGTGTGCACTCTCAGCTCGGGCCAGCTCGGGATCTGCACACGTTTACTGCAAATCACCTTAGCGCGAAGCATCTGGCCTGGCAGTCTGAGCAGCGAAGCTAATTGCAATGTTAGTCACAGTGTTAAGTACAGCACTTAACTATATAATTTATTTACTGAAACGCTGCCTGTCTCGCCAGCAACCGCTGGAGTGCTGAGTAATCACAACGTGGCCAGGTCTGCATCAAACACAGAAGGCAAACCCTCTGCCCCGTTTCACTTACTGCCTTACACACCTTAAGCCTAACTCCCTACAGCTCTGCACACAACACAGACACCACTGACCTGCCTGTGGAGACGTGTGCACGCCGTGATTTTCGTGGTCAGGCTGGACAAAGTACCAGCAACAGGAAATAAAACACACAACAGAGTCTACAACGTAAGTTAAGGTACAGCTACGGGGTTTTGCACAAGCCTCAAGGGAGACCACACTGATGAGTTACCAGAAGTTTAATATCTGGTGGCTCACGGGCTGGAAGGGACCTTTAGAGATGATCCAGCCCAACCCCCTGCAGAAGCAGGGTCACCTAGATCAGGTCACACAGGAACATGTCCAGGCAGGTCTTGAAGCCCTCCAAGGAAGGAGCCTCCACACCCCCTCTGGGCAGCCTGTGCCAGGGCTCCCTCACCCTCATGTGGCTAAAGGAAACAGATTTATGGGAGCAGGTGGAAGAAGTACTCATGAGAACTCATTTCTGGTTCTGGGGACAGAAGTAGCAGCACCACATTCAATCTCTTGCCCACAAGGCTTGTTAGCAGTGGCTCACTGTTCGCCTAAGCCTGAGGGCAAAGTGAAAGCAGGACTGCCCTCAGGAGTGGAACTGCTGCTGCCGTACCTCAGGGCTGAGAACAGGCCACTTGACACTATATCAGTGCAGAATTCCAAAGCAGGGCTTAAAAAGCTGAACTGCTCCAGTGATTTAACAAAGGGTTTTCCATTTTCCACTTTCAAAAAGTCATTTAGGCAACTTCATCCAAGGAATTCTGAGGAGGCAATGGCAGCACCATTCCCCAGAGGCAACCTTTTGCACTCCCCCAACTACAGCATGCAATCTCATCTAAACACTACTCCTTGTCTGTCAGCAGGACCGAGGACAAATACACCTTCTATTTTGTATTTGAGTACATTCAAGGGAACACACCAGGCAGAAACAGTCTATGTGTTATCACCAGACGTGTTCAGCTGGGTGTCCAAGGGAAGCACAGCCTATGCTGCCTGCTGCCCTGCAACTCCTCTGCCCCAAATAACCGCTGGACCCTTCTGTGTGACTAAATTAGGCAGAGTAGCTGACTTCTGAGATGTAGGATGTGCTCAGAGGAGCTCAGGAGCAGTCATCCACCCCCACAGCGCATGTTCAGTCCCAGCCCTGACACCAGAGAGGCTGCAGGAGAGGTGACCACACTTCACGCAGACGGGGCTCAGGGGAGGCACGAGATCTCTGCTGCTAACACAGGGGATGTCTGCACACAAAGGCAGAGTTCAAAGCAGCATGCAGCCTACAGCATTCAGATTTTAATCTGCCCTCCCCATGTCCTAACACCCCCAATCAGATGAAGTCTTTTCCCTACCTGGGGACCACATCTTGAGTCATTTCTATGCCACAGAAGTGTGCTTTGTGTACCCACAAACAGCGAGTTCTCCCTGTTTTGTAGCCAGAGGTCTTCCAGAGCAGAAGAGGATCTGGGTGCAGACACACACTGCACTTCTGCCAAAGCACTATCTGCACGCAGGTTTGGCCTCTCACAGCCACGGCTGAGGCACTGGCGCGAGACCCAGACATCAAAGGCTCCTCTATTAGACAGAAAACAGGTACTGCTTAAAAAGCAACTTCATGACAGTATCTCATAAATGATCTCAAGAGACTTCCTCTGCCCAGAAAAAAAAAGCCTGCTAATTGACACCAATTACTGTGGCTATGGCAGTGAGTAACAGGCCGGGAGCATCGCTAATTGCGCTCAGCTTCACAGGAGCAGAGCTCCCTCAGGCCAAAGCCGTTCCAGAGAGCTCGCATCGCCCTGTGCGCTGGCTTTTTCTTCCTCAAGTCAGATCCCCCTGAAGCACCCGTAAATTCAAACACCTCAAATAAGGACTAAAAGGATGTCTGTAGGAGAACTATCTGCGCAGTCCAGCCAGCCGGCTCTGAAACAGCAGCACCTATGTTACCGGCTCGCTTGCTTCCAGCAACTACCCGTTTTGTAGATGCTGCCCCAAGCGCTACAGAATTCCTCTGCAACACGCGGCAGCAGGTCCACGGTGCTGCCAGAAGTGATGCGACGTCCCGGCACAGAAGTTACCCAGCAGGAGGAGCGAAATCATCATCAGGTGCTGCCGATGAGCCAGCGCTCCGCAGCCCTGCCCGCGCCTCGGAGACCGGCCCGAAGGTGACAAAGCAGGAGGTGACGGGAGAGCCCCGAGCCGAGGCTGGGGCCTTGGGCTATCCCCGTTCCCCGGAGAAAGCCCCCGGTGCCAAAGCAGAGCGGCCCCCGAGCTGCAGCCGCCGCCCCGCCCCGCCCCGCCGCGCATCCCCCTCGGCCCACCGACGGGCAAGCGCCGGCCCCGGCCCTCGCGGAGCAGCGGCGCTGGGCGGGGAGCGGCCGCCCCTCGCCGCGGGGCCATGGGGCCGGGGCTCGGCGGCGCGGGGCCGGGCGGGCGGGGAGCGGTGGCCTCACCTGTGGCGGAGGCGGCCGCGAGGGCCGCGGACCGAGGCGGGGCCGCGCTCGCTCATGCCGCGCTCGCTCATGCCGCGCTGTTTACGCCCGTGGCCGCAGCGACGGCTCCCGGCGAGCACCGCGCCCGGCCCGCCCCGGAAGCGCCTCCCGCGGCCGTGGGGACGGGCGACGGCCGCGCCGGCGGGAGCGCAGCCCCTGTGCGGGCCACGTACCGGCCTGGACACGCACACACACACACAGACACAGAGATACACACAGGCACAGAGATACACGCACACCCCCCATAGAGGTGGGTGTGGGGAGGCTGGAGCCAGGCTGTGCTCAGGGATGGCCAGTGGCAGCACAAGGGGCAGCGGGGACAAGCTGGGACAGAAGAGGTTCCAAAGCAACACGAGGAACAACTTGTTCCCTGTTGAGGCGGGGGAGTCCTGGCAGGGGCTGCACAGATGGCTGCGGAGGCTCCTCTGGGGACATTCCAACCCCCTGGACATGTTGCTGTGTGCCCTGCTCTGGCAGGGGGTGGGCTGGATGACCTCTAAAGGTCCCTTCCAAGCCTCAAGATTCTGTGCCCCTTTATGGCACTGGTAAGCCTTCTGTGACTTCAGACGTGTCGGGGGGCGGGTGGGTGCTGCCGCCATGCGTGGAGGAGCTGCCGGAGGGCCGCCTGCCGTCCCGCCCTGCTGCAAACCGTGGCACAAGTTTGGGGACCGCTGAGACCCAAAAGCATTCCTTGCTAAATTATTACATCATCTGTTAATGTATTGTTATTAAACCTGTCAGCTTGGGTGTTGCTGCAGCAGTTAAAGTGGCTGTGGTGTGCAGTCTCCAGGCTGGTGCTGAGGAGGACTGGGCTGAGGCAGCCATCTCTGCCTTTCTTGAGGAGAAAGGAACTTTCCAAGGCATCAGCACGTTCATTCCAAAACCAATCACGAGCTGCTGAACAGTTACAGAAGTCGGGCCCACCTTTAATAGTTGGCTTTACTGAGTCTGTTGTTCACTATGTTCTCAGGGGAAAAAACCCTAACCTGAAAATACAAATGTCTCCATTTGTATGGAAATCAAACATCTCGCTAAAATCCAGGGAACTGCCCCTCGATCTAGCTGCCTGAGCTCCTTCATGTCTTCTCACCAAAAGCAGTCAGCAGGGGAAAAAAGCCACAGCGCCTTGGGCAAGCGCTGGGACAGCCCAGACAGACCCTGCATTTACATCTCCTGCTGGTAAACGAAGTAGGAAAGAAACCCACATTAAAAAAAACAGCCTCGGATAAAAGCTTAGATCCTTTTGAAAGCAAGTTGCCAAATTAGTGGTTAAACTCCAGTGCCCCAATAAAGGAAGTTGAAACACTGGGAGAGTATTTGGGATTAAGGAGAAGGAACGCTACATCCAAATGCGATAGCTGTGAAATGCCTAATGAGAACAGCAATCAGTACACAATTAGTACGAGATCATCATCATCTTAATTACCCTTCCTTAGAACTTGTGTCCAACCACTGCCTCACAAGAGTCGGCTGTAGCAGGGAGGTGGTAACGGACAGGGCTCAGGCAGGTGCCAGGGCTTGGGCTTCAGGAGGCTCCAGAGCCTCAGGACGGGTCGGGGCTCTGGGGTGTGATCCTGCAGCCTCCCTGGTGTTTTTCAGCACCTTCCTCCTCTAACTTGCATAAACCAAATTTAAATGTAAAGTACAAAGCTTTGCTGAATGGATGTAGCAGTCAGCACTTAACAGTCCCCAAATTAGCTTCTGTCACTTGAATAACCATAGCTGCTGCCTGGCTTAGCCTTTGCATATCCACTATACATAAATGGCTCAACAAGATAGGGATGGCTTTAGCTGTGGAAGAGCTTACCTACTCAAGAAAATGCACAGGCAAAGGATTTGCAGATTTGGGAGCCTTTTATTATTGAATTCACGTAACACACACTTGTAAGACGTACGGTTCTCCTCACTCTCCTGCTCACTGAAAGCAAACAGGCGTTGTGGAGGCCTCCGTCACAGCACGAGCTCACGCCTTCACAACCCCTGACTGCTGCAGCCTGGCTCTGCTGCAGCCTGCCTCTGAGCTCACTCACCATTTCCAGAGCTGGGCATTTTTACCCCAGGTCCTAACTTTGCCACCCAGGTCCGCCACAGTGTGCCCTTTCCTTTAAAACATGGAGGGTGGGAGGAAAGTAGAGCTTTGGCACCTCAGCTGCAGATGCAATCCCTTGTCCTCTGACAGTTACTTGTAGCCCTGAGACTTCTCTGGAGCCTTTGTATCAGCATGAGGTTCCTGCCCAGTCCTGGGGGCAGTTAAGATGGAAATAAAAAGGTTTTCATGGTTGCTTCGTAGTTAAATCACCTTTTTTTTCCCCCCCAGAAGGTCGCTTTTAACAGCTCTTGCTGCTAATATCTACGCCAAGATAAACAGTGTCCCCTTGAGCAGCGAGGTGAGGCACTGCCAACGTGTGGTTTCAGCCAGCCAGCCCTGAACCGTGCTCTGTTGGGCTGACACATGCCCTGAACGCATCGCTGCTAGTCAGTGCAGAAAGCTGTCCCAGGCCAGGCGGCGTGTGGACAAGAAAACACTTCCATACGCTACGAATCTGTTATCTTTCCAAACAGGCAGAGAATCTGGCTTTCTTAAGCCTGCACCAGGGACACACCAGGTTTGGTTCTGGAAGACTAAACTGCTTTTGAAAATATTTGTGCTTGCTAAAATAATACCCAAACTTCCACAGGGTTCTGGTGCTGTGCAAAACCATGAGTGCGCATCACAGTTACCTGCTGGGAAACCTTCTTCTCTCTCTGTCTCCTGGGCCGTTCCAGCCCTGCTGGGTTTTTCAGTGTGGAGCTGGCTGGAGCAGACATGAGGGTCTGGAGGGTGCCCCCTGCTCGGCGGCTCAGGGGAAGGGGGGCTGCCAGCACCTGCCTGGCACGCCAGCCCCCAGCCTGACGGATGAACCATCTTCTTGCTGGCATCCCCAATAACTCACCCCAGTGCTCCAGCCGTGAAAGCCTGCAGGGAGCAGTGTTTTGTTTGTGTTCTCCCTTCAGTACTCAACTCTTCTTTTAGATTGTCTTAATTTAATTTTAATGTAATCTGATAAGGGCTGTAAAACTGTCAAAGAAATCTGTCTCCTTCTGTCATATTAAATACACTCTGAATGAGATGGTTTTCCTCCCCAATAGCTGACAAACAAAAGCATCTCTTGATTCAAATGAAGGGATTGATGTACACTAATCTTAACAGCTTTGCACGCTCTTTCCAGTTTAGGCAGGAAACAGTGTGGGCTTTTAGTGTCCTGCTTTGCTCTGGAGGTGTAACAATACCCTGGGAGGTGCAGAATCCGCCTCGTGCTGAGCATCTGGCCGCAGGGTGCTCACCTGCAGGGATGAGAGAAAGAGAAGTGAAAAAGAATGTATCTTCATAGATGGGAAAAAAGGGGGTGAAGGACTGACAAGGTGTGCCTCCAGACAACCTGTGCTGCTCCCTTCCAGCGGAAAGCTTGGGGACTGAGCTGCTGCCTGTGTTCCTGGGCTCAGGCCGTTGCCTCGCTGCAGAGGGACCCCAGCCCATCCGTGCCAGGCTTTCAAAGACTCAAAGGCTCTGTCTCACTGGAGGACTACTGGGATCTTTCCAAAGATCTCTGCTGTAGTTTCTTCTGCCCTGCTTATCTCTTATCTGCTCAGTGCTGTTTCTTCCCAAGGGCCACAGATCATCTGTCTGTCTCACCCTTGGCCTCCCCCTTTGCAGCCATCATCAGCCCATGACACATCTGTCAGATGTTGGTCGGGGGGTTTGCTGGTTTTCCTGGGCACAGCCTGTACCCACTGCACACTCTCTGCCACAGCCTCTGGTCTAAAGCCAGACAACAGAGGGGATGCCCCCTGGTCACAGAGACGGGAAACTCTTCATATACAGATGAAATTGTCAGTGTCCTTGTGTAGGGGGTCTTGGGTCAAAGCCTCCCCCCACGAGCCTCTGCGTATCCCCCCATTGCCGCTGTAACCGCAACAATGCACTTGCACGGGTTAAGGGATCTCTGATTTTAGCTGTTTCACCTGACATGAGAAATACAAATCTTGCTCAGTGCCTGCATTAGAACCAACCAAACCCCGACTTCAAAAGCAGTAAAGAGATGCCACTACTGAAGAGCAGCCGTGCACTAATCAGCACTAAGGCCGAGAGCCGTGGTGGCACCACAGCGTGCCACCACCACCGTCCTGCCCCTGCCTGGGCTGGGTGCCTGGCTTCTCTGGAAGGGGATGTGCACTAACACAAGCCGTAAAGGACTCAAACGAGGTTTTTTCCCCTCTGTTGTTTGGCTCCAGAGAGGACTGTGCATTGGGCTTGCCCACAAGTCACGGCAGAATCAAAGACATTTTGTTTCCTTTTCAATTAGATGCACAACAGATGCCCCGATGGCTATGCAAAAGACAGACCAAAAATTTACATAATGCCCATACAAGTCTCTTTTTTTGGTTAATGAGTCGAGTCCCCAGCGAAGAGCACTAATAACACATCAGTAATCAAAGAGCCAGAGCAGCAGTGAAGGTATCTCAGCAGAGCAGCGGCGTGGATCTGTTTCCGCTGCCGGCGCAAGGGAACAGTCCTCAACATGCTGGATTTACTGCTTAAATTCTAATATATTTAAACCTAACAAAATGCTTTTGTTCAATGCTGCAGTGCCTTGAAACCTGTTATTACTCATGTCTGGTCATAAAGCAAGAGCACACTGCCTTACTGCAGAAGGCAGGTTTTGCTGCCGACAGGCCAGGTGAAGCGAGTTCCTCTGGCGAGAGCCTGTTAACACCGAGGCCAGCGATAATGGCCGATTAAACAGGGAACTTAACAGCAGGACTAGAGCATTTAAAACTGCATTATGTTTATTAAGAATGTGAGGGCTTTACCCAAAGCCTACCGACGTAATTGAGAAGTCTCCAGTGATGTCATTGTCCACGAATCTGGAATTAATCCTGGAGAATTCAGATACAAGCACATGCCATTGTTTACGGCTCCGTGTTGCTAATGAGCAACAGCAATGCCATGGCACGGGGAGGGGACTGGTGTGAGACCATTTGCTGGGAAGTATCCCTCCTCTCCTGCCACTTCCGAGTGCTTTTCCAGCCTCCTACGTGGCACATGAGGCTCCAAGACCAGGAAGGATCAGATACGATCTGACTCGGGCTTTTCCAAGGCCAAGGATCTCTGCAGAGCGTGTTTGGCAGGTTTTGGGTCTCTGCTTTCCCAGCAATCCAAAGTCACTTCTGTTTCTAAGATGTACCCACGAGGAATTAACCAGTCTCCATTTAAGTGTCTGCTGTTGTTTGAAGAGGAAAGAGGAGATTGATGGTGCTGAGTTTCTCTATCCCTAGGGAAAGAAGTGAATTTAGGTTTTCTGAGATGTGAGACGAGGCTGAATTTGACCGAGACCACCCATGGCAGAGCGACCAAAGGCTCGGTTGCTGTCTCCTCTGACATCGTTTGTGCCTCACGCCCTGGAGCTCTCCGCACACCACCACTTACACTTCTGTTGCTCCACCTGAAACAGTCCTGATGTCTTCCTGTGCAGGAAAGTCTGCTTTGTGCTATTTTGGACCACTGTGGAATGCCTCCTTCAGGCCTGCAGTAGCCAAAAGAGCAAGCAGGCAGAAGATGGCTCACAAATAGCCCAACCCAATCCTGCAGCTCGGGCCTCAGAGCAGGGAGCGTGACTGCGCTTCTCAGGCCACAGCCCAGTGCGAGGCAGAGCCTGCTGGCACCACAGGCTGCAGCCAAGAGTGCCCTTACAAACCCAGGGAACAGCCGGCACGGGGCTGCAATCTGCCCCTGCCAAACTCCCCAGAGCGATGCGGGACGCTGCGTGCCTGAGCGTGTGCTGCCTGCTCTGCCCCCGCGGTGCCGTGGTCAGCCTACACCTGCAAACGGCAGATTGTCCACCAGAACGGGGTCCCTTGCACCCAGGCAGGATTGTGTCATGTGTCAGGACCCTCTTTCTGTAGCGTCACATCCATGTGATTCCCAGCTCCCCCTGCTCATCTCCAATGTGCCAGACAGGTCGTGCAGCCAGGGCTTGAGTGGCCAGCTCATCCCAACGCTGCTACTGCTGCTGCAGCTCTGAAGGACTGGCTCTTTTGTTAGTGTTTTAACAAATGAGTGCAATAATCTCACATACTCACTGAAATACTGGGAAACTTTTTCTTCTGCAAGTCAGGAAAAATTGAAGGGCCAACATAAAATAACTGGGAAGCTGTTTTAACTGAGTCAGATAATGTTTTCCTTTTAGCACCACATTGCACAGCGCTCTGTTTTGAAGAGTTGCTTTCTGCGTTGACAGGGCCAAGGCATTTAGACAAGGTAAAAAAGCTGGGGAGATCCAAAAGCCCAGCCTCAAAGGGAGAGCGTCTGGCCTATTGTCTGTTTTGATTAATGAAGCCTTTTGCATGGTGAGATAATACGATGTTTACTGAGCGGGGAATGCCGCTGCGCAGCACAAATATCAGAAGTATGAATAATATTCACTGTGATAACGACATCAATAAGCTAATCTGTGCAGTTCTGGATTCTGCTCAAAAACGCCTCAAACGGTATTTGTTTATTTCGTAATTGTCAGCCACTTTGATGCACTTGTCGTCAGGTTCAACAAGTGCTCCAAGCTACGAGGGCTTGAAACAAAGGGAAGCACTTGGGCGAGCCTGGCGGGTTAGTGCCGTTTGGGGCAAGGGAAAGCGGCTCCGCCGGCCGCTGCTGGGCACGGCTGGCGAGGTGCTGCTCCTCAGCCAAACACAGGCACAGGCCCCCCAGCACCTCTCACTGCCCAAAACCAGAACATCGAAACCCTGCTGAAGGTGTTTGTATTTCAGCATGAACATGTGCAAGTCACCGGTGACTCTTTAAAACAAAAGTGAGCAATCGGCAGTGGCAGCATCGCGGAAAACGGACACGTCCCCTTGAGCCAGAACTCTGCGCAAACACCGAGCTGTTGCTTGTCACCGTTTGACTGCTGCCTCCATTTGGTTACCACTTGTGCCTGAGGTTTGGAGCTGAACGGCTGGACCCTGGCAAGTGCTACCTGCAGAGCCAGGCCACATTTCACAGGAACTAACAGCTCTGACTCCTCCATTTCTGTGATATCCAGCATCAAGTGGACACTGTTTTTCCCTCCCTGTCCCAAACCACCATGCTGTTTTTCTGTGATCTAGCCTGCATTTTCCCCTCTGTCCCACACAGAAGGTTGTTCTGGTGATGAATGAAAAGATCCAGACATACAAACCGCCCATTCATTTGACAGGCTGGAAAACACAAGACTAATAAATTAATTAAACTGTGTCTGCTCTCAGCTCAGCATCCCTGGGCCCTGTTCTCTGTGCTCCATTTGGCATATTCAACAGTAAATAATTGTGCCAAACAGGTAACAGGCACCTGAAGCAGCAGCTGGTAAAAAGGTTTGTGAAGAGACGAAAAAAATTCCCTTTAGATAGTGCTTGAAAATTTGCTGTGGATCTGCTTTGGTGGAAAGGTTGGCTCTGGGCTGACCAAGGTCCAAAATGCTGTGTTTGTAGGCGCAGCCACAGTTTGTAGGCCGCTGTGGGCACTGGGTCCTGTTCCCATGAGGACAGGACCAGACCCTGGCCAGGCTTGAGCACCTGCATGTGGCCCTGAGAGCTTGGCTCCAGTTGCCTCCCCCCACTCAGCATCTTGGACTGTTACACAGTGAAGGGCAAGTTCTTCCCCCCATGGAGCAGCGCTGACATTTGCAGTCACCCTGTGAACTTTTTAACGACCAAACCTCTATCTCTCCTCAATACCCTCTGCTCACTTTTGTTCTCCCTTTATTTTTCCTTCTACAGAGTGTGTTTCTCTGCTGCCCCACGGGCTGGGGCCACCCTGAGCTGCCGCCAGCCCGGGCAAGGGGCTTCAACAGAAAGAAATAAGGGGAGGAAAAGAAAGGAAAAAAAAGGTCAAGCAACGCAGCAACTCCCCCCCGGCCCCAAGCAAGCAGCGGAGGGGAAGTCCCTGTCACCCGCGCGGCGACGCGGGGTCCATACCGTTTAATAAGCGCCGGGATCGGCTTCGGGAACTGCTGCAGACCCGTGCCCGGCTCCCGGAGCGATCCATCCCGCCTCCTGCCACGGCGATGGCCGGGAGCGGCCGGCCGCGATACCCTGCCCCCGCCGAGGGCCGAGCGGCGCTGCCGGGGGCCGAGCGGAGCCGGGAAGCGCCCGCCCGGAGCGCGGCCGCCGCGCACGCAGGTACGTCCCGGTCGCTTCGCCTCTTCCTCCCGCTCACAGCCTTCGCGTCTCTTTTATTTTCCCCGGTCGTTTCCCCACCAGTGATTTAATTCTGGCGATTTTATGGTTTCGGCAGCGCGGGCACATAGAGCGAAAGGGACGCTCGCTCCCGTTCAGACATCTGGGGTTTTCCCCAAATTAAGCAACGGCAGCTCGGGAGGAGTGAGAGCGTCACCAGACACTGCATCGATCTGGGCAGATCGCCGCTGCTTCTCCAGCGCCAGCGGGTGAACGGGACTGACAATAACCCCCGGTAACTGAAGGCAGCAGCTTATGCGACTCAAGAGCTTGAAACGGGTGAGCGTGGGGGCGGCTGGAAGGCTGAGCACCCCGAAATCTCCTCCGCGGGTGGGACGGTGGGAACGACCACATACCCCACAGGCTGGGGTTTTGGGGGAAACGATGGCGAACCGGTGCGTGCGGTCCCCGCCTGCCTCGCTCCGGGCAGGGGCTGTATTTCTTGTCCCCATCGCCGCTTCCCCGGCCGCTCCTTACCTGGGCTCCGGCGGGGACGGTGTCAGCTCCCGGTCCCGGGCAGCTCCCCGCGCTCGGCACGGCCAGCGCACCCCAGCTCTGCCGCGGCAAGGAAAGAAATAATACACAGGGTTAGGATTTTCCTGCAAAGACAGTGGGGTGTTGGGGATGCTGCCCCCGACCCGGCTCTGGCCTCGACCCCCCCCCCGCCTGCCCGAGCCGGTGCGAGGCGGGGAAGCCCGTCCTTCCTCCTCGTATCGATTTCAGCCCGGCGCTGATAGCATTTAGGCCAGGATTGGGGTATAATGGAAATATCATCAGGAGACAATTACCTTTTCAGAGCATTCACTTCTCCTCCCAGACACTGTTATTTGAGAAATAGGATCATTTGATTTCATATTGCACTAAATAACACCCAGCCGTCTCAAATTGCCAGCTTCTTAAAAGCCACCCATTGGAATAAATTGCAGAGCGACTCTTTTGGCTCTGGCTTCTTGCCTTTTTTTTCCCCCCACCCTCCTCCTCCTCCCTCGCAGAGCGACATGGCGGTGTCGGGACCGAGCCGGGAAGGGGCCCGGGGCGGCCAGACGAGCGCTCGCTGCCCCGACGGGCGCTGGAGCCGCCGAGCCCGCCCTGCGCGCCTTCGCTCCTGCTTTTCTCCCCCTCTCCGCCTTTCACCCCTTTTCATTTCCCCCGTTTCAGGCAGCATTGTCCCGTCCCCTCGCGGGCACGGCGAGGGGCGATGTGCCTTTAAGGCCAAACGCGCGCCTGCCCGCCTGGGCACCGCAGCCTTCATTAGATCGGTATTAATGTCATCCGCCGATTACTAATTAGATTTGCGGGATAAATGAAATTACCCGACTGGGCTGCGCGGGAGGGGGAGCGGCGGGGAGCGGAGCGCCCCGGCCTTGCCGGGATTCACGGGCAAAGAGGAAAAGAGAAAAGAAAAAGAAAGAGGAAACCAAATCCCCGTGTTTCCCCCGTTTTTACCCGCCACAACCCACGGGGAGGGTCCCCCCTACCCCCAGGCAGACCCTGATGAAGTACTGTCCACAGTCCCACCGCGCTGCCCGCGGAGCGCGCCCGGCTGCGGGCACGGCGGCGGGGCAGAGCCCGAGGGGCTGAGCCCGGGTACGGACACGGCGGCGGGGCAGAGCCCGAGGGGCAGAGCCCGGGTACGGACACGGCGGCGGGGCAGAGCCCGAGGGGCAGGGCCCGGGTACGGACACGGCGGCGGGGCAGAGCCCGAGGGGCTGAGCCCGGGTACGGACACGGCGGCGGGGCAGGGCCCGAGGGGCTGAGCCCGGGTACGGACACGGCGGCGGGGCAGAGCCCGAGGGGCAGAGCCCGGCTGCGGGCACGGCGGCGGGGCAGAGCCCGAGGGGCTGAGCCCGGGACGGACACGGCCGCGTTATTCCCCCTGTTTATTTACCGTTACTGGAAGAGGTGAGGGAAGGGTCAGGCCGGGGTCTTTTGGGACCGCTGACTGAACAGCACACACCGCGGGTTACAAAAAGGGGCCTGTTCTCCATGTAATAAAAACAGCGCTCTTTAACCAGTGCCAATTAAATCGTGTTTCATTTTACCTGGGATCACACAACAGACTTGACAACAAATTGCCTTTCTTTGTCACTGTTCATTACTGGTGGAACTGGCCACACTCCTGGCTGCCCAGGACCCTCCCCACATAGCCCATCCAAACCCCTGCCAGCCTCCCCCGAATCCACTCGAGATCTGCCTGGTTCTCCTCTTGCTTCCCACTGCCACTGAAGCTGGTACGAGCCGTGCCAGGCCCCTCTCCTTGGCGTGTGGAGCTATTCCGGTGCCCAGCCCTTCCCTGCTATCTTACAAACCATGTCCAGGCTCCCCGGGGACGTGGCTGCAACTGGGAGATTCAATTAAATAATCCCGGTCCTTTGCTTTTCCCACAAATGGCTTTTCTTTTTTCCTCCCCCAAATATTTCCTTTTCCAAGTTCTTTTTCAAAAAGGGAAAGGAAAAAAAAAAAAAAGAATCAGACCCCCAAACTGAAGAACAACAGGAAAAAAAGAAGTGGGGGGGTAAGAAAAGAAAGAAACTGTTCTCCTTTCTCTTCCCTGTATGCAGGGTAATTGATAGGCTCTATCAGAGGTCAGGATTTGCATAAGAATTAAGAGCAGTAAATTAATTTAATATTCCATGCACATCTCCAATTATTCCTGCAGACCTTTGTCTCCACGGCTGGCAGAGAGAAGGTTCAGCTGCTCTTCAACCAAACAACATCTGTGCAGTTAATAATTTGATAAACAGCTCATACAAATAGTTTCTGAATTATCTGCCAACCCAATGACTATTCAGTTTTGAAACGCTTGGCAAGGTCTGCGACGTGTGGTCGGGGCTTTGTAGCCTTGTTCCAGTGATTTAGCTGCCCGGGCAGACATCTTCCCTCCTTATCTCTTAAATTTAATCAGCTACTTGCACCAAAAAAACCCATCAATAACAGTATGTAAAATAAGTAATTACCAGTAATTAATAGCAGCCCTCCTGCCCTGGTTCCAGGCAAGGCACAGGGGTGCCGGTGCGTGGCACAAACGGGCGGTCCCACTGCCTGTGCTCCGGCCTTCCCTCACCCTGGTGGGTCTGGGAAGGGGTTGGTGACAGAGTGGGGGCCCGGGACAGGCACAGCCCCAGCTGGGTTTTGGCATGGGCCCCTTCCCCAGTGGCAGGATTTACAGCCCCCTGCAGAGAGGACAGGCTTCTCTGGAAGCCCTGGCCGTCCGAGGAGGAATGGCCAAAGGCAGCCGTGCCAAACCCAGATGGCAGCCTCGGGAGGGCATTCTGACCTTCACCCGTTGATTTCCAGGGGAAATCCAAACTGACGAAATTGAGGTGGCTCCCTTGTACCATCCCAGCACAGATGCAGAGGTCCAACTCCACGCTGGCCAACAGCACATCTGCTGGCAGAGCCCATGGTGATGACGCCAGGCGCTGCGGCAGCACCAGCCTTGCCTCGTTTGTTGCAGATGCAGATGTTTAATGCACTGCCCACACCAGGAACTGCTGGGATAACACCTCACGCTCTGCTCTCCGGTGGCACCGGGACCGTAACCCTGCGCACACACGCACGGCCCTCACTCATCTCCTCTCCTGCACGCCCTGGACTTGCAACGCTGCTTCTGCTGCCTACTCATAAATGTGAGTGAGGATGTGTAGCAAGAGGAGGATTTACATAGATATTGGGAACCCACTTGTAGCGAGCTGGGAGGCAGCGAGACCGCGTGGCTAATGAAGATGAATGGAAGGGCTAATTTGTTCCCGTGTACCGCAATCTGCCGCCTCTGTCTGCCGCGGGAGCAGCCGGGGAGTGCTGGCTGCCCGGCACGGCCCCGTCACCAGTCTCTGCAACAGACAGAGCTTCCAGCACAGCAGCAGCCGTGCTGCATCTCAGGCTGCTCCTGCGGCGCCTGCATGTACCGGGCTAAACTGCACAGACAGAACAATCCCTTTTCCTATGGTAGATCTTGGGAACACAGAATCACTGAGGCTGGAAAGCCCTTGAATTTCGGCGAGTTCAACCGTTCCCCAGCTCTGCCACGGCCCCCACTAAACCACGTCCCCCAGCCCCACAGCTACACGGCTTTGCCATGGAGGCATTCCTGCCCCTTTCCCTTTCCTTCTCCAAGAACTGAATACTCTGTCATTTGGTGATCACTGTGCCCAAGGCAGCCTCCAGCCGTCACATCACCCACAGGTGATGATCGCAAGCATCAGGTCCAGTGGGTGCCTTTCCTAGTTGCCTCCCTCACCAGCTGTGTGAGCAAGTTCTCTTCCACGCACCCCAGGAACCTCCTGGACTGTTTCCTCTTTGCTGTGTTTTATTTCCAGCAGACATTCAGTAAGTTGAAGTCCCTCATGAGAAGAAGTTTAGAGTAGGCTGGATGAGGAGTGCCAGGCCCAGCGTCCTTGCCCCACAGTGACAGCACCTAGCACTGATCTTTAACCTCTGCAAACACCCCTCAGCACCAAGGCCTAAACACCCACATGGCAACTGGAGCTGGGTGGCCGGCAACCGGAGCCCACAGGGGTTTGTGAAAGCTGCATTTGCTCAGGGAAGGGTCGTGCCACACACTGTGAGTTTGCTTTCTGTCTGTGTGCTGATGCAGGGGCTTGTCTCCTGGAGCGAGAGCACACTTCCAGCTCGTGTGCCAGGGTTTCTACATGAGGCGAGACACTGTGGGACACAGCCAGGGAACAGAGTTTCCTAACCTCTCCTCAGAGCTATGTGTAATTATATTTGCCAGACAAATAACTGACCTTGTCCTTTGTCCCTGCCCTGCATTGTGTGTCCAATTATTCTGTTGGAGTGCAATGAGAAGGAAAATCAAATTTGCACGCTGGGTCCCATTAATAAATCCACTGGCCACTTAACTTTTCTGCTAACGAGCCTCCTGGCAAGGCCACCAAGGGGTAGTGCTGTGGCATCTCCTGAGGGCTCAGCTGCTCCACACCGTTCCCCCTGCCTAGAGGAAGCCCCGTCCGACTGTCAGAGCTGCAGCACCCGATCCCCAGAGCAGCTCCTCGCCGCCTGCCCCGAGCACCCGGCGGGTGCTGTCTGTGCAGGGTGGGTTCCTGGCACCCATGTGCTGCAGGGACAGCTCTGAAGGGCTTTCCAGTCATTTGCAGCCAGTGGTGTGTCTGAAGAAGCTGCAGCTGGCCTGTGAACATGGGGACATCAGAAGAGGCTATGCCAGATGATGGAGACTCACCCAGCAGGACCATGGCAGAGCTGGTGGCCTCAGAGCTCTCCTCGCAGTCACATGCTGCTGCTCGGCTGCCTTGGGTTGCTGTGTACTGCTGGTTCTTGCAAGCCCTTGTCCCTGCCTGTGTCCCACAGCTTTTGACAGCAGTTAGGGCAGGGGAGAGGCCAAGCCCAGCCTCAGCGCTGAGGAGGCACCACCTAGTTTCCAAAGGGAAACACCCTGCTAAAGGTGGGACGTGGGGGGGGCTGCAGGCCCATTGGTTCTGACCTCGAAATAGGGGGAATGTTCCCAGCTGGGCAGTGGGGCAAGGGCACGGCTCCTGCAGCACTCACAGGCAGCTTCAGCTTAGCTGGGACCTTAATCACACACGTGAGAAGTTGCAGAGTTCCCCTGGTGATGCCACTGCCTCTCACTTCCTTCAGGCATTAAGCATCACTCCAAAATTAATAGAAAGTTGATTTTAAAAAGATTATGAAGTTCTCCAGGCTGAGGGAAAGGTTAATGCTCCTCTCCATAGTGATGCAACTGCCATGTTGGCTGTCATAAAGAGGAGATGATTTTTCTCTTCCTTTTAAAGAGGAAATTTACACAACGAGTAAGAATCCAGAGACTGTGACATAAACAGAAATGAAAGGATCTAGTGCCAAGTTTGGACGGATGTCTGGGGCTTGATAAAGCACTGCAAGCTTATCCCAGCACAACTAATGCCAGACTCAATGCTGGCTGTGTGGGACAGGACAAACAGCAGCTGACCTGCCCCTCACCCACGGGAGGGAGCCCCCCCATTGAGATTCAGCGGCCACAGGCTCCATTCCTGCTGCTGACAGCCCTCACTGGGGCACAGCAGTTACTGCACACAAACCCCAAAGCTCACCCCGGTGAATCAGCCCCTTGAATATTCAACACCTGCAGCTACAGGGCTGCTCAGACCCAGGGATTTGCTAGTAAATGGATGCTTTCTTCCTCTTCTCCAAAATTCAGATTCAGATCAAAGCACTATGCTGTCTCTAGAGCCTGTGGCGTTCTGACCTGAGACTGTATTTTGCCTCAGCTGTAGTTAAGAAAACACATGCAAACCCAGTTTTTACTTTGGAAGCTAAATGGGCTGCTTTAAGACATTCAAATCCCCTTTCTACAGCCCCCAAACGCAACGCTCCACACTGCAAGGAGGGAACCGAATCCCTCGCTGTGTTCCGTGCCCCCAGCTCCTCACACGCTTCTGGTGGCACAGGGAGGGGTTTAAGGCAGCTTTGGGCCTGGCTTGTTAGATCAGGAAGATGCAACTCTGGTTCTGGAGAGCCAGGACACTGGAGACCCTGCATCTTTGCTACTGTTGGTTGACCCTTGAAGCTCCTAAGCCCCTTTGGTCCTTCAATTTAACCACAGCAAGAGGATTTCAACACAGAGACTCGCCAAGTGATGTTAGGAAACGTAATTAATGTTTGCAGAGCTTTGAGCAGACAGTGCTATACGTGCATAAATTCTAGTGTCTCCCAGTCAGACCACCTCAGCCAGATCCGCGGCTGTGTGGATGTACCACTGCTGTAAAGTGCCTCCTTCAGCAGCTCGGGGGTGATGCACCCCAGAGTCAGAGGATGGCAGAGATGCTCAGGAGCACAACTGCTCCTCCTGAAACCTGCCTCAGAGGCACCAGCGTGGTGGCAGCCCCTTCACATCTTCCTTGTTTAAGAATCCAGCAGGAACCAACTTTGCTCTGCTGGTCAAACACACTCCACCCCAACCCTTGTACCATGGCCATGGGAAACACTTGTAAGCAAAGTCAGCTGTGAGGTGTGGACACAGAATGAGCAGGTCAACAAACAGCTTCAGGGGATACCAGCTGGCCATTATGTGTGTGGGGCATTGATTGGGCTTTTTCATCTGTTTTTTTATTAAAAAGCAGTACTCAGCCTAAAAGAGTATGAGTAAAGTTGGGATGAGATGCTTCAGGGACACAATGTGGGATAAGGTACCATGGGGAGACACCACCTCTCACTCATGCAGCTCATTTTGTCCTGCACCAGCGTAAGATCACTGCAGGTCTGGCTCATGTTCGGGAGAACACCCCTGGGCAGGCAACACCCCACAGCGCTTTTCTGTAGCTTTGAGTTCCCTCTCAAGTATTTGCCCCTAACAGAGACAAATTCCAGCCCTACCCCAGGTGGCAGACCGCTGCCTGCTCCAGGTCCCACAGAGCCCTCCCGGGCCCAAGCTCCTTCTGTTTCACATGCACACGAGCCAGCCCCTTCATTTTCACTTCTGGTTACACATGGAAATCAAATGTCAAGGAGAATCATCCCCACCAGTGGAGAAGGACAATGATCCCCAGCCTCCAGCCTTTGCCCCAAGAGCGACCAGGCTGGGCATCCCGTCTCCAGCGCCAGCGGCTGCCCGGGCAGCGCCACACCAGCAGCACCGCGGGCACCAGGCACGGTTTGCACACCCATCCGCGGCACCAGCCACGGCTGTTGGCAGCCAGCAGCACCGGCAGGAGAAAGCAAACCAGCCTGTGCCCGTGGGTGCGTGTGAGACGCCTTCTCCGAGCCGCTTTTTGGAGCAACCTCTCTTTACAGACTTGCTAATTGAGTTGCCGCGCCACTCCTTTCTTATCGAGCCGTAGAAGTGTCTGTAATGAGAGATTAAAATAGTGGTTGTGGCCCGTGATTTATTTTTGACGTTCTCGTGTCTGCGCACGTGCGAGAGGCACCGAGCCACCCGCGCTGCAGGCTGCGGATAAATAACGCTCCGCAATACATCCAGCCAGCCAACGAGAACGCGAGCCGCAGGAAAATATGTACAAGGGGAAAACACATTTGCTGGGTGGTAAGTTATTGGCCCTTTAGAGGCAGGGAAGGGAGAGGCTGGGGAGGTGTGTGTGGAGGATTTGCTCCTCCTGCCTTCCCTCCCGCAAATAAATCACCGGCCTCGCGGCGCTGGCGCCTGAATAAAATATGGCAGGTCTGCGAGGCAGGGCCGGCACGCGGCCCCGTAACGAGCCGCAGCGCTCGCCACGCACACGGACTGCAAATGGGCCGGGCTATCAGCCGCCGCCGTAAAAAATAAACCTCTTCCCCCGGCTGATTATGAAGCTCATGCATAGCAAATGACAGAGCAATAACGCTCGCGCTGCCCGCGGCACGGCTGCAAGAAAGCACAATATTTACAGACTGACAGGCTAATGGACACTTTCCCAGAGAGCGGTTAGAAAGAAGTAGTAAATGGGCCCGTGCTGATGCGGGGCAGCGGGCCCGGTCAGGGATCAAGACACACAGCACCATATCGGATAACATATAATTGGCAGGTCACATCCAAATGAGTGTAGTCATGCATCATCCGGAAGGCTTTTGCTGGTTATAAAGACACTTGTAAACAATTCAGCTGCTGAACACGGCAATAATATGTTGATCTGGCATGTAATGAGGTGTTCCTGGAATCAATAAACTAGTCATGAAGAGCAGGGAGCAAGGTCAGCGCCTGCCTTTTTGATGACCTTTCCTGGCTGGTAAGGACATCATATACTCTGAAGAGGACTTTTCTCATATTGCAGAAGGCGCCGAGTGTCAGAACTTCCATTCGCAGCAAGCAAATGAACAGCCGGGCTCTGCATGCTAATGAAGTCCAGGCTATTTTCCACCTTTTCATCTGCACATTATGCTCTTGACTTTGGAGAAGGTGGGAATTAGGTTGGACCCTCGTGTCAGACTGCCTGATGGCTCGGCTCCGGAAAACTGGTAATTGAAGCTGATGACTGATGCGGAGGAGGCCCGAATTTGGAAATAAACAGTTTCAAGCACTGTATGTCATTTCTAGAGAGACTGCTGAGTGAATGGAAATGAGCTCTGTTTCTCCAATCTAATGCAGTTTCTCAGCGGGAAAAACACCGTCTTTGAGACAACAATGCCAGTCACCAAGATGTAAATGTTCTGGCGATAATGCAGGGAATAGCACCTGCCTTCCAAACAGCACTTATGGAAATGCCGCCCTGCACCAGGCTCGGCGTTTAACGGGTGCAGGAGCGGCCGGGAGGCTCGGGGGCCGCGGGCAGGGAGGGCACACACGGCTGCTGCCGCCCGGGGCGAGACGTGGCGAAGCGCACCAGCGGCACCTCGAGCGCGGTTGTGAAGGACCCACCCGTAGCTAAAGCCGAGGCAGAGCATGCTGCCCTACCCCGGCACACTGGGCGGCAAGGCCTTCATTCACGTCAGCCCAGCCGCCGGCCCCTGAAGGATAAAAGGTGGAGTTTCCAGACAAGGCACTTAAAGGCCAGTATTTCCAGACTCCAATACGAACACTCTGCCATCACAGCTGTTGGGAGGTAACATTAAAGACGCTACGAGCGCTTTCAAATCCTCCCTGGCGTTGTGGAACTGAGTGGAGGATGTTGCTGGCTGGGGCAGAGGCAGCCCAGTGAGCGTTTCCAGGGCTTTGCCGTGCTGCTGTTGGGACATGACCATTTGCTTACCTAAGGCAGCAGAGCAATGACCTGCCCAGCCCTGAATAAGCAGCTGGCCATTTCTCTGCCACCAGACAGAGCATATTTTGGGCCTTGCGTTGCACAGCGGAGGCTCTGCCTACAGCCCGTCCTGGCTGCTGGGAGGAGCGCCAGAGGCAGCTCTCACCTGACACTGCTGCAAATCCCTTCCTTCTGCTGATCCAAAACACTTTATACACCAGATGCAAAACAAGGGCTATTTGTGCTTTGAAGGAGTTGGGGTTTTTTTAAGTACATATAGCTATTTTTTTCCCAAACCTGCACAGAGCCTGCTGGTGACTCAGCTCCCTCTGCGGCTGCCCCCCAGGCGTGGGTAGGATGGCACCCGCAGGCTCTCTGCCTCTCCAACAGCAGCACGCTGGTAGTATAAGGCAGGAGGAGCTGCAGACACTTTCTGGGAGTTCCCAGAAACCCCTGGGCACTCTGTCCACAGGCCACTGGGCTCAGCATCCCTCTGCCTGCCCAAAACCGCTGCCGAAAGCTGCTGTCTTTCCCCTCAGAGGTGGCTGCAATCTCAGGAGTGGGTCTGTTTGTATAATAGTTTGCAACCCTTCAACATGAAAGGATATAGAAGGATGCAAGTTATTATTATGAAAATGAACCAAGCAACAGACAAAAATATTCAGAAGATGTAATCTGCCATCCCTACAATGCACTTGCAGAGAAGAGCACTTGGCAGGCAGAAGAGTAGTCGTCAGATACATTGCCTTTTGTTAAATTGCTTTTGCTCTGACAATGCCTTTTAAAAGCCACATGCAATCTTAATTTAAAATGCCTAATACCTAAAGGTATAGGGCCCCAATGCTGGGCTCCACTTTGGGATTTGTCCAAAGCAATTCCACTGGCTTAATACCACTATTCCTCATTTTTAATCACACCACAAACACAGGAGGCTGAATTCTGCTTGTAGGAAACCGTGGACCTGATCCAAACATCACTAAAAATCAATTGAGCAAAGATTTATTTCTTTAAAGAAGTGAAGCCTGCCTGCCACCTCACTTTCGTCCAACCCTTTGTCACGTTCAGCTAATAAGAACAATCCTCTCCCCATCTAGTCAAGCTTTGTCAGAAGAGGTGGGGTAGAGGCGAAACTCAGCCTTCTTATTTTTCCATTGTTTTAGAAGATGGTTAGAAATAAGGAATTGCTGAAAGCAGCAGTGCAAGAAACTATTGCTTTTTTTTCTCATGTTCCAAACACTGAGTAGTGTAAAAAAAAAAACCCTGAAATAAACCCAACCAGGGCTTTCACATCACTTGGCCTTTCTCTGTTTTTTCCGTAGCAGGCTGCGCGTCCTTCCCAACCGCTCACCAACACCCTCAGCTCGAGAGCTCCACAGACCGAAGGCTTGGGGGCAGGAGCCTGTTCTGTACCCCTTGGCTCAGAGCTTCATTAGCCAGCACCCAGGCTCCCGCAGAGGCCCACGAGGTGCCAGTTTTATCCCCCGAGCACCTGAAGGAGCAGCAGGCGGGGGAGTGAGGGGCAGCATGGCGGGCGCTGCTCCTGGCAAGGGGCAAGTGTACACCAGGGCAGGTACAGTGGGGCGATGCCGTCTTTGGGCTCACCCAGTCCATCAGCGCTCCTCTGAGCCTCCTACTTTCATTAATAACCTCCTTCCCTATGCTAATTCCGTCAGAAAATTATGCAGACTGTTTATATTTCTCTACAGCCAGAACAGGCTGCTGACACAAATCAGCCATTAGCGATTCACATTGAGGAGTCTCTGCTAATTGTGCAGAATGTAATTAGTGATTATGTAATATCTAAGCTCTTGCAACTGTCATTAATGTCCACTATTCACCAGAGATAGTTCTTACTGAATTAGAGAATGATTACTGCATGGTAAATCTACTTAATCCTAAATATGCTAATTAACACTGTATGCACTTTAGGCAGTGGTTAAAAGCACTAGTAACCTCAAAAAAAGGTTGCAATACACCAGAATCTAAATGGCTTGCAATGGATTTGCCTTCAAAAGGTAAATTTGTTTAATTAAACGGCATAGCAAACTGCTAGGCACAGCTATTGATTAGTGCAACCCAAGGCAGGGTTCCCTGTAACGGATCTAGTGAGGTGCCTGCAGCGGGCAGCGCCGCTCCGGCAGCAGCAGCCAGCCCGGCCTCGGCACAGCCCTGCGGATGCTGCCAGGCAGGCACCAGGTCGCCAGCACAGCCTCATGGAAAACAGCCTTTGGAAAGCTCTCCTCCAGGACTAAACACCCCATTCCTTAGCTCATCAACCACAGCATTACAACGAGCAGATACAGTTGCTTCCCTCAATACATTCTTACTTAAATCTTAGTTTGTGTAAATCAGACTTTAGATCCTAAAGGCTACCAGGTAAATGAAGGGAATAACTAGAGCAATGGCAGAGTTTTTAAACTGTCCCTTCAGATGCTTGGGGTGTTTAATGTATTCTGGTGCTCTGTAAAAAAAAAGAGAAAGAAAGAAAGAAAGAAAAAGCTATGGCTGTCACGAACCCCTGGGATAATAGCATTTTGTGATTTATGAAGGTTCTTCCTGCTTATATATTTTATATAAATAATACTCCTGCGTGTATCTCTGCACTCATTCATAATCAAAAGCTGCACAGGCTGTAAAAAGAGTTTGCGTGGTAACATATTTAAAATCAGCTTAGGAGAACTGGATAACAAATACATCAGACACAAAATAAGTCATTGTAGCAAGCACACCAAAAGGAAAATTAACAGCACAAGGCAACCCGCAGCACGCTTTTATCAGCAGACTGACACAACAAAAGAACACAACACAAACGTTCCCGCAGAAGAAAGTTCCTCAGTCAAAAACAGGAAGGGAAAACTCCGATAAGAAATGAAGCAGGCTCTTGATTTACCTGCGTGTGGTAAACGTTGGCAGCCGGTAAGGAGGCCGCAAGTGCTCCACGAGAGCTGCACGATGTCGTGGGCACGGGACTGACACCGCTCTGCTGGCACAGCCCGGCGGGAGCCCAGGCCCCATCCCCTGCTGGCAGCGATTCCGGGGGTGCAGATCTCAGCAGAGGTCAGTAGCCTGCCCTGCTCAGAGTGCGAGCCTGGGAAGCCCTGCTGCAGGGTGCCCCAGGGTGAGAGCCCGGGGGGGAGCTGACAGCGCTTGTCCCGTGGCAGGGGAGGTGCGAGGCCCTTGCAGCCTCTGCCATGCGGCGCCCACGGCAGCGGCCGCGGGGTGCCGGCAGCACGTGCGCCGTGCCGGGGACAAAGGCCTCCAACGGTCATATCCATTTTTTAATGAAAGGTTTGGGAGGGTTTAGACTAAGCAGGCTGGGTGTGTGGGGGTGACAGCCTTGTAATCCAGAGACTTAACAGTCCCCACGCGTTTACTTTATAAAGGGCCCGTTGCTGCCAATGGCATTGAAAAGGAGATGTCTCTGACACCTAACTAAAGATTTACACAGAAGGCCTGACCCTAATACTGACTTAGAGGATTATTTTCAGTCATCATTGTCAATAACACGGGCCCTGAGCTCAGGAAACCCTCCATGCCCTAGAAAAGGTCTGCAGGGTCCGCTCCATGTGTTTTAAATGTCCCTGTACATACGGCAGCCTGTCATCACCAGGTAAATATATCTGTGCAGAAGTGGGGAAGGAGGAGAGCAGGTGAAGACTGCAAATGCACACGCGGCATCCCTGAGCCACCGATCGATCCCACATGGCTTTGGAAACCTGGGTTGCCTCTGCCCTGTCTTGTTCCTCCTTTCCAGAGCCACTTTCCTGAGAGGGGCTCACACAAGCATCCCTTACATGAGGTTTGTTGGGATGTTGTGGCTTTCCCCAAATCTCCAACTGCTGGAGTAGGGCTTCCTGAGAAACTCAGCTTTTCCTCCTTTCTGGAAAAGCTAACTGCTACCATGTGCCAGGATGCTGAAGCCCTCAACAGCAAACGAGGCAGCGGATAAAATGCAGCCCCAGTGTTTCAGAGTTACTATTCTTTTTACAACCAGATCCTGGCTGCTGCTGGGTGAGGAAATTCTTGGCTGTTGCCAGCACCAGCAGCCCCAGCAGCCCCCAGAGCATCTCCTAAAGGACTCATTCCCCTTGCACACACTCCTGAGCATCACCTGCCCGCTTCTGTGCCGCTGTACCAGCACCTCGTGGACACAGACCTTCCCAGCTCCTAACAGCAACCTCGGCCCTAAACACCTCTGTGTAGCCGCACTGATTCCTCCAACAGTGCGCTCACTCTCAGGGAGTGCAGCAGACAGAGGACAGATGCTGAGATAAGGGCTGTTGTGTCAGCCTTGGGCACACTGACGGGCTTTCTCTGGCACAGTGCAGCTCTCTCCAGGCAGTACGGTGAGGAGTCCGTTCTCGCGGCCCCACCCTCTGCCAGCGGGCACCTGGGGGCTCCAGCTGCCTCCCACCCCATGCCGAGGAGGCACTGCCAGTGTGGGGCCTGCAGGATGGGTCTAGCAGACAAGCCTGGCACCAGAGCATGGGCAGCCACAAAGGATCTGGAGTGAGGGCACATCAGGGCACCCCCAGCCACGCACCCACCTTCCCACCTGGAAAGCACGGTGGGACTGAAGGGTGCAGGGTGTCCGTGTTGCCATCCCGGGGCTGGCCTGCTGCCTCGGTGAGGGGCTCCATGCCAGGCAGGGGCTGAGCCACTGGAGGCTGGGGCAGGCCGTGAGCTTGGCTCTGCCAGGCTGGCGCTTCCTGTGTGGGCAAAGGCAGGTGTCGGGTCCTGTGTCCCAGTCCCCCTGCTCATTCCCAGAAGACAATGTGCTAATTGTATTTGCTAATTGCAATTGCTCCTTCACCCATTTGTGGCCACATCACTGCCCACCAGAAAAGCTCATCTTTCTGCAGCTCTGCCTTTAGGTCACTCGGTGGGAGCATTTCAGCGGGAAACAGCCAGCTCGCAGCTGTACCAGCATCCCCTTGAAGAGACAAATACTGTCCCTCAGCCAAAGCATGTACCCTGTTGGTATCTTTAGCCAGCAGCCCCTAATTATTGCCAGAGCAACTTCCAAGGGAACTGAGCAGTAGTATGATTCAAAAGCAGAGCAGAGCCCAGCAGCGAGGCGGGGGCTGCTCTGTGACGGGCAGCTCAGCCGGGCTGGTCAGGCGGATGCTGGGGAAGGAGTGCCCACGGCAGCGGCTCTCCCACTGTCTCAGCGTGCCCCCAGCTGGCAGATCCACGGAGGGCCGCGGGGACCGGCCCACGCTGCCAGCAGCAGCGGCTGGCGTGGCCTGGGGAGGACGGTGGCACCCAGACAGCGAGGGCTGGAGGGGGCACTGGAACAGCACTGGCATCTCCCCCCTGCAGCATCCCACATGAGTTGAAAGCGTTTGGTTTGGCCACACTTCCTTTTCAACACGACAGAATACTGCAGTGAGAAAAATGCAAAGGATTTCTGTCTGTAAAGGCACAGCCAGTGCCTTTCCCCAGCAAGCTCTCCCAGTGCCCAGCCATCCCTTCTCCCCAGAGGGGACCAGCATGGGCTCTGAGGCTCCAAAGGAAGAAGGGACAGGGCAAGGGGCAACGTGTGCTGTCCCAGCCCTGCAGCCAAGCTGCAGGCAGTCCATACACCAGCCTCTGGAGACAGAGCAGAGATTTGGGACCCAAGGTGGACGGGGGACAGGCAGCTGGGAGGGCGACGCACGAGCCACGTCCCTCACTGTGAGCCACGGCTGTGCAGATGTGCACACACACGCACACACATGCAGGACCACACATGTGCGTACAGGCACGGGCAGACACACGGGTGCACACGCATGTGCCTCTGTGCAAACACAGGCTCTTCGCCCAGGGGACAGCTCACTAGTCCTGCCTTTTGTAATGACAATCACCAGCAACGGAAATGAAAGAATTAGCCACACAATAAACCCCTAATTGCCTGGCAACAGCGTTTAGGCCCCATTAGGTAGATTTGTAACTGCTTCCAGAGGAATAAACTCCTGTGTCATTAGATAACAAGGAAAGAAATAGGTTATTTCCTTTTTGAAAGGTATGAAAGCTTCCAATTGCCTGATGTATTCGCTTAGTAGATTATTTTCTGTCATCTCCGTTAATTGAATTTCATCCATTGCTCTTAGAATTCCTCCCTTTCGTGCAAGGTTAAAAAGTTCAGAGGAGTCATATTTTTGAACCTCGTCCATTTATCGCATAAGCCAACTCCAGCCTCACAAAGTCTGCCGGGGAAAAGGGAGCAACAAAAAACTATGTCATAATTGCTTCTCAGCAATTGTGAATGGGCACCTGAAGAACCGCCAAGCATCGCTTTGGGTATGTGGTGCCCCAGCAGTGCCCTGCCTTTGGGAGGGCCATGGACTGGCTGGTTGTGTGCCTGCAGAGGTGCAGAATGAGGGTGATTCTCTGTGCCACCCGGGCAGAGCCCCCTCCCGCTGGCAGCCAGCTTCAGAGGGTGCAGCCCCGGCAGCAGTGGCGGGCTGGCAGCGCTTCTCTCCCCACAGCGCCTGAGCCGCAGCCCTCGCACACGGGCACCTGGGGGGGATTTCCTGCTCACCAGCATTGTTGGCCTCCGTAGGACCAATTTCAGACCTGTCAAAGGGTATTATGACAAAGCTCTCCTGAACAAAACCCGACATCCGACCCTGCCAGGATGTCGCCTTGACATCCCTCAGAGGAAGAAGCTCTTCCTGGCAAACACCATCACACGTCACCCCTGCTCAGCTCTTCATGACAGCATTTCTCAGCTCCCTCACTTCTTTTCCCTTTGCTAGCAACATCAGTAATGCTCAGGCTTGCATTCAAGCCTGTCCTATCCCTTTCCCTCAAGATAACTGAGGTAAGAGACTAAGAAATTTCCTGGGCTGGAGGCAGGTGCTGAGCCAGTGGCAGCTCCTCTCCTGGAGTTCCTGGCCAGCAGAGCAGTCCGTTCCCTGCCAGCACCTTTAGAGCTTCTGCCCTCCACAAGCAGCCACTCTTCTGCCAGGCCTTGCACCTCTACAGGGGTATAAGTCCCAAGAAAAAGCAAATATGCACACAAACTATACGTCATCCCCCATAAGACACGAGTAATATCATGTCATGTGCCCACCCAAGGGTACAGACAGGAAAAGCCATGAGCGAGGCTGTGCACACGCTTGCACCCGGGTACAAAGGTGTGGGGCAGCACCTGTGGCCCATAGCCAGCCGTGCTGAGGGGGGTTTGCTCCAGCACCCTCCCCTGTGCCATTGCCCCAGCCCTTGCCCTGACCATGGGCAGCGATTGCAGAATCATAGTCACGGAATGGTGGGGGTTGGAAGGGGCCTTTAGAGATCATCCAGTCCAACCTCCCTACTAAAGCAGGTCCCACCTAGATCAGGTTGCACAGTGATGCCCAGCCCTTGCTTTCACGTAGGCCCCTCATTTCTTTCTTTCCAAGGCAAACCTAGGCAGATGTTCTTAATATCTGAGTAAACCCATAACATATATCATCCCTCTCATCATCACTCAGGCTGCTACTCTTGACCTTCCTTACTTTCACCCCCCGGCAGCTGCTCCCAGGTACCTCTGCGAGGCACCAGCACCTTTACAGCCTCCAGCCAGCACTTCCTTGCAAGGAGCTGATAAGCAAAGTTAAAGTTTAATGGGGGTGATGGGAGAGAGGCAGCTCCATTTTGATCCCATGCAATATTTGCTTTGCAGAATAGCACTGCCCTTAATGAAATGGGATGGCTTGGCCACCGACAGATTACCTAAATAATCGGTTGGTGACTCCAGAGCCGCTTGATTTTAAACACTTCTGAAAAGCCAGCTCCATTTTCTGCCCTGGTGCATACCAATTCCCCGCGCTGGCATACGAGAATAAATCAGCCCCGTCGGCAGGGCATTGTTATCCGGTTCCCAACTATTATGACATAGTTTCTATCAGAGCAGTTTTCTTCTCAGCCAGTCGAGTGGAATGATCCCTGAAAGCAGCGGTTTGAGGCAGAACCACGCTTGCCTTCCTCCCCCCGAAGTCTCGGCATCATCATAACTTTGTGGCTGCCCACACGCAGGCCTGGGGGAGTCCGCGGCCGGATAACAAGGGCGTGCTAAAGTGCCTGGAAAGGCAGCGGCGCTTTGAAGTGCTGGGGAGGGAAGAAGCAGTAGAAAACCCAAGGAAGGGAGGGAGAAAAAGTAAGTGTAGAGAGATAATTGATCTGGAGCAGCCCAGGCCAAGGTAAGAAATCTTGCCACATGCCTAGGAGGTGGCAGTGCGGGAAGCACCTTCCCTGGCCTGGCTGCGCTGCTGGCAGCCCGCCCTTGCTCACACCTCCCACTCCCCTTCCTGGTGCCCCTCCTCCTGGTTATCACAGGGGCACTTCAAACCTCAGGATCATCAGGGGTCAGAGCCTTGACTTGCCACCACTTAGGGCTGGCAGCGTGGCAAGCATTGCTCCTGGTCCCCAGGACTGGGTCTTTCAGGCTCAGGAGGCCTCTTTTTGGAGAGCTGGACCCTGATCTGGTGTTTGGTTTATTAAACTACTAATGAAGACAGGAGAGACTCCCTGGCACCCTGAGGCTCACGTGCATGGAGGTGATCTCATCAGTGCATGAGGAATCCATTCCCCGTATGCAGGGAGAGCAGGAGCAGGGCAGCGGGTCTGAGCTCCTGCTGGGTTGGTGCTGGTGGTCCCCAGAAACCAGCCCTGGGGGTCTGAAAAGGTAACATGGAAACCAAAGAGGGGGAAAAAGTGGAAGGCAAGAGCAGGGCTGCCCTTGTCCACACCATCTTTTGGTTTCATTTGTTTTTAATTGCACCCCAGAGCGCTGTGTATTCAACACCCCTAATTGAGGAGGGATGCGAAGGGCCGCAGGCACTGGGGCAGCGGCTGCAGTCGGCCCCTGCTCTCTCCCCCAGCGCTGGGGAGGCCCCGGCCCTCTGCCAGCAGAGCCATCCATGGGGCCAACCTTGCAATCTACAGAAATCTGGGAATTATTATGGCTTGTACAGAAATCAACCCCCCTGTGTCAATAAGGAAAAAAATATCTTTAAAAGAAAAGCAGCTCAAAATTAACCCAGAGAGCACGGTTTTAACCCACATCACCTTGGAAAAGGCAGCAGAGACAAGGGCATGCATTCATTCCCTGTCCTTTATCATTTAAATAACCTGGCCTTCATTAGCTTCTGATGGATTGCTTTAAAATTGCTAAAAAGGAGATGTGTTTGTTTTTGATGTGTAGTTGCATTGATTGGGGTTTTTTTCCTCATTTTAATAAAAGGTATTTTGTAGAGCATGTAAGTGACCCTGAGTAAAACACCCTGCAGCTCCCGGGCTGTCCAACAGCGGCGGCTGCAACCCTGTGCGAGGGGCAGACCCTGCCACACGCTGCTGAGCTCACAGGGAGTCAGGGGAGAAGACGCAGCAGCGAGACCTCCGTGTCAGCGCCTGCTCTCTGGCTGTGCAGGGGCTGACGAAGCCCGTGGGGCTCCTCCAGTCACCCCACAACAGAAAAGCAAAAGAATCGCTGCCCAAGGCCCCATCCACAGTCACCAACACTGCCCTGGCTGGTGCTGCCAGACCTGCTCTCAGGGCTTGCTGCTCCCCAGGAGCAACCTGCCAAGCCCAGGTCAGTGCAGCAAAGCTGAGCCCACGGTGCCTCAGCCACCCTGCTGAGGAGCCCGCTCTGCTCCAGAGGCCCACGGCCAGCACTCGCTGGGGAGTGGAAACGAGTTGTGCATCAAACCTGGCCCAGGGCTGGCCAGAGCACAGCGATCACAAGATCCAGATGACTGTCAGGAAAACCTCATGGATAGAACCAGCACGGGACCATAAACACAGACAGGAAAACAGGGACCTGGTGGGTCTTTTCTCCTTGCAGCAGCAAGCTGTCCCAAAATCCCTGGCCAACAGAGCTTTCTGGCACCAAAAGTCTGCATCACAGTATCAAAACCCTTTCATCTCCTTGGCCCAGCCCTGCAGAGCTTTCCAGTCACAGGTACTGAAAGCAGCAAAAGGCTTCTGCTGCCGTGACTGGGACAGTAAGGTAGGAGGCTGCCGTTTGGCTTCCCGCAGGAGCCTGTGGGAAGCACCAGCCGGTGCCAGCAGCCCCAGCACCTTCCTGGAAAATCTAACCACCTCAGCTAGTCCAGGGCTGCCTTTGAAACTTTGTGTTAAGGAGTGAGGCGCACGGTTGGTAGCCGGGAGCGATCTGCTGGCTGTGTGCGTGCACGGACACACACAGAGCTGATAAACTCCCCGGGCTGGCTGTATGGATGTGTAATCTGTTGATAAATCTGGGCTGGTATTTGTATATAGGCAATCTGAAACCTGACCACTGCAATGCACCCAGAGGGTTCTTACCCTTAAAGGAAAAATCCTGAGTTAATTTAAAATATGTGTCTTTTACAAAAAGCTCCATTTGAGAATCGCTCTGTATCTTCCTAGTTCATGGTAAACAAACATCTGGCCAGTTTAGCTCTCATTTAGGTACTTGCCAGCCTCTTCAAGCCAGCCAGCTTCAGGCCCCAGGGGAGCCTGTCAGGGCTGGTCCTTGCTACCGCCATAGTCATTTCTTAACGCTCCTTGCTATTTCTGTATCCATCATTATTTACAACGCAGTGTCTGAATAACACACTGAATACTGTTCTTCCCTATTGTTTTTCCTCCCTGAAAATGATCTGTTTCTTGATGATGAGTGCTAGAAATGGATAAAGGCAGCAATCACTGAGGGAGGAGAGCCAGAAGGTGACGGTGCTCACACCGCCAGCGCTGTCCTGCCGCCCCAGCCCCACGATGTGCCACCCCGCAGGTCCGGAATCAAGGGATAACCCCTGACCCATGGGCAGCTACATCCCTGAATGACAAAATGTGTGTTCTTCTCCTACCTGCTGATGGGAATCCCAGGCTAAGGGATGTTGCTGTGCACGGCTCTGCAACGCCTCCGCACCAGACGTGCGTCCCTCAGTGGGACCAGTTGGCTCAGCCTTTGCTATGGGCATTCCCTGAGCCCTGGGGGACTCTCCCCTTTGAAATCAGGCTCCTCTGGATCTGTTCCTCTGCAGGCTGTGGACACAGCTTGGCTTGTCACAGGAGGTGACACTATTATCCAAAAAAACCCAAGAAAAATGTAAAGATCCCTCTCTGGATAGAAAGCAGTTTCCCCCATCAGCAGGAAGGCCAGGGCACGCGTTGGCCAGGCAGAGTGTTTGCAAACCGGGAGGGTGTCTGTTTGCAAACTGGGAGGGTGTTTGTGTGGAGCTGGTGAGGAGCAGGGCCTGCCGGGACACACCACCACAGGGAGGGCCACAACCTGCCTCAGCCGCCCGACGCTGCTCTCACAGCATTGCTGCCGGTGATGGACACATCCTTATTTGTAAGTATTTAATGTTTCTTAGGAAGCACTTCTAAAAGAAATTGGTATGTAATGACAGCACTCACTGGAAAACAGGCCGATTATAAAATGCACTAACTTATCTGGTATTCATTTGAAAAGTAAATGGATGCAAGTAAAGGTGAGAGTTCACTACCAATTCAAATATTTTGCTCTAACAGGCTCTAGCACTCCTACTTTAATTCAAGCAGAAGCACAAGTATGAATAATCAAACTGGATGATGCTCATCAAAACCTTTGTGCCTTGCACCATTTCAAATGGTCATTGAAGCTTAATGGCAAAAAATTTACATTATTCCTTTAATTTGTATTCTGTTCCTTCCTTCTGAGTGATGTGATTGTGATTTTCTGTTGCCGGCTGTATTATTTTGATGCAAATGTTATGTGCTGCTACAGTCCAATTTCCTGCTTTGCCCTCCCCTTTTCTTCCCCCAGTAAAGAAACGACAGCTAAAATAGTTCAAAACTGGGGAGGGATTTTGAAATAGTTCCTTAACTACTGCTCCTAATTAAAGCAAACAATGCAGGGTCTTGAAGCACCCTGAAAAGCTGAAAATTAATTATTAGCTGCAGGGGGAGGGAAGAGGCTTTGCTCCCCAGACCTTCAAAACACACAAAAAAAAGAGAGAAAAAAGTGAGGGATCCCAATTCTGCCTACAAAAGAATTGGAAAAGAAAATTTGTAATTCAGTTAAAAACTCCTTTTGCTGGAACATAATCACCTAGGGATGAATGCTTTATTGAGAGGCATGGGGTTGCAAACCAAAGCCTTGCAAACAGGAGGCCCCCGGGGTGCTCACGGCACGTAATGTATGCACCGACTAATTTATTGCGCTGTGACTAATTTCCATTCCTTGTGCTTAGAGTTGCCTTGCTAATTACAGGGATGTTTTCTTAACTTGGGTAATTGCGTTGCCCGTGCGCCGCCCCCCATGCGCACCCCACGCGGGCTTTGATGCACCCCACGGGGCGGCGGCGCGGGGCGCTGTCCTAATTAGATTGGCTGGTTTAATTAAGGGAGATGTGGGGGTGCGTGGGGTGGTGGTGATGAGCTCCTCGCTACACGTGGAGGCACGCGTGGGGCTTCTGCATCCCGAGGCTGCCCAGACGCGTGGGGCAACGCCAGCCCTGAGCCGGGCTCCCCTGGGCTTGCGAGGAGGGAACTGAAACGGCTGGACTTCCATGGCCCAAACACCAACATCCATCCAAGCGTCCCTCCCACCCAAGGGCCCTTCCCACCAAATCATCTCTCCCGTCCCAATGTCCCTCCTGTCCAAGCATCTCTTCCATCCAGGCACCCTGCCCGCCCAGGCATCCTCCTCTCCAAGTGTCCGTCCCATGCAAGCGTCCATCCCCACCAGCTTCACCGCCAGCTGACAGCACCAGGCCTGGCTCCTCCCAGGAGCATCCATCCCTAAACACAGGCGCTGAGGGAAGAGCCCGAGCACCCGTGTCAGCGTGCTGCTCGCTGCCTCTTGAGCCTATCTCCAAATCTGCTGCCGCAGACTGCCTTAATTTTATATGTGGAAGTCACTCATGCATTTAAAATTATTAGACAGATAATCACTTCCTTGAAATAATTTCAGCACTCATCTATAATAAAAAAGATTTCTTTCAAAGGACCCTTAGTTAAATGGGCTCAGTGCTACTTTCTGTATCATGCAGGTCAATTTGATTCTGCTCTATACTCTCTATACAGCTAAACAATTGCTTTTCATAAACTGAAGAGCAGAGTGAAAGCAGCCTGTAATATCCATCCAGAGATGGCCTTGAACACTTTCGTTAATAAAAGCTTGACATCTGGAATTCTACGTCTTTATTCCTCCCTTATCAAAGAGTTGGTCAAGATTTCAGAAAATTAATGTCGCATTACTAAGCACTAATAACGCACCGGCGAGCGCCAGCAGGGACGTGACGGAGAGAAGCCCCCGGCACGCGGGTGCCGCGTCCCCTCGCCCAGCCCCGACAGCACCGATGACAGAGGGTGGGCTGGGGGTCGGGGCAGCCTCGCGGGGAGTCACAGAGACCTCCTGAGAAGCACCGTGTCCCGCTGGGACCCTCCCGTCCCTGCGGGATGGGGCCACATCCGTGTCACCCACACGCCATAGGACATCGCCGGAGATGCCGTTGGGAGGCAGCCCTGGCAGCAGGACAGACACCAAATTTCACCCAACCACTGGAATCCTGGCCACGGGCTCTGACAGACCCCAAGCTTTGTCAAGTCTGAAGGCGCACTCCTCCATGAATCTGAGACCTCCAATAGCTTGAGGAAACAGTCATTTTCCGTTCACATGGAACAACCAGAGCATCTCAGCTCATGTTTAGGGGCTAGGATGTGGCCTGGTTTGGGACACACACTGACATCAGACACGTGGGCACTTGAGGAGGGAAGAAATTCAATTTCTCTGCCACAAAATTGAAACCGACAGAGAGACGGGACTGAAGCGCTCAGGGACTCAGAGATGGACTCAGGGACACTCCTGGGACTCTCTGCCAGGGTCCAGCTTGCCGCTGGCACGCAGCCCCGCTCTCCAGCAGCAGCTCAGCTCACTTCCCACTGCATTAACCCAACACACCAGCAGTCTGGAGGCACTGACCACATCTTCTGACAGGTAGTGGTGCTTGATTATTGACAGAATTCCAGCCCTTTGCAGCCTGGTGTGCAAACACAGAGACTCACAGTGTATTTGCATACACTGGGCTGGGCAGAAAGGCTTCTTTTACCTGGGCACGTTTTCTTGTCTTTGCGGTTCATGGCAAATCACAGTCCAAGGAAAGAGAACTTGCTTTGAGCTTGAATTTTTAAAGAAACGGGTGTCACTCCACGCGATGACCCATTCCCAGCTTGCCTGGCTGCTACTCCAGTGCCCTGAGCCAGCCCCCCTGCTCCAGTCCCCACCGCAGTCCTTTGGTCTGGTAAACAGAGAGAAGTTAAGATCAGCACAGCCCCCATCCAGCGACGCTGCAGAAATCCTCTCTGAGAGCCTCAGCTTTTTCTGAAGGCAAGTTCAGCAGCCAGCGCTGCATGCCAACCAGTTACCCAACATGCTGTATGCAGCACGCACAGAAGTGACCTGTGGGTGCCGAGGCAGCTGCCCACTGGCATGGCCAAGCACCCAACAAGCTGCCAAGAACGAAACTGTGTGTGTGGCACAGTTGGGGTTGGGGATGCGGCTGTATCCGCCCTTGTACCCGTCCTGGAGGAGCAGCCTTGGGACGAAGCACTGGGAAGAGCACAGGGAGCAGCGAGGATAAGAGCGTGGCGGTGGGGTCTGCATGCGCTCGGGGGCAGCCGGAGGGGCTGCAAGCTGCCTGCAGCTGGGTGCACACGCGGCACAGGATGCTGCTGCTGGAGACGGCGCGGGTGTGTGAGGTGCTCACGTGCATAAGGCACCTTCTCATGCTTTGCTGTGAGAAAGGAAATAAAAAGTCTCCCCCCCAAGAAGCCGCCTTCAGCATCTCCTTTCTAATAACTTGGCATATTCACTTAATACAGCCTGGCTCCTTCCAAGTCGTTAGCGGCGGCAGGAGACACAGCCTGAACATTGACCTGGTTTGCTTGCCAAGACAGAGCAAAGAGAAACCTTCACATAATCATTTCCAAACATTAAAATGGCTCCATTGTCATTATAGCTGAGAGATTGAATTCGCCTCATCAAAGCGGCGTATGACAGGTGACTCAATAGGATGGTGCCAAGCGCGGAGGCAAGGAGATTAGCAGGGCACTGATATCATTATTTCCGCCTATCACAGATTCGGCAGGGAGGCAATTGTAATTTCTGGGCTTATTAGTCTGCATTCGCAGGAAAAAACCTAGTGATAAACCTCAGTGTGACAGCCAGGCATTTGTGCAGCAAGTGCTGTCATAGTGACACTTAGAAAATGCCAATGTGGATACGTTCTCATAATCCCCCCTAATAGAGGTTAAAGCATGGCACAAAGGCACTCTTATCAATGATCGGGACACTAATAACATTTGCATTTTTAAGTTAAATATAGTAAGTAAGGAGTAAGTCTCCTCTTTGCGGCTCTGCCAATTAACTCGGTGTTGGCAGGATAGAAGCAGAGCAGACATTTCAGCCGGCCCCCATCTCCTCCTTGGCGGTGGGTGAGGGTGCTCTGCAGGTCGGCATCCCGGGGCGGGCGCCGAGGCACCCCGCAGCTCCCCACCTCGGCCTCAGCGCTGGCGGCACACAGAGAGGCCGGCGATGGGGCCTGGCAGCGCCGGGCAGAGCTGCTCACCCGGCACTGCGGGGCTCCTGGGAGCCAGGGGCTGCTTGCCCCGGGTGCTGCCCTCCCCCCCAAAGAGGGGAAACCATTCGGGTGCTTTGACAGACTCTGCGAGTGGTTTTTTTGCGGAGGGGTGACATTTTTGGGTGGGTGTTTCTGCTCCAAGGCACGCGCCGGACTCGTGTTTCCTGTGCCGACCTCCCCCTGGCCGTGACCCCGGCACAGTGCACACACATGCACACTCACCACAGGAATGTCTCCGGGAAAAAAAAATTACAGGTGGTAAACTGTTACTTTTCCACGTTTAAATAAGAGACCAATTAAGAAGACTATGTAATTCAATTCTTGAGTGAGTGCCACTGAATTCAATTTGTTTCAGGTCAATGAATATAATGTGAAGTTATTAACAAAAAGGTCAGGGACTGCATATAAAATATACACACATGACACAAGCAGGAGTAATTAGTACACATTTCACATGTTCTGTTGCTCAGACATATGGTGTAGAAAATCTTAACAGGATTAGACGTTAATAAATGTTCCCCTCTCCCTCCCCCCGCTCCCTATTTAAATGGGGTTTAGAGCTATTCCCCCTGGTGTTCCCAGGATCCACGGGAGGTTAAGGACCTGGGATCCTCAGCCCAGCCCAGGGCTCTCCCTGGGATCTGTCCTGGATCTCTCCTAGCAGCGAGGCAACAGTATCTCCCAGGCATGGGGGGTGAGTGGGGGGCCATGGGATCTGCAGTCCAAGGGCTGCAGCTCCAACTCCCTCACAGCCGAAGGGGCAACACATTGCACTTGGCACTGGTAGAGTCATCCTGTCTGATTCCTCTGACAGGAGTGTCCCGTCTCCCCCCCGCAGCACCTCCTTGCACTTGGGCTGGAGTTACATTTTTGCTTGAAGATTTTCAAACAGGAGATAACTTAAAGCTAAGTGCTTGAAGGAAGAACGGTGTCATTCTTCTTTTAATGCAATCTATCCCACCTGCAGAAAGCCAGAGACTTTCCAAAGAGCCAAAGTCGACACTGTGAGCCAACTGCACGTAAAGGACACGCTGCAGTGAAGTGACGTGCTGATGGGCACCCCAGCACACCAGCTCTCAGAGCTGGTGGCTCTTCACCACCTTCTCCCAGTCAAGGGGCCACACATGTGTCCCTATGAAAGCCTTTCTAAAAAGCAGCCAAGCTGTGTCTATGTATGGACACATTAATGGCAAAAAACCTCAGCCCCTGAGGCCTCCAGACTGCATGCACACCCCTGCAATGTGCACTGGGAGAAACCTTCCCCAGCCAACAGCAGACTCCCCACGTTACACCATCTATACAGTAAGACTGAACAGATTCCTCCATTTAAGCCAACATCCATTGTGAGTCAGTAAAACTCCTATCTTTCTATGTAGAGAGACTTAAGTTGCTGTTTCCTCACTGGATGCCAGAAGATGAGTCCCTGCCTAACTCCAGTGCCACACCTGGGAAGCAGGACGTATCTGAGACTATGGAAATGTCTTTACATGTGAATCGTGCCTGCATTCCTGGAACCGGCAGCAAGAGCAAACGTTGAGAAGGACAGGTTAACTGGTGCCTGGCAGCTTCCCCAGCACTTGCTGCAGGGAGCTAAATCTGATTTATAGAGGTGCTCTGATGTCCATTCAAATCTGCCAGAGATTCTTTACTGGGAAAAGATAATCACGTTAATGAGCCAGATGTGTTTGCTTGCTCTGACGTTTTCTTCACATCTACTGTTCAGGATGAAATATGCAACCAGTTCCCCAAGTTATGCCTTATCTCCAGCGTTGCCCGACGTGTTAAAAGAATTAAGTAATTTGTATATATTGACTAATAATTGCCATTTATTGCTGAACTTCTTAACGTGAACCTCAACTGGGGACAGTTGTTTGTTTTGCCCATGTATTGCTGCAAGCGTAACTGATGGCAGAAAGCAAGAGGAAAGAGCACAAGTCAGAAATGGAGAGCTTCAATAAGGGATATGGAACGTGCTAATATATGGGAACACTCCCAAATACGCACGGGTTTAACGTCTGTCTGTGGAGACTGAACTTCGAAGTGAGATTGTCTCAGAAAGGTTCGAGGGTGCATTAAATCTGAGATGTGTGTGCTAGTTAACATTGCCATGGCCAGGCAGTCAAGACAGGAGCTTATCTCCAGAGCAATCTGCAGAACTCCTTGGCTTTGCTCAGCTGAGATCCAAGCTCGTGCCTATGGTATGTTTTGCCCTTAACAAGAAAGGGAAAGGTGCATCACTGGCTTTGGGACAGCTGAATTGCACTCCTAAGCTTCACTCTCTGATATGTGTTAGCCTCGAGTTAGCACGGCAGAACTGCAAGGAGTAGTGAAGGCAGGACAAGCTTTTCATCAGGGTTACAACAACGATTCATTTCTCCCCAAGTCCAAAAATTGCTGCATCACAAAGTGGGCAGGGGACGAGCCAGCTCAGCCCTTTACCGAATATACCAGCCGGGGAGGCAAATAAAGCAAACAACCCCCCAATTTTCGTCTCAAGGAAGAAGTGATCACCCTGCAAGCAGCCCATTCTGCCTCCCCCTCATTTCCTGGTTTTAGAAGAAAGCTGAAGGAATTTATTTGTAATTTGACTGTTTGGCTTGCTCATTGGAAGGAAATGCGCAAAAATAAGCGAAACACCTACATAAAGCCCTTGGTTTTTATTTGTTTTGTCCTTCTGCATTTGCCTTTCCCTTCCTCTGTGAAAAACACAACCAGCTTTCCACTAACATGTGATGGGACTCCTAAAGCCTCTCCCCGACCCAGCAAACCCAAACGGCGTCCAACCATTCCCGACATCCCTTAGGTCTCGAGCTGGGTTTTGGTTAGTGTCACCGGGCCATGCTCAGTGCTTCCACCAACTGCCCTTAACCCCTCCACTGAAGCCATGAGAGGGGGAGTGAATCCAGAGGGGGACACGGACCCCTCGAGCTCAGGGCACTGCGGGGCCACAGGTGCTGTGGCTCGGAAGCCCTGTGGGCAGCCCCACGGTGCTGGGGGCCGGGGTCCTGGCGGCCCGGGGTGCTGGGGGGGCCCGTGGTAGCGAGGGGCCGGGGCTCGGGGGGGCCGGGGCGCGCTCGGCTTCCCGCCGGCACGGGGTCAGCACCTCCCCGCTCGGCAGCCTCTCTCGGCTCCCGCTCCCCGGCACTTTCATTAACTGAAGATTGCGAATGGGTCAGCAGATCCAGACACTTTTTGTATTCCCTCCGCTTGGTTTATTTATTTCTTTCTCTCGCAGGATGCTGAATAACTAACCTTCTCTTCAACAGACAGATTTAAAAGAAGCCTAGGATCCATCACACAGCAGCAGGATAGCCTTGCTCTGTTTTGACCTTTCTGAAATTAATTTCCCAATCTTAGCTTTCAAAATCAGAGATTGAAAAGACCTATTAGATCAGCCAATCCATCTTATCGCTAGCACGGCGGCAAGCAGAGACCCCAGCTAAGTGCTCCTCTACACGGGGAAAATGTTCTGGAAGAAGACAGGGCGTGAATTTAAAGTGAAATACCTGTTCCAGAATATTCTGCACGTGGACACGAACTCTGGAATAACTGCAGCTTGTCCTGAGCTTGCTCAGTTGACACCTAAAGCCAATCACCATAACAGAAGGGAGTGTGTGTGGGGAAATCCCATTTTAAGGTTCGAGTACCTACCTCTGGGGCTTTTTTTCCTGGGGTAGCTAAGGGAAATAATTAATTCTCAGCCTTTTCCTCACAGGGCACCATTCACCCAGGGAGGAAAACAAAGGGATAGCTACTAACCCATCTGCCCACGGGAGAGCTGCCCCAGGCCCTACACATAAATGGATACTCCACTTGCAGAATCATTGATTACCTTAAAGGATTTGGGCCAGAGGGATGAAAATCTAGTCTGCAGCTACTCAAGGAGCCTGTGATGGTAAAGTACACCTCTCCCAAATTGCAGTTCAGCACCTTTTCCCCCACGGCACAAGGTCTTCCCAGAGGATCAGTACTTTTCCATACAGCAAATAACTCAGCACTTTGAGGTAAAAAACCCAAAGCTCAGGAGTCTGCATCATTCGTCCCTGGTGCCAGAAGGCCAAGGACATGGCCAGGTCCAGCCCATGGTGGGGATCCCCAGGGCAGGGGCGAGGGCTGGGGCGATGTCCTACCTGCAAAAGCACCTGCCAGAACCGGCTTTAAGAGAAAGTGGCAATAGATTTCATGGGCGACAATTCTAAGACACCTGAAGGAGATTGCTGTGTGGTTGACTGCCAGAACAATGAGGTTTTATTCCACTTTTAACTGTACCTACCACAACAATCTAATCCTTGTATTTTTTACAAACCTCTGCTCCAGTGACAGCGTGTGAGCATCACACAGGAATCAGCTCGGCACACAACAGCGCTCTCCTTCAAATCGCTGCTTTTCATGTGGCAGGTCACGTGTTACTTCACATGTAGGGGTGCCCATCAGTGGGACCTGGTGATGAGATCCCAAGATCTCATCGGGGTCAGGCTGGGAAGAATCACAAACCCTCCCCTGGCAGGGGTGCGGGGCTGTTACTGAGGATGTAAAGCTCTGTGGTAGTGAAAAGGCAGTAGGGTTTGATGGGTGCCTCCACTGGGTACTTGCACCACATGAGGATGATGAAGTCCTTTCCAGCCTGTGCCCTGGAGCTCTTGCTGCTGGGGAGGGCAGCAGCTGACTCACCCCTCTGCAGCCCACTGGAGATGAGTGCTCACCTAGAGCCCACTTGTCCAGAGGGGACAGTCATCCTCTGCAGACCAGTCCCTGCATCCAGGCTCTCCAAACCCACCACCTGCTCTAGATGGTTTTCTAGAGGGTCCTTGAGGACTGGCACGAAGGCCAATGCCAGGGATGGCTTCACCCAGACTGGAGGGAAGTTCTTTGGTGCAGATGGCAAAGGTCCAGTGGTACCACTTCAAGCCCAGAAATGGCAAATCCTTGTCGGAGGGACGCCAGGGGCACACACACAGGGAGGGGAGCCACTAGCGACGCCAGCCGACACTGCTGGCAGGAAATGCTATCAATACTACGACGGGCTTTGGTCAGGGAGAGAGCAGAATGCATTCAACAGTATTTGAAATGAGTTTCTTGCTATCAAATTCGATGGGAACGCGCCTCTGCCTAAACCTGCAGTAAGTGTATTCACAAAGAAACTTTCCATTTATGTAAATAAATAAAGAAATAACTATATATATATCAGTTTAAAGCCCTTTTACATTTTCTATCAAGCACCGCAGCGTGGTCGGCAACTCAAGTCTTTTTCCATTAAAATGCCTCCATTATGCCTCTGCAGTTACTGCCCTTCTTAAGCATCGCTGCATTGTGAGGAGCTGCCACTATATCCATACAATGGGGACAATCAAGAGCACACAGATAAACTGGAGCGGCAAACTTTGCGCACTCAACAAGTCCTCTCAGCAGACAATTAGGGCCAAAAGATAAATATTGACACATTAGACTATTTTCCTCAATTTGTTTTTTTGTTGATCGTCTGAGCGATCTGATGGGGCAAAATTCCACTTTTCTGATATCTTGGATCCTTGGCTAATAGAAACAAATAAAGTGAAAGCTTCTGTCCACAATGGGCTCGGAGCATCTATTGTTGGCAGGCGCTAATCGGATTAAATTGGCTCCTGGCTCTATTGCTGGCAGGCTAACTCACTCCTAAATTTTCCCCATCTCAAGGGGACCTGTCACTGTTGCTTGATTTTTTTTTTTGTAGTATTTAAATCTGGCGGGTGGAAAGAAATAAGGAAGAAGGGCTTGAGATGACGGTGGTGCCTGCTGCCCTGAGAGCAGGGCTGGCAGGAGCACAGATCTGCTGCTGGTCCGTGCCGTGCCGGCCCAGGGGCCGGCAGTGGCTCCTGCAAGCCCCTTCCCCCGGCTGAGCCGGCCTGGCACGGCTGCTGCCATCGAAATGGCATGGCTGCTGCTGCTCCGCTCTGCAACCGGCACTGCAGCCCGGGAGCTGCGGCGGCGGGGCAGGGACAGACCTCAGCTTGTTTCGCATTAGCATTTAAACGCGTACCCCTGGCACCAGCCCCTTAAAAGCAGCAAAGGCGTTTCTGCGAGCCGCCGAAAGGACGGCCTTAAATAACGCTGCCTTTGGAGGGAGGCCCGCGAGCCGCCAGCCACGCTTTTGCCCACAGTCTGATAATTTTCAAAGCTATTGGCAACCTGGGAATTTTCCTGCCTTATCACCAGGGCTCAGCTAACTTCACTAACACTAATCAGAGCTGGAATCATTCATTCAAGGATTGCATGATCATGTTTTTCTTTAGCGGTGACAGCTGCCTGAGCCGTATTAGCAATGCAGATGAGTCAGCCTAATAGGTTAATGCAGAACACGCGAAAATTAGGTTTAATCCCCAGTGAAATAATCTAACATTTTCACATTTCTTGATGTTGGGATAGAGACATCGGTGGTGACTCAATTAGGTGTAATGTAGATCAAAGCAAATTTACCTTCTGGCTGAACCTTCCCCATAGTTTAGATAGAAGAATATAAGGGTTCTTTACTAATTGGCCAATGGCTGTGGGGAAAACTATGTGAAAAGCATGTGTACTGCAAGAATTGTGCTGCAGAGCCGGACCAAGCATCGGCTGGGCTCTGCAGGCACACAGGCACCAAGCTTTGCCAGAAGCCAGAGGTTTGTGCACAGCACCTTCCAACTCGCAGCTCTTTTCATTGCAATGCCTAACAAATGAAGACATTTGGGTTTTTTTTTTTGTTGTTGTTTTTTGGGGTTGTTTTTTATTCTGCTCATTTTTAATGTCCCGTACCGAAATATCCCCACTGAGGTTTGAAAGAGCTTGTATTATAAAAGAAGCATAAAGGAAGGAAAAAACCCACCCAGCAGTGTGTGTCTATCTAATGTTTTCATTCTTGGGGAATAACATATCAAACAGCAATCGCTTTCAGTCATAAAGGGAAGGAAACAAAAAATTACATGCCCTCAGTTGCCAAATTATTTTTTGCCTTGACATCTTAATTCTTAATCCTTGTGTGTGGTCAAATCAGCCTACTATAGACAACCAATCAAGCAATTATTCCTAAATTATATTTGCCCAACTCACATTGATTGGTTATTCTTTTCTTATTGGGTAAGCTCATTAATTCTGAGCAGCTTGCTTATTATGCTTTCCACATCATTTTCTTTCTGAGCCTATCTACTCACACCAGCCTGCTGATGTTTCAAGATGCCATACAGAAAAAAAAGGCCGAGTGATCTATTGCATTGTCTCTTCCAGCAATTACAATTCACATTGCTGATTAACTTTGATGTGAAAACTAATGAGATAAGGCAAGTTATCAAGGCGGACCTGATCGTCATCTCATTTATAGAGCATTTGCCATCAGTGAATGACAAAAACTAATGAAGATGTATCTGACAGCAGGCTGAGCCGAGGCAGAATTTTGTTTCTCATCAGCAAGTGCTCTGCTTCGAACTCATCAGTCTATCTGAAACATGTGGAAATTAGCTTAATAATGAAAACACTTCATCCAAATAGACAAATGTTTACATTAAAATAGCTACATGATAAATAGATGTTAAAGATTTTATGCCTTCTTGAGTCTAAACAATGGAGCACAAAATATGTTCTCATATTCACTAAATCACGCCTGTAAACCTCCACACGTGCTGCCGTACCTGCGAGTTCCCCGCTTTAAGGCTCAAAAATATTTCTGGGCTGCGGTTTGTCCTCTCGGAAGCGAGGGGTTTGGGCTGCAATTAACCCGCGCCTGAGCAATGGTGGCCGGCAGGAAAAACGCGGACGGAGCCGGCGGCAACGGCGCGGGGTAATTGTCCCTCTTCGCGGGGAGCAGCACGAGGTTTGGGTGCGCACAGCTCCCACAAGCACACCTGCAACAGCACCGCGGGAGAAGCGAGAGACGCTGATGTACGTGGTACCTCAGGAGCAAATTTACACCGTTGCATAAAAGGGATCCATCTTTTCCCCCCAGACAAAACGTGAAGTACGGATGTAATTCACATAAACGCATCAACATTTCCCGCCTGAGCCATAGCTGCCAAAAAGTCTCCCTCACTACCAGCCTAGTTTAGAAATGCTCCTGATAGAAGGGAGGCGGGCAGAGCTGCTCCTGCTTTGGATATGGTGGCTTCGGTATCTTTATTTGTGAGAGACTTATTTCATATTTGTGGTGCATTATTTCACACGCTTATACTACGTCCAAACATAACTCCGGAGATGTTTTTGTATCTGGAATAAAATACTCATGAATCACCTGGGATGGAAACTACTGTTTTTAACAAACAAGAGGAAGCCGTGCATCTGTGAGGCACAAGGGTGAAACTCTCGCTTTAAAAATTCGTTTTAACATTGCATATACTTCCATGAAAATAAACAGTTGTTAAAAGGCTCTTCTCAGTTATCAGGATTTTTTTTTCTCCTCTCTGACAAACAGAAAAACGCGGAACGCCAACACTGCTGCTTCCTCCAGGAGAAAAAGAACACACTGCTACCAGTGCAAGAGCAATCAAAAAATGGGTTTAAAAAACCTGCTATCCGAGCGGCCTGAAAAAACGCAGAGACTTTCCCAGCAAAGCCCCAGGAGCTCCCATACGTTAGGTACAGCGACAGCTCCGTGCAGGCGTGCGGAAAGGAGCGGAGCGCCTGACCGAGCCGGGAGCGCTGCCCCGTGCAGCGGAGTCGCGGCGCTGCCGGGGCTTCCCGCGCCGCCGTGGGTGCAGCCCCCCGGCCCCCCCAGCCGCGCCGCGGCCCCGGCTGCTGCCGCCAGACAACCCCCAGCTTACCATGCCGGTCCTAACGCACTCGCCAACTCTCATTCCCCGCACTTGGAGGACATCTGAGGTCCAAACCCGAGATACCCCGAGCAGATTGGCATTGTGTGTCGCAGATTAGCCCGCACAAAGAGCCCGCAGCCCGGGAAAGTTAAAAGAAAAGCCTGTTATAAAGCACTAGCAACAAATTACTACTTCAACGCTGGATTAAATTTAAAAGCTCTTCACAGAGCTGCAGATAAATCCTATATATTAGAAGAAACCATAAAAGTACTTGTTCAAGAGCTCAAGGCACAAGTGGAAAGTTGACCCCAAAGATTTTTTTTTAATAGCCTGCTAAGTTTATAAAATTTCTGCAGCTGTAGCGAGAGGGCTCCGACACTCCTGCAGTACCCACAGCACGGAGCTCACACGTGCTGCTGCGGCTGGGGCACAAAATCAGACAAACCTGCAGCAACCAGTGCAACTCATGAAATAAAATGAGGACGAGCAGGTTTGGTGTTTATTGTGGGGGTTTGTTCGTTTGTTTTTCCAAGGGAAGCAGCATTGTCTCTTTCTCATCACTCGCACACAGAGTGGGAAAAATAGTGATCTCTTCCTTTCCACACGGAGCCCAAAGCACAGGCACAGGATGGCATTCCTCCCAGCCTGGCGCCAGGCATTCCCATGAAAACCCCCAGCAGCTGCCCGAACCCTCGGGATGCTCTGCCCGCACTCAGACTTTGCCTTCTGCTTCCTAAAAATACATGTGGTCAGTTCCCATTTTATCTTTGCTCTCTGCATGGCCACTGTTTTGCATTTCTGCAGCACAGGGCTCGGCCGCGGCAGCCGCTTGGTCGCTGGCTGTGTACACACACATCTATCTGCATGGAGGGATGTACAGAGAAAGGAATGCTGCTCCTCCCTCCCCCTCCCCGTCCTTTATCCCAGTAGCCTATTTTAATAAATAATTATAGGCAGCTAAAGGATTTGTTCATTCCAAAAGGTCTCCCCTTCACATTTCTCAGAGGTTCAGCTCAAGGAGACACCATGATAATAAGGCTGACTCGGGATCCCTACTTCACAATGTCATTATGAGCTAGCATTTAAAATGAAAAAAATATGTATATTATACCTAAAAGCGTTACAAGGTTACCGTCTCGTCTCCGGGAATATGTAATGCTGCTGGGAAAGCAGCGCCGTTGCACTGAGGAGGAGGTAAAGGGGGGAAAAACGGAGAGAAAAATCCTTTCTGAAACACAAGCTCAGAAAAAACACGTTGGGAGTGAGCATGGAGTTCATTTGCATTTCCAATGACTGGGGCTAATCCTCTGCCACTACGTTTATATTTTCTTATTACTTTTCCTAATTATCTTCTTTTTTTTTTTTCCCTCTCGTAGCTTTTTCTCCTCTTGCCATTCCCCACTCCTCCCTGTTCTCAAACACCCAGCGCGTTATTGTCTGGCTGGGGGCCGGATGACCGAGGGCTAACAGTGGCCTGTCTGCACCAGTCCGTGTAGCCCCTCAAAAACAAGGGCGGGTGGGTGCCCTGCCGTGGGTCCCCCCTGTGCTGCTGCCCCCCAACCCACTCGGGCACCCACGGCAGCTTTGTTTGGGTCTCTTAAGAAACACTTCTGGGCTTGAGTAAGAGCAGAGGATTTTTTGCCCGGTCCTTGGGGTATGGTCGGTACAGTGGGCCCATCCCCGTGGGCTTGTGGGGTGCACGAGGGGTGGCCCCCCAGCCGTGGGAGCTGCCCCAGTACCTGTGGGGGGCACCACTGATGGAGGCTGGAAAATAAACCAAACCAAACCAAGTCCTGTCACAAAAGAGCCAGCACCCAACGCGCCTGTTATTGAGAAACTCAGTGCTATCACCAGCGAGACCTTTCTAAAAAGTAACGCGGCTTAATCTTTAAAGCCCTATTCAAAATGGCACTTAGCTAAGAGTTAGACATGAAACTGGAGCTATATCTTAACATTAATATACATCCTCTATCTCTGACAAGTAAATTACATTGCTAAACGCCTGTCTGAGACCAGCCACTAAACTCCTATTTCAATATTATCCTAAAATTTGTTAATAGCAGCTCTTTCAAATAAATTACGAAGTGATAATGAAAAAAGTCCTGCTTTGAATTTATATATATTTCACCAGAGAATAATGTTTTATTTAAAATAGTTACAGTGTGCCTTTTGATTTAGAGTTTAAAGTAAATAATATTTGTACATCTAAAACATACTCAAGACAAATGAAAAGCCTCTAGATGCTTTTGTATGAGATGCTGAAGAGCTCTACAAACTTAAAAGCACAACCTCAATTAAGCCCATCTTCATCTGGAAAAAAAATTAGCAACTGAAAGCTGAATATATTAGATAATGCACACTTGCAGAAGAGCATTCTCTTAGCAAAAAATTCTTGATAACCAACCTAAAGCTGGCCTTAGAGTTGCTCGATGCTAATTTTGTTTGAAACTGTTTAACTAACTATGAATAGATATCCATATTCAACAAAGACATAATTAATGGCAACCTTTTCTTCTGCTTAGAAGACATCATAACAAGCAGAAAAGTACAAAAAGATTTTTATAGTAACTAATTTAAGGACAAAGGGTTGACCTCTAGCATTTCATTAAATAAACTGAGCGAATAAAAGAAGAGTGACAGTATTCATCCTTGTTCAATTCAAGCAGCCAATTTCAAAATGCAAATCATAATCTGCAGATGTTGGAGCCTGATATACTTTTAAAAAAATATCATTTGTTCAATTTAAGAACATCAGACATTTGAATTTTAAATAAAAATCAAACCCAATTCCCAGCTCCAGTTTTAGGAGCAGCGTGCCTGCGTGTGCGGGGCCGCTGAGGGCTGCGGTGAGCCGCGGCTCCCCTCCCTCCCTGTCTCCCTCCCTCCTCCCGTCTGAAACCCGCCGGGTGAACCATTCATTTTATATATTATTTCCAAAACCTTTTAATGGAGAAGTTCTATTAAGCCACGCATTATTTATGATTAGCATGGCCGGTAAGTGCTGCTGCATTTACAGCCCGGGTCTGGAGCATGAGAGAAGGCAGGAGCTCAGCTCACCGAGCTCCTGGTGGGTGAGCTCTTCCCACCCGTGGAGAGCCAGCACCTGAACTCAGGTAGTGCATGGCAGGCTGAGGCGCAGAGAGGGAGGAATGCAGCCCCTGAACCACGACACAGTGGGGCTGGTCTGCCAGCAGAGAAGAGCATCCCTGCTCCTGTCCCCAAGGGCAGCAGGAGCCTGGGCAAAGGTGCAGTGGCACACCCTGACCAGGGCACAGGTGGGGAAAAAAACAACAGGAGATAAATTTACTCTGAATTTGGCAACACAACGTCAAATCTCAGCAGCCTGGGTTTTCCCCTGGGTGCCAGGGAAGAAGGCACGGTGGGATGGAAAGAGACTTTGGTTGGACTGTGGGGGATCTGCAATCCTTCACCTCAGGAGGAATGGAGTCTCGGCACATCTTGGCACACGTCTGTCCTCCTCACAGCTTTAGGGGGAGGTGACACGTCCTGAAGAGCACGGTGCAGGTGGGAGAGCCGAGGGCAGGCATCTCCAGTTCAGCAGATGTGGAGTTGGACCCACAGCTTAAAGTCTGTCACCTCTCTTGAGGGTTTTACTCATTTCCGTGCTTTAGTAAGACTATTTTAGCATTTTTCTTACCTTAACAAACTGAAGTCTCAGAAGAGATGCTTTTAACATGTCTAAAGAGATCAGAAGATGACTCAACGCTCCTGAGAACAGGGACACGAGTTCCTCTCTTGCCCATTTCTACATCGAACCCAACATCTCTTTATGAGTCTGTGGAGGATAACCCACAGGGCATAACCCACATGACACGAGCCTGCAGGGATACCAGTTCCTCCTAGGAAAGCGCTTTGGGGTGTTTGGAAGGGTTTTGAGGAAGGCAAGCGATTTTGTTTCTTTTGACCACGTAAATGACCTGTGGGGTGAGTTTCTGCCTTCACTGAACTTGAGCACGGGCTACAGTGGACGCAACACCGAAGCCTACTGGGAGAGTAATTTCCTTCCTTTTTAAATAAAGGGAAAAGATCGCAGGTACACATCACAGAGACCTTAGTTACTGCTAGGTTACAGCAAAGAATGACATCTGTAAAAGCATGTATATTAATTGAGTTGCCGCTGATTACAGCTCATCGGTGATTCACAGTGCATAGGGAGGAACTGAAAGGGATGGCCAGGGCCACGGCTCGGGAGAAGAGAGCAGCATTGCGCCGCGGCTGACAGCCAGGGCTGTTTCACCCCGAGCAGGGCAGAGTCATTTCTTACAGGCAAAGCACCGCTTTCTTACCAGACCCTTGAGAAAGGGCCGCTGAGGAGCGCTGGCCCGCCCGGCCCCGCCGGCGCTGGGCACGGCGAGCGAGGAAGGGCCGGGGTCTTGCCAAGCGCCCGCAGCCCTCCTACACAAACAGGCCCTGCAGCTGTCGCGGGGCAAAATAAATGACTTCCGGAGGTTACAGGGAATAAATGAATTCATTCATGCCAAAGTGAAGGGGACATTGTTTTCCTCCTCGGGAAAAAAAAAAATCCCCAACAACCTATATATTAAGGTATCAATGAACAACAAATTCATTCTGTTATGACACAGGAAATCTAAAACAGAATAGGCTGCAAAACAAACTCGATTTATCTTCGCCACACATGCAAAAGGAAAAAAAATTCTCTTGTTAGCTGTTGTGATTAGAGCATTCTTTGACTGGCGCTTTTGGCTCACAGGCCTCTTGACTAGCGCTTAGAATTCAAGCCACACATGGAGCGTTTTTTGCCGGTGCTTTAGCGGTTGATGCTAACTTCTTAGATTAAGATTGTTTCCTTAGGTTTATCCTCTTCAGTGACAATGTGTGTACAATACGCCTTTAGAGCATGTTTAAAATCAGGCTGCAGATGCACATAATCGCTGTCTTCCTGCATGACAAACAGGATACATGGAGGTTTGCATTTTTTTTTTCAAAAGGGAGAGGAATTACTCATTCAAAGAGAAACGGAGCCTTTCCTTTTCACAGTGCCAACCTTGGGGTTTGTATTAAAAAACCAGACAAAATAAAAAGGCAAAACTGACACTGGAAATGCAGACTCAGACCAAACCCTATTCCTCAAAATAAGCCAGTAGCCAAGGGTGAGCAAAAGTCCAAGCCGGCTCCACCAGCCCCTTGCCCTTTCCTCCCAGGGAGGCTGGAATGCTCTGGCACTCCCCAGCCCACCCAGGGGATTCTCACCAGCTCCACAACACATCTGGGCACACATTTAGCCTGAGCAAATACAGCATCCCTGGACTCAGCTCCGGGAAGGACAGAGGTGCAGTGGGTGCTTCTGGTACAGCATCTTCTGCTTCCACATCCCTGGAACAAATGGCACCCATCCTGTCTCAGCAGCAGGAGGGCATGGGGGGTATGGCTAGTGGGACCAGGCGAGACCTTCACCCTGGCTCGTGCTGCCAGACAGCCCCAATGGCTGATGCTCTCAGTATCTGCAGGGTCATAGTATGGCACAGGAGTTCTCCATGTCACCCTGCAGTCTGGCAGAGCTGTTCCCTCCTGCTCTTCCACACGCCCCCTGACCACCACAACGTACCTGCTTTTCTAAATGCGCTCTGATTTTCTGTTCAGCACTAGAAACCCACAGTGTGGCTGTGAGACGAAGCCCATATTGCTCCTATTTCTAAAACATTTATGCTTATATATTTTCCCCAAGTAACATTAAAAAAATCTCTTAAAAATGAGTGTAATGGGTCAATCCTGCTATAGAAATGGAATTTGTACGCTTGCACACAGCTGCAAGAAGCACTCAGCTTCCAGGGGAATAATCCAAAAGGCTTTAATTAGGGAAAGCAACAATAAATGAAAGAATATGAGCTCGGACGAGAACACTTGGAAGTAAAAATAACTCAGAAAGATGAGATGCGTTTGTGCTCAGAGGGGAGATTTCCCTCCAGCAGGGCAGACATGAGCATTTTTTTGCCTGACCAGCAACCTCGAAATAAGGCACAAAGCATTCTCCGGCGCCAGCGTGCCCTCCCAAATCAAAGAGGCTCTTTAGGAGAACAAGGCCAGGCGATGCCCGGCGCATTAATGCGGAGCACATCTCTGAACCCATGTGTGGCCGAGCCAGGAGCCCACCCCTTCCGTCAGCTGGTGACTTCCTAAGCGTCCCGGGCAGCTGCACGTCTGGCTGCGGTGCCCCGAGTCTCCTCGTCCTGCCCAGACTCCTTGGGACCGCCGGCTCCAGAGGGAGTCCCCGACAAAGGCAGGATGCGTCCCGGTGCCGTGCCAGGATGCGGCCAGGCTGGGGGGCCGGGGCCAGGCAGCGCGGTCCTCCCCGGCCGCTTCTTTAAACCCATGTCACGCTCCCACACAACTGCTCCTCTGTGCTTGTTTGAACTGTCCCTCCCAATTAGCGGTAATAAGTGACTCTGTAAAGATGAGCAAACACAGCGCATTCATTAGCCCCGGCGGCCCCCTCCCTCCCTCCCGGCCCGGCAGCCCCAGGAGATCCCCAGGGCAGTGCTACGCCGGCGCCCGCGGGATGCTGAGCGCGTCGCTCCTGGCCTCAGCCAGCGCCGGCAAAAGGCAAATTAATGACAGGTCGTTCCTAGAGTTTGCCTGAAATTATTTTATTCTGCCCATCTACCCAAGAATTGATTACTCTGGGCCTGAAAATATGTCCAAATCAATACGCTAAAGCTAAGAGCAAAAAAGACATGCTCTAGCCCCATTTATTTAATCTACTTTTTTGAGGAATGGCACATAATTTACCGGGTAGGAATTGCTGAGCCTGTCCAGAGCAAGGACTAATGACAAGCTGTGGGAAAGCCGTGCCTCCATCCATCTCCCCGGCGAGCTGTGGCTCCTGCACCCACCGGCGGCAGCACAGACTCCCCTGGTGCCAGGACGTGCCCTCTGGCCCTCTTGCCATCTGTGTCGGGCAGACAGGTATGGAGGCGAAGCCCACTGCTCAGTGCCAACCAAGGGAACGATTCCAAACCTCCCCTTTAGATGAATACTCTTAAAACAAGAAAAAAACCCAAACACCAAAAAAGGACTGTCTGCCCAGGTGGCGTACCCCAGTTTCCACATATTTGTGCATCTTGGGCCATTTCCTACAGATAACGTGGTTTGCAGACAAATATTCTCTCCAGGCTACTCAAGCACAAAATAAATACCCAAAGACCTCCTAGAAACAGCCTCACATGCTGGTTTTTGGCAACGAATTCTAGGAAAAGGAACAAGCCTGCAACTATTCCATGCAGAGGTAGAGCAAGCACCTCACTCCCACTTGAGGTAACTCCCATCAGGCATCCAAACACCTTTTCAGGTATTTTTGTCAGAAAAGCAGGAGTACATGCCAGCCTTAAGATGATCTGGAATACTGGAATCACTAGAGCAACATTTGTGCTGGACCTATCACTAGGAGGAAAATACATGCATTCCCCAGAGTGCCTGAATCCAGCTCCCAGAAGCAAATGGCACGAAGGACCCTTTATACAGGACAACGACATGTCACGTGGTGAAGAGGCTGAGTCCCAGGTCTGGGGAAACCTCAGCACCACATGCTACTTTCCATAGAAAATGCTCAAAATCTACCTCGCACGTAACACACAACCTGCTAACTGACTGGTGGAACAGTATCTGCAACACATTTGTGAATCCTCTGCATGCTCCCCAGGGCCTTGGATTTTCCAGGGCATTAAACTCTGTCTCCCCTCAAAAACTTTAAGGCAGCCACCATCCACCTTGAGGCTGCTTGGCTGGCACCGGTCTTGCATGGGATGGCCACCTCAGCAATGCCAGCCACTACAGCAATGCTGACAGCCACCACAGCAATACCAGCCAGGGCAGCATTGCTGACAGCCAGTGCAACATCCTGCTGCTGTCAGGGGCTGGGGGTGTACAGCCATGTACACGGGGCTGCAATCCCACTGGTGTCCCATGGGGCTGACCCTCCCTGCTCTGCCACAGGAGCCATCGCCTCTCACCCTCTGGGCAGCCATGGCATGGAAAGCAAGTGCTGGTTCTGTCTGGGGTTTCTGACCAGTAATCCCCTGTCTGCTCTGCACAGTCCTGGGCTGGAAGAGAATCACTGCTGGCCACATTTGACAGATGAGAGATTCTGACCTGGGGAGATGCCAGGGCAGGAGCGGGAGCCCAAGGGAAGAGCAAAACAAAACTGAGCTTAAAGCAAGACTTGTTGAACCCCAGCCCAGCTTCTATGAGTCAGGGGAAGAAGAAAAAAAGCGTCTTTCTGTTCTGAGAGAGGCTGTCCATGCTCTGCATTTCTGGCACTGCAGCGAGCCCCGGGACACCTCGGTCAGAGATGGTGTCTGAGGGCTCTGCAGAGCTGAGAGGAGCGCTCCTGGCAGGGTGGCCGCAGCCCAGCTGATGCGCTGCCTTCAGATGCAGTTAGCTTGACTTAGAGGGGATTTTTCTAGATTAAAAATGCTGGTTCTCGCCCATTCAGAATGGGAGCATTGATGAAAAGGGGTCAGCCATGATAAGTTTGTGAGTGCTGGGCAGAAAATAAAATAACTCATCCCAGAAGACAACACCACCTTTATTTTTTGGCACTGCCACCTGAGCCCCTGGGAGCAGGAGCTCCTCTCTGGGCAGTGCACCTCCTGCAACAGCCTCAGCAAGGGCTCAGGGGTGCTCAGCAGAGCGCACCCTGCACCCAGCCCTCAGTGGTTGCCTTTGCAAGGCACGACAGGAACGGGGCAGGGAGGCCAGTCATACAGTGAAAAACGGTGGGGCTGGGGTGCCCATTTCTGTACTCGTCTCCCTTACATATTAACAGGCACAAATCCCCATATGTGGCAGCAATGTAAACTAGTTTTATTACTCAATAAAATATTTGAAACAAAATAAATGGTTTTGTCAAACACTATATCTCCTTAAACAGTAACGCACCGGCTTGAAAAGAAAAACAACCAACATTCATATTCTATTGCAAAGTTTTATCTTCCCTCCCAGCGGAGAGGGAAACGGGCATTTCAATTCTGAATTCAAATACTGTATAAGGATACAGTAACTATAGTTCTCAGAGGGTTTGTGCAAATGCCAGCAAAACAAACCCCAAATCAAATTTATTAGCTGGTGGAGATCTCTAACAATTTTACACAGTGACTGATAAAGCCGTCTGGGAATTCCTTTCAACATTAAGTGATTTAAAGCCCCTACAGAAACTTCATTGTCTGTTACAATATATAACAATATCTCAGTACCAAGTAATGCTACAACAGCAGCCACCGGGTTGTTTATTATTGCCAGTGTCTGTTTTCTTTAATCTGGAGAGCTAACCAGGAATCCTAATATCCAGAGTCCTGTGGAGGACTATAAAGGAAGTGAAAATTAATTAAGAACCGCGGTCTGTGTTTTAAAGGAACTATCTGTATTTTGATTGTAAGGTTGAGATGCTCACTTCTGCTCCAAGTGTGCTTGCAGAACATGATACGTATCTTGTTCCCCTGTAAGGATCAGACATGAACTGCCCACAGTCTGCTCAGAGCAGGGTACATGTGCACTGAGGAAGCCGCCCAGCCCTGCAGGCCTCGCAGTTTTTGGACACGGCCACCTCCCACTAAAATAAACAGGTGCCAGAATCATGCTGGTTTTGTGCTGCTTTCCTGGGGAAATGCAGCAGGAGCTCTGGGATGAGAAATGCCCTTCCTGAGGAAGGCAAAGGCACAGCCAGTGCCTGCGGCATCCAGCGCTTGGGCACCCACACCACCCTGCCAGGGTTAGCTCCTTTGGAACCGTTTTGAAAAGCAAACCCAGAAATGCACATCTCTGTCTAACTGCCAGACGTTTATCATGCACATTCGTAACTGTATCATTTGCATTTTAGCTGTTAAAATACCGGGGGTGTTATTCAATCCATCATCCCAGCTTACAGAGCCCTAAGTGAGAGAATATTTTTTATTGTCTCTGCTTGTATCTAAACATTTCACGAGCCCGACAGACAGTTCTTCATTTCAATTAGGGGGATGCTGATCGTTAGCTAACTAATAAGGACCAATTTTCTGTCACAACTATTTCCTAATTAAATTCAAAACAGAGATTTCTAACCCAGATGGTCACTGATGCTACAGATTTGTTTAAATTTGGTATCACAGTAACAAACTACTAATTAGGGTTTGTAAATACACCAATTCCCTTATGACTTAGTTGTTAGTAATGCATACAACCAGTTTATTAAAGCACTAATTGTGTGTGGCTTTACTTGGGCCTAACACATAATCCACTTATCACATACTGGTACCAACTCATTTTGAAGGGATTATGAATGAAATCATAAATGAGGTCTCACATCCAGCTCCCTGGTATTGTTAGTAAAGGTTTGGTGTCATATTTAGATGATTTTCTGCCTCTGATGGTGAGCGGCCCCACAGTGCTGCTGGTCCTCCATTCTCCAGAGTATTTAATGCAAAAAAGTTCTGGATACCACTCCAGTGCCTAAACCAGGGGCTTCAGCCCCAGCTCTGCTGGTCAGTCGATGATCGCACCAGCCAAGCTCTTGAAAAGGAGCCCCTGGGTTTCCCAGATAAAGCATTAAATCGCCACCTCACCACTGTTTATTTCCTGCTGAAGTCAAGCTCAGCACCTCCACGGGTCTGGCTGTTCCCCCGGGGGCTTGCAAGACCCCCAGCCCTTTGCCTGAAGGCCAACCAGCGCGAGCCCTGAGCAGCCTCTTGGGAAGGGGTGGAGGAGATGTCCCGGTGCCACTGAACCCCACCTTCCCTCCCACCCTTGCAGAGGGCCAGGCCCTCAAAGCATGCTGAGTGAGATTTCACAGAAGGCTTTGTTACCAGAACAGGAATCGACACCGCGCTGCTGCCAGCCGCGCCGGCCCAACACCCCTCGGCTGCATCCAGCATGCGTGAAGTAGGAAATAAATGATAGATAACTGTGAATTGCAAGGTTATGTAAACATGGAGGGGGGTTTAGAAGAATCCTATTAAACTATAAAAGAAAAGCATGGATGGTTTATCACATCACTAAGACCCAAGAATGCATTAATAAATAGAATAATAGATAATGAACCATGGAGTACAAGGCTAAACTATCAGCTATTGTCAGCATCCTGTGACAGTATAAACAATGAAGGCGAAGAAAAAGCTTTGTTAGTCTGTCACCAGAACCTTGTAATGTATCTTTTATAGCCTATTTTTAATGAATTCACAGCACCTATCAGTTATTCTCTGCCCAAATCCCTTATTTTCCTCCCTCTTGAATGTAAATTCCCATGCTCCCCTTTTCCTTCACCCCATGACTTCTCGTGTTAAACTTTGGGTGCCTGTGGGCTTCAATAGCCTTTCAGCCACAGCAGAAGCAAGATTTCTGCTTCTGCTTTCATATTTCCAAAGGGTTACTAAGGACGTTAACAAAAGTGGGTTTTAATGCAAAGCAGGAGTACCTCTCAGCCCTGTTACATTCCTGGCTGCTTCTACAACAGGAGCATAAATAATCAGATAGGTCTAATTCATCCCAAAGTGACGCTGCCCACAGACACGCCTGCAAGAAGGAAAGAAATGCCTCAAAGCTGCTGCTACCCTTACTGTTTCCCAGCCTTCTGCAGATAACACTGAGACTTGTTGGAGGAGAACTTAAAATTAATTCTAGAGGTAGCACCCTCTTTGTAGACACTACTGAGACTCACTAACACTTTATTTTCATTGCACTGAGGTGTTTTTATGCACCCAGGATCCATTTACTGCAGATTACTTTTATTTTTACCACAGAGCGTTAGGCACAGAGGACTAAGGATACAGGGGTGACCACAACAAGCTCAGCTGCAGTAAAATCCCTCTGTCTGGCCTCCACTGGAATCCAAACTACTGATACGATTTCCACGTAAAGGAAAGCAAAGGCTTCTTGCTGCTATGCTGGCAGCTTCGTGGTCCTTGGTGCTGTGCCAGCATCTCACTTGGCTACATCCAGTCTCAGCAATCAAGGCTGCCAGAGGCAGAAGAGGGTCCACGTTAAAGATGGCAGGACTGGGCACAGCAATACAAATGCCAAAGTTATTTAGGTGGCAAACCCCACCTGAGCAAAGGTCACCTAAGGAGCCTGCATTGGAGCCAGGCTTTGAGGCTGACATTGGTAACCGCTTTTACCCCTGCCCTCCTCATGTATCAGAAAGATGCTGCAAGCAGCCATAAAAAACCAGACAGCTGTTGGTTTGCCATGTTCACTAAAAACAGGGAATTAAAGAGACTTGAACAAGACCTTTTTGACTATGGGCACACGAGCTCCCAGCAGTGCCTGACGTCCGTCCCAAGCACAGCCCTGCGCTCCCCAGGGCTCCTGCAGAGGGTGGCACCCAAGGGCTGCTGGCCCCAGGGGCAGGACGGTGACCCCTCGCCGTGCCTCAGCAGGGAGGTGGCTGCCCTCGCTCTCAGGCTGGAGCTCCTGGAGGAGTCTTTCTGCTGACCATAGAGGAGGCAGACAGCAGGCGGCTGCTCTGCTGGGAACACACTTCACACTGGTGAGGAGTACAGCCATGTGCTCAACAGGCTCTGGAAATAAGAGGAAGTCAAATAAGTTTGCCGCTCTTTGTCCCCCCTTTCAATATCTAGCTTTGATCAAAATCCTTGGATACTGAAGTGGTTGTTGACTTAATGTAGTAATGAGACATAGCCTTAAGTGAGGCTATTTCTGTGCCATTCAGCCTCTCCTAGAGCAAGAGATGCAGGAAGAAAAACCGCTCCTGTTCCCTGCGAGCTGGAGACAGCACGGCACAGCCCGGAGCAGAGGCCTGGCTCCAGCTACCACAAGAGGTACCACCTAAGTTATCTTTTTTTATGCAATGCAGCCTTGCTAGAATGGTGCTGGGTAACATGAAGAAATCAACTGAAAATGTCTCCTCAGAAAGCTGCACCACGCTGTTCATCACCAGAGCACCTCCAGAGATGGCCCAGGAGCAAGCTGTTTAGAAAGTAAGCCGGATCCTTCTCAGATCTCAAAGACACAAGGCCATGCTGTCCCTGGAGGGAGCGATGTACTGCAAGATTTGGGCAGTGAGAATGCCTGGGCTGATGTGAGGGCTGCAGACTTCCAACAGCATGTGCAGTCTGGAAGAAGTCACTCAACACCAGCCTTTCACCAGGGAAAGCTACGACATCCAGGTGCAGAGCAGGGCTAAGCACTGTACAACATTGCTGGGCAGTGCTACACACCAGTGAGGTACCACTGTACAAGGGCCAGCTTCAGTTTGGGCTGTGGTGCTCCGGACAATGCACAGCAAGTGCCTTCTCGGCAGGCACCTACAAGCATTGGCTGGCATGGCGAGGACAGCCTCACGACTCTGTGCCCTGCAGGTGACAAGGGGACACATCCTCTGGGCCATGGGAGCAGTGCTCGGCCACTGGCACAGCCCTTCAGATGCTGCCTTGGAAGAAGCCCACAGCAAGGTTTTTAGACCTAGAGTTTAGAAATTCAGACTCATTTTCTCTTTCCCTGTAAGCAGCTGCAAAAAGGAAGCAGCAAGCAGGGAGCACGGGTGAGGTTTCTCCAGGGAGGCATTAAATGAGCCAGCTTTATCGAAAGGAAAGATAGTTTGGTGCCTTTGGAGCATTGCAACTTGCAGCACAGAACAGGGCTGATGCTTCAACCACATTTCCATGTGAGTTCTCTTTCCCACCTTAATACAGCAAACAAGCTCTTTTGCTGGTGGCAGGAAACCAAGCAAAGTTTATTCTGGAAGGGAGAGTATACTTGTCTACACAAGGGCATTTACCAATGCCATGGCAAGGGGCGTGCCTGCTGCTCTGGCGAGGGACACATGAAACGCCTCTGTACTTCACATCTATCTTTTGCTCTCATCCCTTGCAAGGCCACCAACTGAAAGTGACAGTCAAACTCCAGCTGGGTCTGGACATCTTGCGCTGTTGCATCGTCCTTATCTCAACCCACAGAGTTTTACCCTTTCCTCCTGATTCTCCTCATTCTGCCAAAGTGGGGAGGAGTGAGTGAGTGTCTGCGTGGTTTGGTTGTTGTCAGCTGGGTTTATACCACAACACCACCAGACACCATGGAGATCATTGCTTCCTCCTCCAGACCACCGGTGAGGATGTGGGCACCATCCCAACGAGATGGGCAGGCTTTCTAGCTGTTTACATCACAGAATCATGAAACAAAGAGAAGTAGAACAGCAAAGTAGGAGGGAGGGAAGAATCTAGGAGCCTTGAGAAAAGCATCAAGCCCTGAGAAAGGTAAAAATTCTCAAACTGACAGGGAGCAGCTCAGCCAATTAGGTTTTTAATTCCCCTTGTTATGCACAGTCGGTCAATAAATTCTGCACCAAGCAGCTGCTCTAATTCTTAAGCCCATTAAGCCCTACATCTGATAGGCGGGAGGGAGGGGCTGCCGGGGGGCACATACGGCACTCCTTGAGATATGAAACATTTCCTCTTGTGCATCTGGGTCACCCCCACCCAGCCCCACTCCTGACGGTTATTTTATGAAGCTGGCAAATAAGAATTTATATAAATATACATGCCAGAGACACACACAACACATATGGAGAAAATAAATAGGTAACTGAACTGGCTGCTGTGCTGCGGGGTGTTTGTTGCCGCTGTGGCGGGGCGGGAGAGCAGGGCCTGAGGGCTCTGGGGGCCCTGCAGCCACAGCAGCGCCTGACCCTAGGGGGAGCCGGCGCAGGGCCCAGGCTGGCTCTCGCACCACCACTGTCCTCAGCCCTGACCCGACTGCCCACGCCAGCCTCCGGACCCCCAGCAAACCTGCACAAGATCCACACACCGTCTGGCCTACTAGAGAAATAACCTCAAAGAGCTCATAATGCCTTTGGAGCAACAGAGAACGCACAAGACCCATCTCAACTACCAACACAGCTAGGGGAGACTGCTGGGAACGCCAGTAAGGGGAGAGTCTGAGATGGAGCAACAGCATTTTGACATCTGAAGTGGAGGAAAGGGATCCCAAAGAAATAGACAGGCAGCCAAGAGTGAAGAGCAGAGACACAGGGAGTTAGAAATATCACAAAGCAGTAAGGCAAGCCCAAGGAGGGCTAGATCTGATGCATTACGGGACCAGAAGCTACGATGGCAATTCCCAGAGTGAGGGGGCAGATGGCTTTAGAGGTGGTATCTGACTGACTGCAGAGATGAAAGGCAGGAGAGAACACGGGAATATACTGGGAGTGGAAAAGCATTCTGCAGCCAACGCAATTTTGCTTGTTAATTGGCAACCAGCTAACACATTAATTACAAAGTTACTGTATGGTCAAGAAAAAGATTGGCAGCAGAACAATTTGTATTCCTTCTGAAAAGCACTCCTTGCTGAACAGACCCTGCTTTTGAAACGGCTGCGTCTGCTGCCATTAACATTCAGCACTTCAAGCGCCCGAAGTCTTGGGAGTCATCGGAAAATGCAAATATGACAGCAGCCGCATCCAAGCGAACCTGACGAGCAGCTTGAGCCACGGACTTCCCCTCTTCCATGCTCTGGATTAAGCCGTGGCCATCAAAAGCCTTCAATGAAAACACATCCTTTTCTGAGCACAGGGTTGCTGTGCCAGCCCCATCGTCCCTCGCACGCTCTCGGCTACAGAAACCCGACCACAGCCGCTCAGGCAGCCTGGCTCCTGCCAGGGCTCTGACTGCCGACGACGGATTTTGTTACACAGCGAGAAACACGCTTGCTAAACCATTTGCTAACTGCTTATGACATAGTCCCTTGAAGATGTTTCCACACCTGGCACCCATTGATAGGAATGTGGAGCTAAGTATTTTCAGAGTTCAGACCTGGCTTCTGGGATTAAAAGAAGTGGTCCCACTTTCAGCTGTTGAGCCTTTATTAATCTCAGATCAGTTTGAGAGATTAATTGCAGGACATGTGCATCTAGCCAAAATGTATTTTTTAATCTCTTAGAACAAAATATGAAAATAAGCTACCCACTGTAAACTGCATCCTCACTGCACAGCAGGAAAACAACAGTCCTTCTGCACTGGTCTTCTTTCCCTATCAGCACGAAAAGGCACTAGAGGAGTAAGCGGCGACAAGCCCTTACGCTTTAGTCAAGGCAAGGAGCATAAATGAAAGTTTGCTTGACTTCTGTGAAAATACAGGCTGCAAAGAGGCTGTTACTATAATCCCATCCAGCCTAAAAATGTAATTTCCTCACTTCGAAGGCTGGCTGGAGCTGCTATTCATGTTTCAGCCTACAGCCAAAGCCCGATCTCTTGCCAAAGGCAGTTTCTAGACTGGAAGTCAAACATGGGTTTTATTGTGGGGAATCAAATGGAGCCATCAGCATGTGCTGAAAGTTGCGGCAATCAAAGCCTTCCTGCGGCACCGCGCTATCTCACACCCGCCACACGGCTCTTGAAAGGCAGGAACCCAACGTTGGTTTGAATCAAAACGCCACGTCAGGGGCCTGGAAGTCTGGCCAGCCATGGTAAAGCCCCCAGACTTTCTCCAAGCTGCATTACAGATCAAGCGCAGCCCCCTCCGCCCCTCCAAACCTGCTAACAGCTGAAGGAGCGGCACAGCAAAACTCCAGGCTGTTGGACAACCACTATCAGCACTGCCCTCCATTGATCTCAAATGAAAGGTTACTTCACTCTTCCCTGAACTTCCCAGCAGCTGGAGCCTGTTGGTGTACTTTGTGTACAGCTAAACATCTAGCTCTTGCAGCTGTTTTCCTAAAAGCCCTTCAAGGTTTAGGAAGGCTGAAAAACTTTTTACACTGTTTGAAAACAAGACTCAGAAATGCGTGTCTGAACCTCTGCTTTGCTTTCTACCCTAAGTAAGATGATTTCCAACAGGCACCACAGACAGCTGCCAGGCAGGGTGGGAGCAGCAGTGGACCACCATCCCAGTAACCCAGCAGTTTAACATAGAGCCAGTCAAGTGTCCCACCGGGGAACTAGTGTTTCAGTAGAGCTCCTGGCCTCTCCACACATGTAAGGCTCCTTACCATCAGGAGATACAGAACAGGTAGTAACTTGAAATAAAATATTTACACGTTCAAGCTTTCATTACCCTCTCTCTCCTGCACGATTAACATAATCACTGCATGAGGGAAAGGATCCAAACAACTCTTGAGCATTGACAGCAGCCTCCTTGGGAGGTCCCTCCTGTAAGGGAAGTAACCTCTCCTGCAGGGAAGGCAAAGCAGGGTGCTGCTATGGGCTGAGGGACTCTACGGGTCTCCAGTGGCCTCAGCAACCGCCTCTTGACCTCTCCATTGGCACAGCTGTAGGGGAGGTGATCTCAAGTGGCCATGAGCAATATCAGCACCTTTTGCAGGCAGCAGCATGGGTACGACAGCAAAATAATTTCAGATTCATTCCAGATGCAACACTGATGTTAAGTTACCTATGGTTTTATTCGTTCTTCAGGGAGGGGGGATTGCTATTCAGCTGATAGGACAAGCAGAGTTTTAAGTCTTCACCTCTGAACATCAGCATGTGCTCAAAGGGGCCACGTAAATTACACCAAGCCTGATGCCTTGGGAAATCAAGATTTCTTGATGATCATTACCAGTGCGGAGGCACTAAGTCTACATCAGCAGCCAGCCACAGGAAAGCCACTCTCCAACCCACTCCATGCAGTTAATGAGATTCGCTGTAATTAGCTCTGTAAGAGATGTGAAACTAATAAATGGAACTAGCCACTGAATCAGTAAATAATTATTTTTATGCTTTCTTCCTTTTGTTTCTCATATTGCTGGAGTAAGCATCGATTTTATGCTTGAAATGAAATGGCATACATCTGCCTTGGGAAAGTGTGGGGCTGGCAGCAAGCAGCCCGAGAGCCTGTGCAGGGCAGAGGTGTTCAGAGGTGAGCTGCACAGCACCACAGAGTCTACACACCCAAGGAACAGCCAAGCCTCGGACACCCACTTAAAAGCCCAGAAAGGCACAGAAACGAGCTTGTGAGTTAGAAGCTTCTTGTAATACTTCACCAAGCAAGTGCAAATTTACTGCCCAAATGTGTTAAACCACAAATCCATCGTAGAAATTACAGGTGCAGGTGAGTCAACCTGTTATACATGTGCATCAGGAAGCCTCTGCCGGTCCTTGGCCAAGGCAGGCACACACCAGCCTCTCAGAGCTGCTGTCTGGCTAGAGACGAGGATACTGCAGAAAACCCCTTTCCTGTGGGTGAGTGAAGGTGGGGGGATCCCGCCACAGGCAAGGGGAGTGCCCAGCCTCCGCTCCCACAGGGGCCCTGCCTGTACCACGCAGATAGATCTTTGCATGCTTATTGCAACTCCTGTAAACAGCATAAGCTCGCTAATAGTGGTACAGCTCAGCAGTTGCTGCTCCAAGTAAATTAATTAGAAATGGCATTACTGTAATCAGATTAGTTGCCAACCCTCCACCTTGTAGATTGAGACAGATTGTCACTAACCTTGCCAGGTTTGCCCACTCATTTTCCAGACTCCATTAGGAACACATTGAAGCACATTTACACAGAAAGGAGGAGCTGCAATGCTAGGTACGTATTCAGGACCAGTAGAAAATGGTTTTAAAACTCTAGGAAGTTTGTCAAGGCCAGTTTATTCAATGTAATTAACTTGTCATTTTAAGAGCTGCTGCTTCTCACCAAAGACGCTCCTCAGAGGTCTCTGCTCCTTCCAAGCAGTCACAAAGAGATGAGCTGGTGCTCAGAACAGTGCAGGGAGAGGACAGGACAGGAGCAAGCCCCAGGAGCCCAGGCTTTCAGGGGCAACCACCTCAGGGGGATCCAAAACATCCCAGGAGACATATTCTGTTCCGGTGCTTTCCCTTCCCTGGCTGTACCTTGCCACCTCCCCTCTCTGCTGCGCCATGAGGAAATGGAATCCTCTGTGAACAGGGGCAGGGGATATATTTTCTTTAAGTAGGTGCACTTCAAAATTAATTACAGGAATTTAACAAGTGCAAAATTAACAAATCTTCTTCCTTGCCTTAATCATTTCCTCCACAAATCAGTGACAATAGATGCCTCCTCCAGAGACATCTCCATATTGTTGGCCCCAAGAACATAATCCTCAGGGACCAGCTTGTCCATCCCCCAAACCACTGCATCAGCTGAAAATTAGTGATTATACAGGTTGTCTTCTCTCACTTGCCTTCTGGGGTTAGAACATGAAGTTCTAAACTTCTTCCCAGCTGTGAGAATTGAGAATTAAGTTAAAGTCTGAATTCAAGACAAAGATCACTTAGCACTACAGATCTGAAAAACATACCTCAAAGGACCCGTGGCTGTGAGTAGTAACTGCAGTATTCACCATTTCACTTGCAGTAGGAACACAGATTAGAGCATAGAGATATCTCTGTCTCTTCAGATTACTGAAGTTCATAACTGATCAGGAAATAGGGTTCCTGGTGGTCATTAGCATTAATTATTCTGAAATGTCCCACCTCAGAGAAGGGGAAGCGAGTAGAGATGCTGTGATACACCAGGCGAGTCACTGATGCAGTATCTGCCTGATAATTAGCCATCGGCAGCAGAGGGGACTTTAATTATAAAACCAAAACACTCTTTTGAAGTTCTAAGAAAATAGCCAGCAAACAATTGTCAAGGACAGTTCAAATGCATCTGTGCACTTGCTGTACAATATTCATGCGGTATTACACTGTTGTTGATTATGATAAAGGAAGCTAGAGATCAAAAGGAACAATAGTCTGTAATCAAGGATATCTGCATAATAGTTTTCCTGAAGGATGTTTGCGCAGGTGAGAAGGCAGTAAAGCATTGTTTCATCAAATGGTAATTTCCTTGTAGCTCAAAGAATAAAACCCATTTGCTAGTCGGGGCATAATTCAATTAAAGAGGAGAATCCTATGAGAGGGAATGAAACCTATCTGACTGGGATGTTGCAAATCATACCAAGAAAGAAAGTGGCATTTGGTCTTGACATTATGATTTATTTCCTACTCAGTATCTTATAATTCCTACAAGATAAGGCAAGACTAGAAATTATCATGTGTACATGGGAGTTGTGTCTGATCCTCTTTATTTTCTCTTCCCAACTGCAAGACTGCACGTTTCAACCTTATCTTTTAAGAGGCTGGTAAAATAAGTGGTAATATTTTCAGAGGCAAAGCAACTCTTGCTCTGCACACAAGGTGAGATCAGCTGGTATAAGCCCACCCATGTATGCAGAGTTGATTACAGGGCTGCTTAGAGCCACACCAAAGAGATCCATGCCCCTGCACATCCCACTGCTGATGCACATGTGGAGCTCTGCTAGCTCCACCCTGGACTCCTCATGCCTGCCTGTTCCAGCAATCCCTCTGGAAACAACACCCCAGGCCCCAAGCTTTGGGCAAAGAAGCATCTCCCTCTGAGGAAACCTTCCTTCCTAGATGTTAGCAGCTCACCAGCAGCGCTGTTGGGTTTGGACACAAGCATCCACCAGTACAGCTTTGGCCTTGCATCCATTTAAGAGTTGCTCTGAGACACTGAGAGACAAACTCTGCTGGTCCTCTTTGTTCTTCAGATGTCTCAATCATTTAGCTAGGTCCGGCCTGGGACCACAGTGCCACACCACCAGGCTCTAATGTCACGCTGGGCTTTCTTCTTCCACTCCACTCCCCCAAATCCACCTCCCACCCCTTCCTCAAAAGGGTGAAGATAAATCAGTGGATCACTGCTCAACGAAGAGGTCTCTTCTATATAGGCAAAATGGTCCAAAGGGAACTCGCAGATGATTTTTATCTCTGAGCTTTCTACCAGCACCCTCAGCAATTGCTTCAGGCTTCTGTAACCTTGAGCTCTGCTGATTTTCCTGGCATTTGAAGCATTCTCCAAAGGCAAAACATTCATGAGATTGGCTTTAGGCTCTTTGTTCCAGCTGAGTGTCACCTCTCTGCACCAAATCCTGAGTAACTTGAACAGTTATGGATTGCTAGGTGCAGTCAAGTGTGAGGCTCCAACCCAGCATCCAGGCTTCAAGCAGTGATTGGGAACAGCCCTGTTTCTGCTCCTGCAGTGGCTGCCCAGTGAGTCTGCAGTTGCATTTACAGCAGAGGCCCCATTTTGGCCACACCTCATAAATCCACTGATACCTGAGAATATAACCACACTCTCATCAACTCTCCCGTGCTTAAACCCATATGTCTGGAAGCCAGACAAAAAGAGAATGTAGCCAACCTGACCTCCACTTAAAAATAAGTTCAAATGAGTATTTGCCAAGTCAGAGCAAGTTCCCCACAGCCACAGCAGGATGGTGTCTGTTTGAGGACTGTGCCCAGCAGGGCTCCCCCAGGGTGCCGGCACAGAAGAATCCTCAGCAGCTTGGAAATCACCGAGACGAGGCTGTCAGTCACCCTCAGCGGACACACACCAGGCCCAGCAGCCCTGCCTGGGTGAAGCACCATTGTGTGCCAGCGCACGGCCGCTGCCTGTGCAGGCTGGCCACGCTCAGCCCATGCAGCCTGCCCGCATTTTTCTCTCCTCCCTCGGCACCAGCCTTTACGGGAACCTCGGCTCATCTCCTTGGCCACCAGCAGGAATGCCCGGGAGCGGGGATGTGTTTTGATGGCTTTGCCCTCCTCAGTAAGGATGTCAGGCACCCCTAGTCTGCTAACAATTTGTGAATTCATTAGTCTGGCTAATGTAGTGCATTTCTTTTGCTGTTTATTTCACAGCCGCCTTTTTCACGGCAGTGGGGAGAAGCCACGCACAGTATTCCCAGCAACACTTGGTTAGATTCAGAGAGATTTTTAGTTAATTGACCCTCCTCCCTCTAATTTGCTTGAAGGATCTTAAAATCTCCCCCTTCCTGCCATCAGGGGAGCATCTTTTCCTCTCTAGGCCCTTGCTCACACTTCAAACTCCCAAGCACAGGTGAATATACATTTATTCTGGCCTGTCAGCGGGCAAGAAAAGCTAATTAAAATATCCATGGCACTGCTGTATGGTGTCGCAAATCTCTGCAATTGGGTCAGAATGCCGTGTAGCCAAAAATAAGTTGTGTTTGGATTTATGACCGTTTTATTTTATGCAGTTCCCTTTACTGTTACTCCCCATAACATCTCTAATTATCATAAAAATGTCACTGCCAGACATAAGTCTTGCTGCCTCAGACTTTGCCGAGGAGTCATGTGCTCATACAAACTGCCTGATTTGCAAAGCCCTCTTGCTGAAGCCTCTTTGCTAAGTGCACTAAGAAATTTACTTTAAGATGTTTGCAGCTCTGTTCGGTGTGACCCTACAGGCTGGGGGCACTGCAGTGGAGGAGAAGCCAGCCCAACACGAATCAGGGGAAAAGGTAATTTTGAACATTGTGTTGTGGTTTGTGTTTGAGCACCCACGCCGCTGGCCGCCCGGCTCCCTCCAGCCTGCGTCAGAGCGCGCTTCCCGGGGGTCGGCGGCAATGAACTCGCGCTACGTGGGGGACACTCGGAGTTTTACTCCTCACAGAAAGTTCATCTGAGCCGCAGAACAAAAGCGTTTCAATTTGTCCTTGCACGTCAAGGATTACAACTACTGAAAGTGTTTTCCATTATCGGCTTGTCACTCTCTCCGCTTCTTAATCTCCTCCTCCCCGCCGCTCGCTGCCGGCCACGGGGTGCTCAGCTTCCGGTGGCCACTGGTCCATTCGGCTCCTTAACGAGTAGCAGAAGGCACAGCTGGACCAGTGGTGGGTTAGTGGGACCCCTGTGTGCCCCCCCCATCCATGGAGAGAAGAAAATGTAGGGTTTCCCCTTGGGAACAGCCAACATCCCACTGACCCCTCAGGAGAAACCCCATACCCCAACATGCCATCCTGCTCACAACGCCCTCCCACTCCCTGCTCCTCACCTATGAGTGGGACCTTTCCCTCCTTAAGCACTGGGCTCGAGCACTGCCCACCCACTTACAGGAATTCAAACATCTAAACCAGATTTTTGACAGCCATGGACTATCTAGCAACAGGAAGACATTGCACGTACCTCATTTCAGTCGTCTCCTCCTCATTCCCCAACACCTCATGGTAATTAAGGCTTCCCTTTTCACAGAATCTAACACATTCATCTGCTGACGGAACACAGCAAACCCCTGAACAGCCAGTTTTCGGACACCTCGTGTTTGGGCACCTCGGCACCAGTGTCACACACACTAATAGCTGACGAACAAGAGCTGTCACATGGGACAGAACAGCAGTAAGCGCCTTATTTGCCCATCAGCCCCTGAACACCATTGCAAAGACCTGGGGAAGAGGCAGGGGACATTCACACATGACTTGGATGAAGTCACCATTGAGCATCATGATCTCAAGTGAAAGGAAATCAGTTTGGGTTTTAGACCTTCAGCAGAGGAATTCAGCGTTATCTCCCAGCCAACACGGGAAATCTTAATGCAGCTATTATCTGAAAGCAAACTGATGCTGCAGTTTGCAAAATTAATAGTATTTAGCCTGCTAGTTTCCGTAGTAACCAGCCAGCCATCCCTGCCTGCCTGTGACAAGGTCTCTTAAGCATTTCACATAGTACTTATCCATTTTCTTGCTCTCACCTCACTCTCACCTTTACTTTCAGCACAGAAGACAACACAATCCACTGCCACTAAAGACTGGGCTGAGAGTCAGATTAAAATTATCCCTGTTTGCCCTGACCTCTTTTCTCTGCAGGTGAGAGTGTCCCCATTCAGCAGCTAAATGAAGCAGAAATGATGGAGTGTTTGTTTTCCCTGACTTTTCCTCAGCTTGCTAGTAAATTTACAGCCACGAATATGAAGTGTTAATTTAATGTTCCCACTGAGCATCTCATTGTCAACAAAGGCTTCAAACCATAAGAGAGGAAAAGGTTAGCTCATGCAGAAAATGACCCTTATGGTTTGATTGTCTTCTGGTCCAGGCTAGCAGCAAGCAGAAAGCTAAGGGCTTTGACTCCCAGCTTAATGCATTTGATGGCAATAAATGGAACCTCTCTACCTCCGCACAGAGAAAGAATCACCTGTAATGCTCACTTATTTGTCTGCACAGGCAATCTCTGCAAAACCAAAGGGGAAGCGAAGCGGGCCTCTCTTCTCGCTCCCACAACTAATTTGACAGAACCGAAAAGTTAAACCCCTCATTATCCCAAACTTCAGCAGAAGGGGCTTGCTTGCTGGAGATTACCACAGCACATTAATGGTGGCATGAACCATGAAATTGCTTTCTTCACCTGGTGCTTCAAAAGTTTAAGGCCTCGGCTCTGGCGACACGCAAAAAAAGTTGTTCCAGAGAGAAGTCACGGAAGGGAGAAAAAATTTAAGGTTTAAATAACCAAAAGCCTCTTTGGACTTTTTGTGGCAGAATTATACATGCATACGGCTTTATTCGCAGCACATTTATTTCCTTTATCTGTTAAAAGGAGATTTATACTTGCTGGAAGTAATGTTTATGGAACTAATTTCCAGACGAACCAGAGTATGAGCCAGAGTGCCGCAGTACGCTTTGTACTAAGCTAGCCCTAGGTTGAGGAAAAAATGAAACCCCACAGTGGTGGTGGTGTGGAATAGTAGGTAAAAATCAAGAGAAGATTCAAATATCAGAATTTTTTTTCTGATTACTAGAACAATTCTTGGAAGCAAGGTGGAGGTAATACACTTGCACATACTTGGGCTATTCAATGAGAAGACAAGTTAATTCAACTTTTTTTGTACCCTTGCAAAACCCACTAACTGCATTGGCAATTTCACAGGCTGCTTGCATTCACTCTGAGTGTGACCACGCTGGTGTTTGTCAAAACAATTAGTAAGAGCTATTCTAATACATCACAGCCATTCGTCACGTCAAATTAACTGGTCATTTCCTTATTAGGAGCGCGTGCATTGCACGTTACCGGGAGGAGCGCGTGCTGCCGCCTCCTGCCACGGCGCCGTGGCTCTGCGCTCGCTGCCTCCAGCCACCCACAGCCCTCGGGAGCGGGGGGTGACAGGCACTTCATGCATTTTAACGTGTCCAGCAAAGCATCGCAGTTGACTGAACCAGAAATGCCTAAAAGCAAATCGGAGCATGCAGTAACAAAACTGTCTGGTTTTTGTTCTCCCTGATCACACAGTGCTCCCGTTCATTCAGCAGATAAACCCCTTTCTCTTAACATCAAGGATGGACCCGAAACAGAACAAGATGCTACAGAATCTATATGCAAAACCCATATCCACCTGGGATGTGACAATGGGACCAACCACATGGGGCCCAGGCAAACCCTCTCAGCCCAAACAGGCTTGAAAATCCTGAGGATGTGCTGCCACAGTCTGCTTTTTGAAAGCAAGCTCCTTTTTAAAAAGGCAGCTTTGCAACATTTGCATTTCTAAAACTAAGCAAAACTCTCTGTTAGTAGCCAAATGTAAAAAAAATAAACATCCCAATTCCACCCAGAAATGGTTAAAATGAGAGCGATTCAAAGGGTTTTAACATAAATTATGTCTGAATATAGGGCTTCCAAACCATAGGCAGGTTCTGTGCCTCAGAGGAAAAACATTTTTGAGGATTTTGACTTCCATATCCTACTCGTATTCACACCTGTAAGAAAACGTCACTAAATGTCACAGCAGTGTTTCTAGTCCAGCCTTGACCTGTACCAAGGCAGATAGGTATTTCAGAGGTCAGACCTGAAGCAGTGGGGTATCACATAATTGACAAATTACCCAAATGAGTTTCACTCATCCAACTGACTGTTCAGCAACTGGGGAGCAGCCCCGTGTGTCCCATGCAAACATCACTGATGTCACTGTCCCAGGAAAGCCAAGCTGCCTGCAAACAGGTGAGACTGATGGCTCTCGCAGGGATGTAAAAGCATCCACAAATAACAGTGGAAACTGATTTTTACAAGTCCTTTGAAACTGTATTTCCTTCAGTAGCAGACACAGAGTTAGGAATACCGAATGTGTCCCTTTTCTGAAGTGCCTGTAGGAAATAGGCGTGTTTGAAGAGAGACAGTCGCTTTTAGTTAAAAATGTATTATTCAGCACGTGCCAAGATGTGTTTAGAAACACCATGCTAGAGTTCCCTAACGCTATACACAAACCCACCCCTGCCTTTGGTAACCATTTGCCGGTCACATTGTCAGTTAACAGTAGTCATTCTGAAAGCAGCAATTCATTCTCTACAGTCCTTTCTTAAACAATTTTCAGCCTGCAATTTAGATGATAGGAAAATTACAACCCTGCTGCACTATATTATGTGATATAAATGTTGTTGCAATTAAGCCAATGAGAAAAATATCTCAGAAAACAAAGATGTTTAGTTCATGATTTCTCCTTATTCTTCCCCCAAAACTCAAGCAGCTGTCAAAGGGTGGAAAAGGGGAAGAAGTGTTTCCATTAGCAGAAAGTGCCTGCAAACAGCAGGAGCTCAGAAGCAACACAAACCTGTCGCTGACATCTTGTGTGTTTTATCCCAGCTCCTTCACAAGTTATCTGCCAAGGGCACACACGTGAGAACAGGCATTACTTGAACCATGAGCTATAGCCATAAGTGGTCCGGACATCCAGGCAACCTCCTGGCAATGGAGTAAGACCTGCTAGGATGCTCCAGTGGGGATTTCCCACCATCTACACTGCAGGTTCTCACTCCGTGCATTCTCAGCAATCTGCCCAAGTTTTGCTTCTTCTAGCCACAGCTCCAAATGCCTCTGAACTTTGTGCCCTGGAAGGGTTTTATGTATCTGGAATGCATGAGCCCAGGTCCATGTCCAGAGCAGGACAATGGTATGTATACATCAGGAGTAGAGGCCGATGGCAGCTAAACCATACTTTCATTTTATCTCACTTGTTTCTTCCTACCCTCCAGTCACAGATAAATAGGATGGATGTTCTTGTTAAGTGTCCTCCACATTACAGTCACTCAACTACTTTCAACCATTCCTGACCAATGTGCTGCCTGTCACCAGTCACTGGGTGAACCTTACAAGAAAGAGATAGCCACAAATTATTTTGCTACTTTTAAAGTCACGATATATATGTAAACGAGATTTTTATAACAGGTAGGTGAAAAGTCTAATGTAATACAACACTAAGCTACATAGGGGGACCATTTAGTTGCCATAGCAGCTCAGGCAAACGAACTGTGTTGCACCGAGGGCACACAAGCATGGACAGGTTTTGGATTTAAAATGTTTGTCTGAAGAAGTCTGAAGTTCATGCTGAAATATGGATGGCTAATTAGCCCCAGAAAGGCTGGACACATCCCAGCTGGCGTCAGGGGCCAGCAGTCATGGGAAGTGAGAAAAATCAATGTTTTCTTGCAGGCTCCAGCTATTCAGACAAGGCACTGGGGACACAAGGATGTTGCACTCTGGGCTTCACAAAACCCCAGCTAAAATGAGTCAAGATGTCACTGAAACATTCTTATCAATAGGAGCAGTATGGAAAAAAATAGCACATCCCAGACATTTCTTCCCCCAGACCATTACCCTGATGCAACAATTAGAAATAAGACCTACATGATCCCACAGGTGGACACAGCCCCCCCAGTTTCAAATGGACAGTGCTGTTGTTTTGGACAAACTCAGGGAAAAAAGCTTGTTTGTGACACCAGGTTTGCTTCACAAACACTTTCCACTTTTTCTTTCACAGTCTCAATAGGGTGCCAAGCATATGTTCAGTTACAGAAGTGTCAGCCATATTAAACTACTTCTATTTCACTGTTTCTGAAGAGGAAAAAATAGGAAGAAGAGTCCTGGCATACACCATTTACTCCAAGGTGCTGTAACCAGGTGGAAACTTGTCTTTTATGTGCTGAACTGTGTCCGTGAAAACACATTATCTTTAAGTGGGCACTGGAGAAACCATACACAACATTGACTTCTTTATGTCATCACTAAGACTAGATACTTCAATCATTTGAAGATTTAAGTGGCGATTAGCAGAGACCTCATCTGCATCTTTCACTGCCAATTCAGTGAGTTTTGGACATGCTCTGCAGCAGCAAAGCTCCTGACAACAGCAAAGCCACAAAGAAGCCCTAATGGCTTTACAGTTTTGTCCTACGTTTCATAAGAGCAGGGACAGGCAGCTGCTTGTGCCCTTCATGAAAGCAGAGCAACTCTCAGAGGACCCCTGTGGGACAAAGTCACAAGTGGAGACATGAGGAAGGCTGGTTTTGCCTGTTGGAGGGAACAGGCCATCTGATGAGGGTCTACCCTGGGTGCACCCCTGGAAGTGCAGCAACATCAGGGGAACTTTCTAGGAAATCAAGTGATCTAAGGCAGGTCAGTCTATACTGTCTGTTTCCACACCATCATGCAAAGGCCAGCTAGCAAGACGTGAAGGTAGGATTTTTCCCCTATGTAGTCCCAAGCCCAAGCCAAGACTTTTGCAGAAGCTGTTTCTCAGCTCAGACCCCACCTGTCCGGCACTACAACATGCTAAAGGCCAACTCACACTTGTGCTCATTGATTTATTATCATATATCTCAGAGGACTTTGTAGAACAAGGATGTCTGTTGTAACCCTCATCATAGACAAAACCAGAGCTCCAGAGAGGTATGTGCTAGATCCTGGGGCAGAGCTGCAGCTTGCTCAGGAGGCTTCTGAAGGGCACCATGCTCTTCCCCACTAGACTGGCCACCACCTGAGCAGAAGTGCTTTCTCCTCAGCAGTCAACAGTTCAAATGCTTTAAGAAAGATCCTGAGTGACTCTGCCCCACAGGAGACCTGAGAAGCAAGATGATTATTTCTTCCTTTTTAGTCTTTTTTGGGGGTGCTCACAGGACTGGGCACTGGAGAATTTCTGAGAGACTGAATAATTGTGTGGCTTCTTTGAACTTCTCTTAGCTTCCAGAAAGGCACGCAGCTGTGGAAACCATTGGCCACAGGCCATTTTGAGTGACAAACAGGAGACCCTGCAGAAGGTCTCCACAACTCCAGTCATTCAGGAGGTGGAGAAAGCCTCTTGCAGAAGGTGAGAGACGGTGCTTGGCACGCCTGCCATTGAAGAGCAGAGCATACCGCTCACGCTGTCCTGGCTGGATGCATTCTGAAAGCCCTTTCTCCTCTGTCCCACGTCCAGGCAGTGAGGGCAACACGGGGCTGACAGAGCAGCCGCCAGCGCTGCCTAGGCACGCCACGCTGCAGCCACACATCCCTAATGGCTCTCCCCAATGTGCTGCCACGTCCAGCTGATTAGCTGTGGGTGATCTGAAATGTCAAACTATTAGCCTTGCAACTACCGCCAAGGTCACTATTGGCTGAAAATATCTGTTTAAAAATGTAACTGTTGGTAAGTGGAAAAGGTAATGCTTAAAATACAAAGCAGTAATAAGTATGAATTACTGAAAAAAAACAGAAAAGGCCTTTTGTTTTCAGCCAGCCTTCCGAGGCATGCCCTGCCTGCTTCTCAGGGGATCGTGTCCTTGCAAGGCAATTTGCAATATCATAATTAAGACAGCAGAAACATTTAAGACAATAAAAAGCCTGCTACTAGGATGTCCTCCCACCACACCTCTAATGCACAGGTACCTGCACATCCATCCCACTGCACACCTCTAACCTTTACTCCTATGAACATTCCCATCTCCATTCAGAGGTGGGAACACCAGCATGGAAGATAACTCCTCCTGCAGTGAGCAAGGGGAATGGGGCTCCTCACAGCATCTGCAGCCAACACAGCACTGAAAGTAGCACGCACCCTGATTCAGGAGAAGACAAAAGCAATTAGCTCTTCCACAGATGCATTTTGTCTGAGCGGCTCCTCCTGAAGTCCGGCCGCTTGCTAAGACGGGCACGCCGCCTCTCACTATTAGCAATTCTGAAACAGACAATCTGAAAATATTCCCAGGCAGAAAGAAATCCAAATGATGCTGCATTTAGATACTGTTAGGCTTGATACTTCTTATGATTTCTTGGAAAAACATTAATTTGAAACATTTTTGTACTTCATGTCAGTGCCACAGCAGGGAACAATCACCACATTTCAAGCTCTGAGCAAGACTCGGATACAGGAAAAAAAATTAAACAAGAATAAGAGCAAGAAACTGTTAACTGTCAAAAATATTTTACTGCAGGTTCAACAACAAAGTCTGGAGGAGATAAGTCTGTGTGTGTACTAACATTTTATAAAAAGTGATTATTCAGCCATTCATGGGAACAGAGCTATTGATTCAAGTAACAAAGGGCACTATATAAACTACAGTGTTTTTGCTCTTTTTAGCCTGGGAAAATCGATTTTCTTAAACTTTCCCTTGAACCTGCAGTGGGGTTTAATGTGAACCTAAAGAAGCCTTTTAAGAACTGCCACAAATTAAAAATATATCTCTTCATTTTGCACATTTTTGGTTCCTGCTGTTACAGCAGAAACCCAAGAATCATTGGGGAGAGATGTGAGAGGAAGAGATAATTGCATTTTGCTAGTGTTACCCTTACATGTTTGTTTACATACATTTAAAATAAAGTGTAAGTGAAACAAAACATAAGACAGCTTCATGCTACTGTGAGACTTAAAGATGGAAATGGAGAAAAAGAAAGATGAAAGCTCTAAGAGTACAGCAGGTAAGAGGCTCATCACACTGATCTGTGAGCAAACAGAAGATGGAGAGCAGCCAGGGAACCATCTTTCCATCCTCTGAGCACATTTTGCTCCACAAAGCAGGTGGGAAGGAAAAGATGCCCACAACAACCAATGTCCAACCCCTTTTTACTTTCTCATCTTGCTACAAACAGGTTGCAGGTGGAAGCAGCATCCATGGTGCAGGTGTGGCACCAAGCAGCAGTCCAACTGGAGGAGCACCAGGCAACAGCAGAAACTCAAGACAGGCTCAAGATGGCCCTGGATCTGCGGTTCCCTCTGCTCCAAAGCTCATCCCCAGGGATCTCTGCTGGCCTCTGCAATGGGATCCTAAAGCCTGAACAGGATATCAGGAGGGAACTTGCTCACACTCAGCAGGAAGCCCCAGCTGAGCGGCAGGGGTTAAACGGGAACATCTAAGGTGGGAAATACCATCTGCTTTAGCAGTCACTAATACCAAGTCTCAGCCAGAGCACTTACAAGATGAGTCTTGGCAAATCTGCAGGCTAGATATTGGAAAAGCATGTGGAGAAGGGCTCCGGTTAGACCACCAACATATCATTGCTCCAGTGACAGTCACTCTGACCAGGGCATTCAAGACCTGTGCTGTTCTAGACAAAGGCTTCCAAGGGACCAGGTGGTTGCCCAGCCTGACCATAGAATCATTGAATTATTTTGGTTGGAAAAGCTCTTGAAGCTGCTGCAGTCCCAGCCCTCCTCTCACCCTGCCAAGCCCACCACTAACCCATGGCCCTCCGCACCTCAGCTCCACGGCTTTGCAATATCCCCAGGGGATGGGGACTCCCCCATCTCCCTGGGCAGCCTGGGACAGGATCTGACAACCCTCTCAGGGAAAATTCTCCCTCAGCTCCAATTTAAACCTCCACTGGTGCAACTTGAGGCCATTTCCTCTTGTCTTATCATGTGCTACTTGGCAGATGAGACACTCTCGCCTCATTATGACCTCCTGTCAGGGAGTTATAGAGAGTGATAATGTCTCCTCTCAGCCTTCTCTTCTCCAAACTAAGCATCAGCTCCCTCAGCTGGTCCTTATAAGACTTATTCCCTAGACCCTTCACCAGCTCCATTGTCCGTCCACCAACCAGTGTCTGGTTTTGCAAGTTACAGTATGAATGAGGTCTTCTCATAAGCACACCCTCTTGTGAGCCGAGTAGCAGAGTAACCCTGTTCTGAGCCTGCTCCAGTGCCAGTGCCCTGATTCACCAGCCCCCTCCTGAGGAATACGCCCCATGTCAGTGGCAATGGCACCTGCACCTTGTTGACCAGAAACCAAGCACTTGGTCCCCACTAGAACCGAGCCCACTGAGGCAAGGGAAGCTAAATATGGTGGTGCTTGCACCAAGGCTCTCGCCCTCTCCCCAGCTCTCCTCAGCCTTTCTCTCCTGGATGCCACTACATGGGAGGTCCTAGGCAGGGCCAGGCTGGGATGCCCATTGTCTGCATTGACTGGCAGCTCTCCTGCTCACTTGTCTCTGCGGGGCTGGGTCCCATGTAGGTGCTCAGCATCCTGTGCACCCCACACTCCTCTGTGGGGCTGGGTCCCACGAAGGTGCTGAGCGTGCCGTGTATCCTGCTCAGCACCCACAGCTGACAGCCGTGTATTCACACGTGATGTGCTGGGGCTGTTTACAGCTCCCACACACCACCTCCTTTGTGGACCCGCTGAAAAACCCCAGTGTGCAGTATACCACTGTACATTTACATTGTTGTTTTTCCCCTCAATAAGGCAGTAAATGACCTTTTATTCCAACAACAATTCCTAAAACAAAACCAAAAACCGCCACCGTCAGAAGATCTGTGAGCAGAGAGGGATGATTTGTTATTTAAGCAGCAGCCAGCCCTGTGTGCTATGCAAACAAAACCCATGCTCTGTGTTCTCCAAAGCCTCCTGCTGACTTTGCAACTAATTTTGTTAGCAAGGAGAACACACTGTGCTGACATCAATGCATCAATGAGACCAGAGACGTTTGTTCATAACTTTGTAACAAACATTGATCAATCGACTTTTGCCCGTGTGGGGAGGGAAAAGCCCACAAAACAACACACATATGGAGAGATTTTTTTTAATGGCACAAGGGGCAATTAGGCACCCAACCTTTCACTGAAATCAGGCTCCTTACAGTCCTCTGTGCTTTTAAAAGTCTTACCCTTAATGCTCAATGGAAACAAAATCTACCGTCAAGCCTCCAAAGGGAGAAAAAAATCAGCCGCAACCAAGAAAACGGTTAGTGAGCCCTTAAACAGCATTTCTGAGTGTGGCAGAACAAAGACAGGTAACGGCTTCTTGCAAAGCAAAGGAAACCCTACTCCCCTGTGAATCATCTTCTGTAGCATGTATTGTAATGGTGTAAAAGTAGCAAAACAGAGAAAACACTAATTGGCTACCAAAAATAGTGAAGTGTTCTGTAAATAGTGGAACATATGCATATTTACTCAGATACATCTCCCCAGCACTAATGCCCATTCCCTTCATTGTTAGCACTACAGCAGCATTGTCAGGCCACATCCGAGACCCTGCAAGGCACAACACGAACTGCTTGCCAGAGGCAGATCATGCCCCATGGGGACTGAAATCTAAACATACCAGGAATAAGGCAGAAGGCAAACAGGAAGGATTTGAGGTGAACTGTGTCATAGCAAAACCAAGGAGAAGACTCAAGTCTGTGGTTCCAAGCCCAATGTCCCATGCCGAGGCTGGGGTGGCTTGCATCTGTGTGAAACACCAATGCCAGCGCTGGAATTTCTAGCCAGTAGCTGCTGAGATGATGGCCACTAACAATGTACTCTCTGCCACAGGGGACTCACGGCCGTGATTTTCCCCAGAGAACTTTCCTTGAGGACTTCCCCGTCTCTAGCCCTACAAAGAGAGATAGGAAAGTTGCAAATGACCTTATGGAGCCAGACTCTTCTAGCTAGTTCTTTCCAACATTTCTAACAGAGAAATCTGCAACCTGGGTTCTTCCTAGCTAGCTGACCGTGATTCAGAGAAATGTTACCTCTTAGTCCAACACTGACACCCAAAATGCAGCCCGGGGAAGCTAACAAATGCAAACGTCAGTGGAAGGAATCATTACGCAGCCAGTCAATAGAGGGTACAGAAGCAGCTCTACTGAATATGGGGCAAACTGTATTTTTATTCAGAGAGAAGCGACCCATTTCCCATTTTGGGCTGCAGAACAATCTACTATTTTAAATATCCTTACTCAACACATAGCTAGATGACAGAACAGCACAGAGGAAATATCTGAGCCCCTTCACCTAGCTGAGGCAGGATGGATTATCCCACAGTAAGATTCACCGTGGCACAGCTGATTCAACTGCCATCACTTGTGATGGAAACATGCCCTTCTGTGTGACAAGTGGCCCACCTGAGCAGCCTGGGATTTCTGCAGACTCACAGCCACCAACATCATGTTTCTGCTCACAGGGAGCTACAGAACACATTCTGATCACAGGTCCAACCAGAATTTTCTCTCTGTGTGTTTTGCCTGAGCTCCAGCCTTTAGCTTGTGCCAGCAACATTGGATTTTATTTCCATGCCCAGAACTGCTGCCTGATCCCAGACAGCACCCTGGGATCCTGCCTGCCCTTTGCCTAGTAAGTTCATCGGTGCTTTGGAGACAGATTCCTCATACCATATGTCTGCACAGCACCTTGCACTGCATTGTAGTTGTCCTGACATCTTTAGGTGCAAAGATGCTGCAAATAAACAAAACAACCTTTAAGGTGAACTCGCACCTGAGGTCTGTTGATCCCTTCAGTAAAGAACACAACTGTAACAGAACAGCTCAGCCATTGCATGGCCCAGCAAAAGTACCCCCTGTACAGAAGGGGCTGCAGCTGCCAGGAATAGCTCCCAGAAAGAGAGCATTTTGATGTAAGAGCTATACAACAGCAGCCAAATGGAGAAGAGAGATGAAACGTATCTTCCCTTGCAGCCTAACTAAGAGCTCACAACAACATTCATTTGGCAAGTATTTGTGACCTTATTTTTCCTTTGGAAAGGGTGCACTCTGAGGCTGCACTGACACTGATGATCACCTGCTCGTTAGCTGTCTCCCTGCACGGGGAAATGCCACATGGGCCGATGTCAGCACTGTCTAGCTGCTCCCCATGCACAGCAAACCACTTGGAGAAGGTGCTCGGCATCCCTCCTGCAGCCGGGTGACATTTAGATGGTCTCTAAGCCCCAGAGCTAGTGAGCATCTCACTGTCAATCTCCCACACTGCATCTCTGGGGGCCTGTGAGAGCTGAGATCACAGCAGACATCCCCTCTGCAGTCACTAACCATCTCCCTTGTCTCTCTCTCTGCTGCCTATTTCCACAAAAATAGCAGAGCTCCTTTGCTTTGAGACCAGCTCTGCTGCCACCTTTGCCAACTAGCTGGGAGGGGGATGAGGTGGTGGCACTGGCTGCAGGCTGAGCAGGATTTTAAAAGCCTTCTGGATGAGTTTTCATATCAATTTTGAGCATCTACACAACTATAAATATTAATAATTTTTATTTATGTAGTTTAAATTTTTATTTACAGGAATCAGCATAGCCAAAAAAGTATCTGTAGGGTATGAATGTCTCATAGATTAACTAGACAAGTATTTGCACCCTGTCTTGATGGTCGCGTCAGGTGCTCAGCTCCAGTAAACCAGCATATCCACAGGACTGACACTAGGGCTATTCTGGCTTGCTCAGGCTGAGGATGCAGTCAATGAAGCACTAAGCAATATCATTCATCATAAATCGAGGGTCTTTGGGAGCTCTATATATGCATTTACTCCGGAGCTCCTTGCTGCAGACAGAGGCAGCACAGTTCATGCAGTCATCTGGCCCCTACCCCGCCTGGCTGCTTTAGCAGGAGTACAATATGTATTCTCCCCTTCTGCTATTTACTCACAGCTACAGATGTTGACACAACAAAGAGCTAAAGACAGACAGACAGAAGGGGAATAGTGTTGCAGCACAGACACTAAGGGCTCTATTCTTCAGAAAAGAGCCTCTGACTTCCCCACCCAGCCCTGCAATTCATTTGAAAATCATCTGGGCTGCTGAAGCTTGCTTTCCTCTCTTGCAGGACACAGATGAATGTAAGTGAACATCATCTTTGCTGTTTGTTTCTGTGCTGAACTGAGCCCTTATGAATCACAGAAAAACCAATTGTTTCAAATCAAGTGGCTAAAGCTCGTGGATGTGTTGGGCAGCGTGGACCTTCACCTCCTGCTGACCTGCCCCTACAAAGGCCTGTGCTGGGAAGTGCATAATATTATCCTTAGAGCACCAGATTTAAAGGTCTGACTTTTTCCACAGAAAAACACTTAAAATGCTTTTTGGGAGAGACCACCTTGTATTTCCAAAGCTACACATAAAAATGCTTAAATAGCAGAAGAGTATAAATATTTTGAAAAACATGACCAGAAAAGCTGGGAAACAAGAGCAGGGGTCTAGCCTGGGGCTCAGCAGGGTGGGTTCCAGTTGCTTGTTCTGCTGTCAGCTGCCCAGCGTAGCTGCAGCACGCCCTGGCCCCAGCCAAGCGGTACTTTAGCTGCAAGTCCCGCATGTTAACCCTGAGGAATGCTCAGAAGAGAAGAAATGGTCACAGTGCTGGATGCAAAAAGATACCAGCAGGCTTTGCAACACTGGTCAAAGCCTTGCTAAAAAAATGTGCTCAGCATTGCTCTGAGGTGTTTGGTCCTGCTCTCCACAAGGCCAAGATGTATTACGTCTTCGACGTCCTGCTTGTCTCATGCTATTAATGAAGTAGGCAGTGACCCTGGCACTAAGTCCATGTAGCAAAGCTCCAGACCTACACAAAGCCCCACCAAGTTCAGGGAACCTATGCACTCATACACTGCCTGCACAGTCAGTTGACTGACTGAAAGCCTTACACTACAAACCCACTCTTCCCTGAGCACCATACAAGCACCATACAAGAAAAGGGAATCTGCTTTATAAACAGTTGCTTTCTAAAGCGTCTCATGCAAACTAAAGTTCAGATCCCTCACAACTGGTGGGAAAAGATATTATTGCCTGGAACCATGCCCAGAAAAACTCAAAGCTGAGCTTCCGAGTCTGCTCAACTGCCATCTCCCATCACTCAGACCTGATGCCATCTGGTGTTTACAGGCAGTGAAACCAGCCACCTCCCCAGCAGCGTCAGGGCTTCTCCTGGGCAAAGAGTTTAGGAGACATTCACAGGGGAATAAGCAGCCTACAGATTAGCAAACACGCAATTGTTTTGCCAGGAGATTAACATTCCCCTTGTGCTGCACTGACTCACAAGCCATCAACATGTCGTAATGCTTCAGGTTAGGCTTCAAGGAGAATGTAGGTAACAGTTAAATGCTTAATTTTTCAAATATCTCCACTGAATGGCGATTTGCAGTTTTGGACTGCAGACGTCCCTGCTGCTGAAAAGCTGTCCTGGCACAGCACACAGCACCAGAGCAGCCTCCCATCCCAGTGACATGCTGATGGTCCTGCAGGGGCTGTAAAGAGTCATTTCAAAGAGCAAATAAATGAGTTGACTTCATAAAAAAAAAGCAGGGAACCAAGTATCCTCCTTCCCTCAGCGAAGCAGGGTTAATTATGACATAGGTCTGCCTTGAAAGAACTGACAACAGTGGCTGTGGATAGTGTTTCACTAAAGAGAGACCTCTCATACTAGGAAGGCAATGACTGACTTTTTGTCTTAAAGTCCCTACAGCTCACATCTATGTTCCAGTAAGTCAAACCCAGGTAAGTTTTGCTCTATTTCTCACAAGCAATAACCACAAGCAAAAGTATAACTCCTCCCCAGCACTGGATGCCTGATGGGAAGTCATATTTCCTAAAACCAGCAAGCACTCTCCTTGGCAGCCCCTGAAGGTGGGCATCTCCCAGGCAGCTCCCAGGCAGGGACTGCCCCTCTGACCTGCTGCTATCCTTGAACACTGCCAATGTCTGTCCCATGGTGGCATATCAGAGGTCCTAGCCCCAGCAGTCGGTCAAAGCTCCAGAAGAGCAGACATAGCTAATGCAGAGAAAGGCCAGTGGCCAGTAGATCCTGTGAAAGGGATTAAAAGGCCAACTGCCTACAGATGAGGTGCTCTGACTCACACCACCCCACCATGATCCCACCACATGACACATCTCATCCCTGCTGCCAGCCAGTGCAGAAGTCACAACTAGACATACACCAGTGCTGCAGTGCCAGGATCATCCAGAAAACTGCTTTGGAACTGCATTTTCTTTAATTTATCCAGTTTTACCCTCCCCAAAGCAATAAAGCAGGCAACAAACTCAGCACTATTTAGAAGGAAACATCATTCAAGATTGTTTCCCAGCATCCCTGGGGATACCTCAGATCTGCAAATTGATTTACAGTGGATAAATCCAGTTTGTCTCAATTATCAGTATCCTATTGCATAAACACAGTGTATCATTAGGTCCTGCTGCACCTGAGAAATGCAGCCCTTCCTCTGTCACAGGTTCCAGCCTGGAAACATCCCCACCCCCCAAAAAAGGGCACAGGAAGGTGGCAGGGTGGGTCAGTGGGTCAAAAACTACAATGCTGTTTCCACTTCTCATGCCCAGACAGAGTATCAGCAATGCTGAAGTACACAAACAGGTTGCACTGCAAAAGATCTCCAAGTCGCAAACTGGAAACTTGTATCCCAAATACTCATCAGGGAACCTTTGAGCCTAAAGCAAACATATAAATTTGCTGAAGATGTCCACCAGCATGAAACAAAGCTGCAAGTATAGATTTTCACCCTTACAGGGTTGGGGTTTTTGTCTTGGAAAACAATTTTACATTCTAACACTTGTAAAGTCTTTCTAAAATGAAAAGATGCTTGAAATATTATACTAACTCCCATAACAGGACAAGTGCCGCTACAGTTGAATCTCAAGGCTGAAGAACTTGATCTCCGAGGAGTGCTGGGGCTTTCAGGGAAAGCACTTTTATTTCCTTGCGTGTACTGCCACCTTGTGGTCTTCCTCCCGGATTCTAGAAGAGGCCTCAGAGTTCACAGAGAAGCAGCCAGAGCACACGGGAAGGTGATTGGAAGTATTTTAATTTGCTTGATAACACCCCGCATCTACAGAAACAACAGGCTATGAAACAACACTGCACAGTCACACAGTTCAGAGGTAGCTGAATCAGCCTATAGCAATATTTTCCCTTGTCCCAGTCCATACCATCTAACATTGCAGCAGTAAAAGGAATCAGGCAACGAAAGAGTTTTGCACAAGGGATTATTTATAAAAACAGTATTTGCATTTTTTATATTTCTCCTGTTTCTCTGCTAATTGCCATTTAAGTTTAACAGGTATGTTAGCTGTATAATTATTTGCAGATGAGGTTGACACTGGCTTACAGAGTACAGACAACTGTGTAATTCCTCTGTAGCTCCATGGTAATTATTGTGCTATTATAGAGTAATTAAACTTTCAAGTAAACAGTAAAACAAGGATTCTGTACGGGAGCTGCCAACAATCATAACACAGAACATCAACCAGTAATTCAAATGATAGTGTATATAGTGGTATCAGCTACAGCAGGTAGGAAAGCATCTATCATCTTTTACAGTACAATTTCTGTAGCTTCTCTGGCTGCACAAGTGTCTGGCCGAATGACCAAGAGAGATCTAATTTTGACAGTTCTCTGTGTAGGTTAATCATTTTGCCATCCTTTTCCTAAAGACAGAAACAAATACATTGTTTATACTAAAGATGGAACAAGCACTTCTAAGAAGCATTTTCCAGAAGACTTTGCCCAGTAAATGTCTTGGTTCTTCACAAAGCAAAGTGAGGACCACTGCTGCACACAGTCAGGGATGTGACTGCTCCATGCCACGATCAACAGCCAGCACCAGCCACAGGGTAGGCTCCTTGAGTCCTGTCTCATCAGTTCTCTAGTTAACACATCACACAACAACACAGGTATCATAGAATCACAGAATGGTAGCAGTTGGAAAAGATCTTTAGTGATCATCTAGTCAAGCCCCCTCGCCAAAGCAGGTCCACGTAGAGCAGGTCACACAGGAACACATCCAGGCAGGTTTTGAAGACCAGGCCTAGTCTACATCCATGTTTTAATCTCTCTAGTCCCTGCTTAAACCTAGCAAAATTCCCACATTCCCTCTAATGCTGGAATTCACCAGAATGCTTGCTTCAACATTTTAACTTTGTACATTGAAGGGAGAGCCACATTCTCCCCTTTTGGCAACATATGCCTGCTGATGCTACACAAGCAAGGTAGTCTGGCTTTGCTCATGTTTAAGAATCAAACCCTGTTTCCAAATCTCAAAAAAAACCCCAGCCCACTGCAATGAGCAAGATGAACTATAGCTCATCCTGTAGCATGAAGTATCTCTTTGGTTGAAATAGTCTTGGTTTCTCATAAGTGAACTTGACAAGCAGGTGGGAAATTCTGTATTGTATTTAAGCAAAGATCCTCTTATTGAGCAGAGAGCTATGTTGTAGAATAGTTTATCCCTTTTGTGCAAACTTTGTAATTGTATGACTGTGTATAAAAGAGCAAACTCAGTCAGCTGGGGAATAAGAGAATCACAAGCAAGCAGGCACAGTAGGGCTGTGGTGAAGTCTACAGGGGTAGCACAGAAACCGCATGTCACAATGCACAATTGGGTCTTCAGGAGATCACAATGCACATTAGGATGGATAAGCTCTTAGAATAAGATACATTTTTACTCTGAATTTGCATCTAAACCAGTGAGCCAGTCTGGCTTAGAAGAACCTACACCTTTAACATCCTTTCCTGAGGATGGCTATACAACGCAATGCAGCTACTAAGTATTAGGAGTCTCTGCCTTGTCATGCTTATTGAAAGGAACATCTTCCCCAAAATAGCAGCTCACTTAATTTAGTTGGTAACTTGAACTGCAGAAGCATTTCTGTTATGCCCCAGCGTCTTATGATGACATGACTTTTACACCAGTCCGAGAAGATGTACAAAAAACCTGATTTGGTGCAAATTCATACTGTTTGTGGCAAAAGCATTCCCTTTTAACTATTTAACGCTCATCAGCACTTTTCCAGCCATGGCTCTGACCCTTCCTTGAAGGCAGACAAATATCATTAAACGATTTAGAGCATGACCTTGGACTTAATATCACAAAGTACAGCAGTTTCCAGTTTTTTCCCAGCCTCCTCCAGTGGGCACTTCACACAGCCTTGACCCTGTGCCTGCTGCAGCCAAAGGGAAGCTCAGGGGCAGCTGGATTCAGGCCCATGCTCTCAATGCCACAGCACAGATTAATGAAAGTCTTCACTTGCACTGCCTGCAAGCCTAGCAATTAGCTGTTCTTTATAATAATTCCCCCTTCTGACGACATGCTGCTATTACCAGAGAACATGCACTCATTTAAACCTGGCAAAGAAAAATCTCCCTGCTTGTTTATAGAGGGGAAATAACCTTCCTAGTGACCAACAGAAAGAGACACATTTATTTTTACCATGGATGGATCACATCTAAGGTCCACACCAAGGCTTTACTGACCTTTGTTTGTGAACAAAGTAACGGAGCCAAAGAAATCCTGTGACACTGGGAAGCTGCTTAGTTTTAAAAGTAGAATTCTATTACCTTTCATGCATATATTTGTTAAGGTAGCAATAATAATAACAGCTACTGCTATCCCTTTCTTGCTCTGCCCTCTCACTTAGCAACCAGTTTGAATGTTGCCAGCATTATTCTTGGCTTGCCAAGGAAACTGTTTCTGCTCCTTGAATTTTTCTAGGAGAGTTTAATTTACATTTTGCTCCTTTATGGTTGTCATGAAAACTCTCCTTTCCCTGCTAATTACAAGTTATGCTGAAGTCTCCTCTTCCCTCTCAGCAGGTCACCAGCTGTTGAGGCAGCTAGGCCACGGCCTCCATCCCTGTGACTACACCCACATTTTGTTAAGGGCTACTTTTAAAAAATAACATCTCTCCAGATTTTGCTCACTGGCATCTTGGAAGAGATTTCACCGGAGAAAGGAATTTTTCTATGCCTGCACTGAAGATAAATCAAGCCCGATGAAGCCAAAAGGCCCTGTAGAGGGAGCAGGCTCACCATCCCATCACACCCAGGACACTTCAGTCATTGCACCAGATCAGAGCGCAAACACCACCTTTCAGATGAGCACGTGGCATCTCTCGTCTGACTTCTGCTGAACCTTGTCAGCTCTCTCCAGGTAGCTTGGTCTTTGAATGTCAGTCAAACAACATTTGAATTGGGGCTCCAGATTTCCTTATTGACCAAGAAGCACATGTGCAGATGTGACCCAGCATAGAGAATTAGGAAGTAACTATGCCAGATTGCTAAACTTGTCTAGAATATTGGTCAAATGGTGCTGGAAACAAGAGCATCGGGCCAATGGACTCTAGGGAGTCAGGCTCATTACCCCTCCAAGGGCAGCCTGCACTAGAACATGCTGATTCACTTGGACACTCACAAGAAAGGAGCAAGCTACCCTCAGACACAGTTATTTTACATCTTACCTGTGCTCCTCAGTGCCAGGCACCCTGAGTGAATAGTGGCACAGAGGCCTCTAACTTAGCCTCACCACACTGCAGATACTGGCAAGGTTCATCTGTGTTGTGGTCTCCAGAACTCATGGTGCTTGGCTTCCAGATAAAAAAAAGGACATGCCAGTGGCATCACCACCAATGCCAACCGGGTGTCAAAAGGATTTATACCTCCTCAGCTGCCAGACGAGAAGGAAAACACTCCTGTAATATGAGCCCAGAGCCATCAGCACAAGCACTTACAGCCAGCACTGGAGATGGGAACAACTTGCTCATGTTCAGAACCTACTTTTAAACAACCAAAACACCTCAGCCAAGAGGCTCTTGAGGGCCTTCTCATCAGGACAGAATTCTCTACTGCTCTGTGGTGCTTCTGGACTCCTCAAAGCATCAAAACCTGCCCGTGTATGCTCTGCAAATGAATTACAGGGGGTTACCCCATCATTCAGTGGGTCTGGAGATTGTTCCCCCTTCCAGCCTCACCAGCCAGCATACAACAGGAAAGATAGGGGTCTCCCATTAAGCCTGAGGTGCAAGCAGCATGCCCTCACCCTACCCTGTGACACCCTTGAGTAAGGTGCTGCTTGCAAATACACACAGCAAACACACAAGAAGGAGCAGAGAGCACTCACAGTACCTAACATTCTCAGATGAGGGCCAAAGTACAGGCCTAGCCAAGGTCATGGGCAATGACTTGTACCTGAGAAGGTACAGTCCAAGAACCAAGAGAGGAGATACCTGCAGTACACGTCCAAGATATAACCAGCAAGGAGAGGGAAGAAGCCAGGAACTGTAATGAACCCAGAACCACCCTCAGCACAACCAAAACAAAGTGGGGCTGAGCCCTCAGTTTAAATGGAGCTCCCAAACCAATGGTCAGGGGCTTTGTGGGTAAGGACCCAGGGGATGCTCATGAGGATAATTTAGGCTTGTTAGTACCTTGGTACCCCCACACCTCTGTTCATCCCAGGCTTTATAAACCTTTGCCTCCTCTACAGGCAACACACAATGCTGATGAAGCTGGTGGAGGGTAAGATTGAAATATAGCCTTTTTTCCCCTAAAAATACAGCTTTTCCTGTATTGGGTGTAGTTAGGAAGTATATGCTAATAATTTGTCAAACACTGAACTGAAATGGTGGATAAGAATCATGCTTTTTGTCTAGAAAATTGAAAATGAAATAGTGTCTAGAACTGTAGCTATTACACAGCACATTATCTTGAAGGGCTATGGTATAATTTAGATAAAACACCATATCTCTTATTTCAGAAATGTCAACATCATTCTAAATGTATATGTGCTTTTCCATTGCTTTTCTATGAAGGCTTACAAGTCTACAAGCCTCTTTCTCTTGTTCTCTCCATTTTCTTTTTAAATTGGCAAATGAGTATTCAACCTTTCAAAATTTCAGGTACATTTTTATATGTGGGAAAAGGGCATGTTCAGAGATGCCCCTGAATGGCTCCATTATATATGTTATCAGCTGTGATACACTACCAGAAATAAAATCTATGCATCTGGATGAAATAGAATAAAATTAACACTGAGCCCCAGAACAAGGATGCAATGTTTCACTTCCCTCCTGTACTCCTCATATTTATGTTGCCCGTCATCCCTATTGCTCTGCGTGTTGTACATTGGCAAAGTGGGGAAATAAACTAAAATGCAGAACATTCCAGTTAAGCATACGAAACCCCTTGTTTTCCATGGCTGGTTCAAGTTGTTTGGAGAGGCTGTGCAGTCTCCATCCTTGGACATAACTCAAAAGCCAACCAGGCGCGGTTCTGGGCAACCTCCTCTGGGTTGCCATGCTTGAGCAGTGGTTGGACTGGATAGTCAACAGAGGTGTTTACCAACATCAACTACTGTGTGGGTTTCTGTTTCACTATTAGGTCATAGAAAATAACCAAACAAGTAACAGGAATTTCATCCATGTTTTGCCATCTTCAAACTCTGATCAGGTTTCAGAATGCTGGCTAATTATCCTCCAGTGGTTTCATGCTGTTGTCCTGGGAGAAAAAGCCCTTCTGTGATGGGAATGGGAAAATGGGGTGTTGGCACCATGACGTGACTTCTGGCAAATGCCAGCAAGCCAAGAAAGAGGGAGGAACAATCATGCAAGCAGGGCTTTGTTGCACTATCATCTGCCTGGCTACCTGCTCTCCAATACCAAACACTCGTGCACAGTCACATTTTCATTTATTTTTCTGCTGGCTCCTCCATCTCCAACCTGGGAGCTGGAACACTATGGAAGAAGGTTGTGGTAGCCATTTATCCTAACTAAAATGCCCCTTAGTGTGTATAAAGGGCAGATTTGCACAACTTGGCTTTTTGATGCCACAAGCAAAGATGCAGTCACACATCAACACTTACCCTGAAGTACCCATGTCTACCACCCTAAACAGGGTACTACATGAATAAAGAGGTTTCTGATTAGATTAAGATTGATCAAAAATGCATCATGAATTACCATTCTTCATTTTATAAAGACACATATTTTGTGAGATGAATGCCATCTTAGCTTCAGCCTTCAGCTTAGCATTTGGGAACTGCCCATATTAGCCGCTGCCATCTCCCATTTCCTCGGTGCTGGGCACTGAGAGGCCATGGCTAGCCCACAGAGCCATGGCTGTGCAGGCTGTGCTGCACTTCTCCTGGGGGCCTTCTGAGCAAAGATGCTGAGGTGCCAGTGGGAAGGGCCCTAGTGTGCACAGTGGGCAAGGACAGATTCTGGACAACCCCAACTGGTAATGGTGCCTTGCTGCATAACTGACAGCCGCCTTTCCATCCTCCCCGCTCCCCAGCACTTGCTTTTCTCCCTTTCGACTCAGCTTACTGTCCCTGTTTGTGAGTGGGCACGGGGCAGGGTGGGTCGTTCCCACAGAGGGGGGTGTGTGGCTATTTGCAAACATGACATAACTTCACTCTGAAGAAAGAAGGGTTATCTGTGCCGAGCACAGCAGCCACGGCAAGCCATCCCTTGACAGGCTGTGGGCAGGGACCCCACTGTGTATGGAGTGTGCAGCCATCCACACTGCTGCCTTCTGCAATACACACTGTGATATGTGGCCCAAAAGCAGAGCATGTGGCTGGCGCAGGCAGGGCTGCAGGACTCCGGTGCTGGGCCCAAGGGCTGCCTGCCTCTGTTCTGGCACGCCAGCAGCCTTTGCTCTCCGCTGCTGCATACACAAACGGAACCAGACACGGGCAACGTTTATCGGGATGCAAGTCTGCAGCTGCAATTTACAAGTTCATTAACAGTGTCCCCACAAAGATCAGTTTTTTTAATTGGAGCCCTAATTAGCAATGAATTCTCATTATTTTTCATTGAAATCCCAAAGCAGCTTTGGCACATTCTCTTTGTTCTTTTGAAAATGAGGAAGTGGAGAAGCCTAGGGGAGATAAAGCAGCAGCTGATGATCTACCAGGGGGGTTGTTTCCCCTTGAGCCATTCCTTCAGTTTAATACATTTTGCAGCAATTTTACTTATTATTTATTATATGAAGAAATAAGTATTTCCATAAAGAAACATTAACTTCATCACAGTTGATTGCTACTGCCTATGCTTCCCAGAAAGATGTGTCACTAGGGTAAGATATGCCTTGTAATGAGGCTGGTTCCTCTTTCTTTACTCAGGCAAAATCTCCACTGACTTCAAGAAGAATTTTACAAGTGTGGAGGCACAAATCCAGAAAGTGGTGATGGGAAAAGGGTTCTGTTTCTGCCTGAGAAACAGTGAAACAGCTCCCACAGTTACAGGGCAGTGGCTCTGAACAGGGAAATGTTAATCAGACAGAGAGGTTTGCCAAAACCTTCATTAGCACCAATAAGGTCAGGCCCCAGAGTGAGCATCTGGCTCTGGGAACCAGCCTTGGCACCTCAGGGCTCTCTAATGTGAGTGACAAGGACTGGCTGCCAGCAAAAACTGAGACACAGGCAATGGGTGAGATGCTTGGCATCACCAGGGGCACTCAGCTCTCCCAATGATGACACCTCTTTTCGCAGAGGAGGTCAGCTTTCCAGCCAGAGCAGACGATACTCAAGGCCATGCAGGCTGCTTGGGGAAAGCAGAGCTGAACTGGTAGAGAGGGGCTTCCCTGCAGCCTGGGGGCACAGGGTCCCAAAAAAGCCTCCAAATGTTAGCTTGCCTCATTAAAATGAGTATTTGAATGCAGCAGTGTGCAAGGCAGCAGAATGAAAGCTTTATATCGTCTTGGAATTAGTATTTTGATCTCACCAGAGTAAAACAAGGTTTTCCCTTACTAAGGAGTGGCATTTAGTCTACACCAAGAAGCCATCCTCCCTGGCTAGTCAGAGACACACTGCCACTTTTTTTCTCAGAACGGAAACACATAGACTGAGAGGTTATTAAATGGTGTAGCAGCAGTGTCTGTGTCCTCCACTCGTGCCTGGTCGCCATGCCCTCAGGATTCACCATCTCTATTGCTGGCTGTATAGCAATTGACTGCATTTATGTTCCTACAGTTGTGTCGGCTCTCTGACTGTACAGACAAGCCTACTGGGGGCTGAGCTGTGCCTTGCTTCGGAGTAATCCCCCCAGATTTACTAGCCTGTGTTTATCTGACCCTTACTCCACTATTTCTTCAAGAGATGTAAAAGTGAAAAGGAGCCCCACGAGCAAGTATAAATGTACCTTTTCCTTAAGTTTTGGCCTCTTTTCATGACCCATGCCTTAGAAGCACCACAGTAGAGAAAGGAATCAGCCCCAGTAAACGTAATCACTCGGTTTTGTTGCAGGTAACAAGCAAATTATGAGAGGAAAAAAAGAGGCTTCCCAGCAGAAGAATGCCGCAGCTCTCTGTGGCATCTCTCCCTGCATCTGACCAGTACAGAAATTTGCTCAGGTCTGGAGGTGTACCCTGCTCCCAGCCATGCAGTGGCACAGGGCTGTCACCAGCTGGCTGTCACCTGCCAGGGACCAAAGAAGAGAAGCAGCTCCAGGTGACCTACACACATGCTGGTAACAAATGGACTTGGCACTGTAGAAGAGGACTCTCTCTATTTGACTGTGCCAGTATCTCCTCCGAAACCAGAGATGCTCTGGGCTCTTGGTAAATCTGGAGATCTGTTTTCAGAGGCATGGATAATCATCACATTGTTTCCACAGTCCTTCTACAAATTATTTTGATAATAAAGGACCTCCTGTGACATTAAGTACATTTTAATTACAACATTGTCTGTAATGCATATATCTAATTGCAAATAATTATTCTATCGTATTTTGTCTATATGCCAGTTACACACATCAGATATTATCTTCTGACTCAGTGGTACAGGTTAATTAAAATTTCTCTTTTAATATCGTTTCAAAGCCAACCACATAATTTCATCTGAACACCAGCTGTGTTGGTAACAATTATTTTTTATTATTTTTTGTCATGTTTGTCCAGGGAGGAAAACCTGAGCCATTCCTGAAGGCTGTGATTACTGAGCTGCTTTCTGTAGTCATTTATTTGCAAAAGAAGAAAAGAGGAAAAATCTCCGTAACATCAGTGGCCAGAGGTTGCTTTGTGTGTTTCTGGTTTATTTTGAAGAGTTTTTGTTCTCCTCATGTACAAGAGAACTTGAGATCTTAATTGCAGAAAGAGAATTTAACGTATGACACAGGCATTAGGTAAGGTCTGGTCTGTCGGTATAAGTTGCACTCAGGGTTAAGGCAATTTGCGTGGTCACTCTTGATGTTAACACAGCTCAGCTTAAGGATGATCCCAGCCAGCTCTTTCCTTCCTCATTTATTGTTCCTCAGAGTGATAAAGAGCAAACAAAAGGTAAGAGAAAAATGAAAATATGAACATACTGTTGAGTTAAAAAAAGAGAGCTTTGGTTAAATACACGGCAATATAAAAATCAAACCAAGAAAGCTGATCGAAGGACAAGAGGAACAATAAGACTCATATTTCATGTGGAAGAACACTTCAACTGGAGCTTGTACCAAAAGCAACATTTACTCCTTATCCTCTGTGCATTATTTCCTCAGAACAGAAGTATTTCTGTAAGCCTGACTGTCAGCATCTCGCTGCTATTTAAACCTGTAATGCTAACATATTCTGCTTGTCTGTTCAGAGTCAGCTCCAGGGAAGATAGGGGCAAAAGCTGGCAAGGAGAGGGTTAACTCATGTCCCCAAAAGCCAGGATAGAGTTGGGCAGCAAGGGAGGGGGGCAGGGGCTCCTGGCACCTCAGCTGATGCCAGTTGGGCAGAGGTGAACACTGCCAGGAGGAAATTGCTAGAGCTCTACTGAGACCATGAGTGACCTTTCCTCTTGGAGAGGGGTGAAGTAAACAACACTTATCTTGGATTTAGTGCAGTTGAGACAAGCAGCACTTTATCTCTGTACTGTGGTATATGCAGCTGGGAAGCAGGGTAGTCATTTTCCTGCTTTTAAGCATGAATGCTTATGCTTGTAAGCCATCTCTGCTTTCTTAGCCCAGTCTCAAGTTGAGCTCCAACACCTCCTCAAGGAAAGAACTTGGCTAGGGAAGGAGGTTTTGGGCTTTCACAACTTGCCATAAACCTCTGCATGCAGTTCAGCTTTTTGCAAGTGTAGCTTGATTTCTCCTTAGTGGGTTATTTTTACTCCATGAAATTTCCTCATTCTCCGTGCTGTTTCCTTCTGGGAGGCATCAGGGACATGCAATCCGTGTTCCTTCTATTTTGGATTTTTTTTCCATCCATTGACATAAATTCTTCTCTTTCCCTCTATACACAGTTTGAAATTCTGGCAGAAGGAATCTGACTTTTTTTCCCCAGCAGTGGTTTTCTCCCACCATTTGTACTATATGAATGACATTTTAATGCCTCATATGCTGCAACTTAGAAACTTTCCATTGGATTGTTCTTACACATCCCAGCACCCAGAGGCTCCATTTGCTGACAGATTTCCAGGGAAAACCCAGTTCCCAGATGCTGCTCTGCTTAGGGACACTCCTGGTTACATGTGGTTTATTACAGCATAGTTTGTTTCAGCACTAGTACTCGCTGTTTGCCATCCTGAAGCCCACTGGAAATTGTGCCCAAAAGAGGACCAGGAACGGATCCTGCTAGCTCTCTGAGGTGCCACTGACCTTCACCTCTCTGTGCCAGTCTGCTCCAAGCCTTGTGTCTCGCTTTGCTGCGTGCAGAGGCTCACACCTGATGCTCTAGCTATGGTTGAAGGGAAAATTTCACAACCTTACACTCAGCTATTTGGCATTTGATTCCTCCACTATATTTGTATCTTTTGCAAATGACCAGATATAGCAGACAGCTCATGCCGATCCCATGACTGAAGATCTTCATGTGTTCTCACAGCCTGTGTCCGAAGGAGCTGGACAGAACGCTGCTGCCAGTCCCCAATCCATAAACTAACATAGAACGCTGCAGCGCAGACCACTTTCAGCTTAAACCAGAACTGAATTCCTCTGAGAAGGAAGCACTTTTGTGTACCAGTGAGCCCCATCTGCTATTCATAAAGTAAATATTCAACTCATATGAAGTAAGAACTAAATAAGTAACCCATGCTAAATAATTAACTGTTTTCTGGGAAGCCTGAGGGCTGTAGTGTGCTTATCTGTGAAGTCAGGATGGCTCTTCAGGAGACATCCGCTACACGCTGTGCACCTTTGAACTGCTCTTTTCCATCTGCCAGATAACTAGGCGGTGGTCGTACCTCTCCCAACTTCCTTTTCATTGCCAGCCCTTGGGACCCTTCAGAGCTGGTGTCATTCATTAACTCATCTGCAATAGGCAAAGTGCCAGCAAAAAACCCTTCAGCTGCCAAATGAGTCAGTAGGGGAAGATCCTTGGCAGGTGTAAATGGACAAGGCACCTTTGCTTTTCTAAACCCAGCAAACCCCTGAAACTTTGACCCATGGAAAGCAGTTTGCAGGATTCACTTAGGAAAAGTCAGGTGCATATTAGAGATGAAACACGAGCTGTATGGCTTTGAGTCTACAACAGTACCCTGTAGGTGCAGAGATCCATGCCTGCACACCCTATGGAAACACCGCTAGCAAAATAAACCCACCAAACTCAGAGCCAGCTGGGAAAATATTTTACACATGCTTATTCATATCAAGACTAAGAGAGTGGAGTCTCATATCCATAGACAGTACATTGGCACAGTACCAAAGTTCTGCCAGGCCACTGCACACTACACCGAGGTCAGGAAGCACTGAGTTGATTCAAATGCAGGAATAAGAAGCTAGTGTACCTTAATGGATGTGTCAGACCAAAGATGTGCAACAGGACATAAAAAATAACTCTCTAAATGCAATTTTAAGCATTTGGTTTCAAGAACAAGTAATCAGTACTGGTATCCCACGCTAAGGAAATTATTATCTTACCTGTATGTTACTTGGGAGGCAAGTCTCTTATTTACTTTTCTTCTACCCTTTTTTCCAGGCTCATTATAAAGTGTTATATTGACACAAGTAAGCAGAGAAGTTCCGTAATTTAATCTCTGTCATTAAAATTTCAGACTCAATAGGAAAAGTAACCTTGCCTGTTCATCAAGTCCGGTGAAATTCAGGCAGCCGTATTTACAGCAGCAGCGGCGGGCTTCACCTTTCCACAAACTCTGCAGCAAGGGGCAGAGTTTCTTGCCACTGCCCACCCTTGCTTACAGCAGGTAACAAAAACAGGACACAGATTCCACCCTGCTGTGACTAAGCAGCTCAATGCATTAAAAGCAGAGAAATGTAGACCAACTCCTGCTTCTCTTGGCCCAAGCTGAAAGAGTAACGTAAATGAGGCACACACTAGGTGTTTTAATTACTTTTACAATGGTTCAGTTTGATACATTCTGTTCCACGCCAGGTATGTCACTGCTCTCTGAACATCAGAATGTCATTTGTGTCATCTGATGAGAAACTTAGAAAGTAAGCATGTCTTCAAGATGATGATAAGCAAACCCTTGAGACCCCATAGCTAGCTTTCCTCCTTGTGACTGCTATGCTCTCACACAATGCATCAGGATGAAATTTAGAGACCGATTGAGGATGATATGGGATGTGTGCTTGTACTCCCAGGCCTTGGGTCACTCATCCATGGCAAGGTGTGTAAGGCATAAGGGATAGCAATTTGTGGCTTCACCCAGGCAGCTGGCAGCCCAGAGGCAAGGACAGAAAACATGTTCAAAGACCTGTGCACTTTGCTTCTGTTCCTCTGCCCTGGGTACCCCTCACAGTGTCTCAGAGGTGGCAAAGGCAGGCACTGAGCACCAGTGACAGGGTCCAGCTGCAAGAAGCAGCAGGGACAATGCCTGCTGTGGGGCTAATGCCATTGCTGTGACACCGTTCCTCCCTGGAAATAACAGACTGCTTCCAAGAGAGGAGGAACAAAACCTGTGAGCGCTGCCATTCAGGGACAGTGCACCTGTCTGTAGCAGAAGTGCATATTAATAATTTAGGCTGTTCTATTTTAGACTGGAAACGTGCTGCCCCTTACCTGTACTGCTTATATGCAATGGGTGCCTGAAATAGCAACTTCTCTAATAGCTCTCCACAGCAGTGAGACCACATGCAGCCAAGAGGGGCTGTGACTGGTCGGAAGGCTTTCCTCCTCAGGGCAGGCACTGCAGGACATTACTTTCAAGGTCATCATTTTCTCTTTACTTTGTGAGGTCTTGGATGTGTTATGACTTCCCAGAAACTTCCCCCATACTAAGGAAATGTTTGCCTTCCTCCACTGGAGCCAGCATGAGCAAGGCCCTGTGTGCCCATCACGTTACCTGAACACACAGCTTAAAGGCACATTCCCACACGAGGGATTTATCTAAAGGAATACTGAATCCACTCACACCACAGCCACACTTATGTTGGTATGTTCAGCTCATTTAGAACATCACATTGTACCATAACCTTTCAAAATTCATTTCTGTGCTAAGTGATTACTGCTTTGTCCCTTTAAATGATTCCTTTATATAGACATTACTTGAGATCCTGAATAGGTGAATGACCAAATCTCTTTCAGGGAATTATTCTACCTTAAGCATCAATGTTTGGAAATGCATCATCTGCCTTTCTGGGAAATTGTGACTGTTGTATTGTTACAAAACACAAGTCATAGGATTTTACAAGCATTTCCCCTACACAGGCTGAAAGCATTGCTGCACGTTTACCGGGATTTCTGGTTTGCATTATGCACCATTAACTCATAATTTGCAAACTTACATTTTATGATGTTTTAACTAATAGGTTTAAAGGCCAGTTGCATACAATTCTGAGTTCCTAAAGGTATATATTCATTCAGATGTATTTGCTTACCTAAAACCCAAGAGGAAAAACCACTAAACAGGTTTGCACCTTGCTGCTATAATGACTGCTTGTTCTTAATAAAAGACAAAAGAATTTTACATCATGATGACTAGCCAATATATGGTGATACACTTAGATGCAGGAGAGAATGCAAGTTAGAACATCCACCGCTCATCATTCAGTTTTCTACCGTGATGATTCAGCTAATGCAAAGATATACCAAAGACAGCAAAATCGTCAGAAATCTTTAGGATAACCTGTGGCCAGAAACCCTTCTCACAGCAGCCCATTGAATTCAACCAATGTTTGGCCCCTTACCAGTGTGCTTTTTTAAATTTCAGATAGCCACTAGTGATACAGAGGTCAGTTTTAGTCCTCCATTAGGCAGAAGGCGCATTAGCACTTTAACGGTGGCAGGGCTGAACTGGGTCCTTGTGCCCTGCACTAGGCATTTAAACGTTGCTGGAAACAAGGTGATCTCAGAACACCCTTTGGTTGCTTGTACATGGATGTCACAGCATATTCACCCACAAGTGTCAACCCTTCAACTTCTGGATACGAATGTCCTGCCTTACAGTCAATTAACTCCCTACCACCTACACACCACACTTCCTCGTCTCTATGGCTCACTGGTGCACAGGAACCAAGTTCAAATATCATTAACAATTCTGTGATTAATGCACACAAGCAAAAAAAACCCAAACCACTCTAATTATGCTAATGTTAAACAATGCTGACTCATCGAGGTCTTCCTGTGACCACGTGAGCAATAAGATTCAAGTCATCAAACTTACATATTCTGTGAAGCTCTTAATGAGAAGAATTTCTGGCAAACTTAAAAACTTAAATCTATGCATTAAGCACCAAAATGCTCTCCTAGAGGTCACAAAAGTTATGAGACATTACAGCAGCTATATAATCACAACTGCTTCATCTGCAATAACAAAGCAGAAAAAACATGGAATCATCGGAAACTGCCAGAAGAGACAAACTGAAAGTTGATGTTTTTCTAAGTCAATTAAAATAAAAGGGAAGGGAAAAAAAAGAGAAAACAAAAAGAGTAAACCAAGATTTTAGCCATGTGCTTCCTCAGCCAACTGCACATATTGATTTGTGGCAATGAAAAGTTGGAATGACCCAATTCACTCTTCTCAGGAAGCTGCAGATACTCAGTTTACAATACGTGACCAAAAATTTTAGACAACTCTTGATTTATAACTTTTCTAGAATAAGACATTGTGTAACAGTGTTATGGGAAGAATAGGCAATATGAATTACTGTAAGCCTTAAACAGGCTCCAGAACAGCAGACTAATAGGTGACAATAAATTCTGTGTCTGATTCCAAGGTCATGCATTCCAAGCTTTTGTATAAGACAAATTATTATTCTTTTATAAAAAATGCTTCATGTCAGCACTGTTTCTCTTCCTATGACTCCAGGAAGTCAATTTGTAAAGAGCAGCAGAAATACCACAAAGTTTGGTGACCCTGTGGGGTAGCACTATGAGACACTGCCAGTCTTTGTCCTCCACCTTCCAGACTCCAGCTATGCTTCAAAAGGGAGAAAGCTGTGCCGTGGTCACAACCATGCTGTACAACCAGCAGTGCCCACGAGTGCTGAATACAGCCCCTTCCCACCACAAATTCCAACCAGTTGCTTATTTATTTGATTATTTTGCTAGGTTAACTTTCACCCAGACCAGTTCCCTGATCTCACTTGCCTCATGGCCGTCCCAGGGGTGGTGTCCCTATAGTGGAGATGCTGGGACTGTCCTTCCACTAGCAGGACATGTTTAGGGCTTGTTGACACGTTGCTTTGGTGACTCCAGGCCTTGACTGAAGAAATTATCCCCGAGAGGGTTCAGAGGAAGTAAGATGTGACAGTGATATGTTTCATGGTCCTAACAATCGTAATTCTTGTGACATTTTTTTTTTTTTTGCAATGGTTCGTGGCAGAAAAACAATTTCTATAAAAATGACATATAAATTATTTCGTAAGTGAGTTCGTTAAAACTGAAGAATTATACCTGCAATTTATTTCTCTGAAACACCTTTTCTTTTTTAAGAACCTCATCCTGCCATGGAACTTCTTAAAATTTACTACCCAGGATTTTTACTGAGAAGATCTGAGGACCTTTAACTGAAACCCTGCTGGCTTGAAACTGGGGTAAATCCTGCTTTTGTTGTGTAACTATCGGTCTGCTCAGTCTTTCACCTTCCCTGTATGTCACAGGCGTAAGGACACAAAACGCCGGCTCTTGCACACAGCGCGGCCTTGGCGGCGCCGGTGTCGGTGCTGCCAGGGGCGTTTGTCGTAGCCCCAGCGCCCGGAGGAAAATGACTCGGGCGCTAAAGTGGCGGCGCGGAGGCGGCGCGCGCGGCCCCGCAGGTGCAACGGCTCCTCGGCCTCGCGCGGGCCCCGCGCAGCTCCCGCCCCGAGCGGTGACGTCAGCGCTCCGACAGCGTGACGCCGGCGGCGCGGCGGGGCACGCCGGGAGCTGTAGTCTTCCCCGCGCGAGGGCGGCGCGGCTGCGCACTGGGGCGGCGCGGGCGGGAGGCGTTCAGCCGGCGGCGGGGCCGGCCGGTTCCGTGCTGGCACGCCCACCCGGTGCGGCGGCGGCGAGCTCGGTCGCCCGACGGGGACGCTCCCATCCTCTCCCTCCCCGTAGTTCGGGTCGCCGCGGCCGTAACGGGCAGGGCTCGGGGCGCGACCGCACGCACCTGCTCGCGACCGCCAGGCCCTCAGCCCCTCTCCCGGACAACAGCAGCGCGCGGCCCGCACTCGCCGCGGCCCCGAAGGGAGCCCCTTCCCTTCACCCGCTGGGTGCTCCGCACCCCCCCGCCCCGAGCCGGGATGTTCTCCAGGAAGGGCCACGCCGATGTCAGGAAATCCACACAGAAGGCGCTAGACCCGAAGCGCGACGTACTCACCCGCCTCAAGCACCTCCGCGCACTACTGGGTGAGTGGAGGGCGGTCGGTGGGGCGCGGACCCGTCCTTCCCGGCGCTCCGTGAGGGTCGCTGACCCCTTTCCAGTCGCTCCGTGAGGGTCTCGGGCCCCGTTTCCCGTCGCTCCGTGAGGGTCTGGGGACCCATTTCCCGTCGCTCAGGGAGGGGCGCTGACCCCGTTTCCGTCGCTTACCCCTTTCCCTCCCTCCATGAGGGGCACAGACCTGTCTATTCCCGTCGCTCCGTGAGGGTCTCGGGCCCCGTTTCCCGTCGTTCCGTGAGGGGCGCTGACCCCGTTCCCGTCGCTCCGTGAGGGTCTCGGGCCCCGTTTCCCGTCGCTCCGTGAGGGGCGCTGACCCCGTTCCCGTCGCTCCGTGAGGGGCGCTGACCCCGTTCCCGTCGCTCCGTGAGGGGCGCTGACCCCGTTCCCGTCGCTCCGTGAGGGTCTCGGGCCCCGTTTCCCGTCGCTCCGTGAGGGTCTCGGGCCCCGTTTCCCGTCGCTCCGTGAGGGTCTCGGGGCCCCTTTCCCGTCGCTCCGTGAGGGTCTCGGGGCCCCTTTCCCGTCGCTCCGTGAGGGTCTCGGGCCCCGTTTCCCGTCACTCCGTGAGGGGCACAGACCTGTCCCCGTCGCTCCGTGAGGGTCTCGGGGCCCCTTTCCCGTCGCTCCGTGAGGGTCTCGGGCCCCGTTTCCCGTCGCTCCGTGAGGGTCTCGGGCCCCGTTTCCCGTCGCTCCGTGAGGGTCTCGGGCCCCGTTTCCCGTCGCTCCGTGAGGGTCTCGGGGCCCCTTTCCCGTCGCTCCGTGAGGGTCTCGGGGCCCCTTTCCCGTCGCTCCGTGAGGGTCTCGGGCCCCGTTTCCCGTCACTCCGTGAGGGGCACAGACCTGTCCCCGTCGCTCCGTGAGGGTCTCGGGGCCCCTTTCCCGTCGCTCCGTGAGGGTCTCGGGCCCCGTTTCCCGTCGCTCCGTGAGGGTCTCGGGCCCCGTTTCCCGTCGCTCCGTGAAGGGCACAGACCTGTCTATTCCCGTCGCTCCGTGAGGGTCTTGGGCCCCCTTTCCCGTCGCTCCGTGAGGGGTGCGGGCCCCGTTCCCGCCCCTCTGTGAGGGGCACAGACCCGTTTCCCGTCGCTCCGTGAGGGACACAGACCCGTCCGTTCCCGTCGCTCCGTGGGGGGCACAGACCCGTCCGTTCCCGTCCCTCCGTGAGGGGCGCGGGCCCCCGTTCCCGTCCCTCCGTGAGGGGCGCGGGCCCCCGTTCCCGTCCCTCCGTGAGGGGCGCGGGCCCCCGTTCCCGTCCCTCCGTGAGGGGCGCGGGCCCCCGTTCCCGTCCCTCCGTGAGGGGCGCGGGCCCCCGTTCCCGTCCCTCCGTGAGGGGCGCGGGCCCCCGTTCCCGTCCCTCCGTGAGGGGCGCGGGCCCCCGTTCCCGTCCCTCCGTGAGGGGCACAGACCCTTTTCCCGCCGCGCTGTGAGGGGCACAGACCCGTTTCCCGTCTCTCCGTGAGGGGCACGGACCCGTCTCCCTCCGCGCTGTGAGCTGTGAAGGGCACAGACCCCTTTCCCGCCGCGCTGTGAGGGGCACAGACCCGTCTCCCTCCGCGCTGTGAGCTGTGAGGGGCACAGACCCCTTTCCCGCCGCGCTGTGAGGGGCACGGACCCGTCTCCCTCCGCGCTGTGAGGGGCACAGACCCCTTTCCCGCCACACTGTGAGGGGCACGGACCCGTCTCCCTCCGCGCTGTGAGGGGCACAGACCCGTTTTCCGTCTCTCTGTGAGGGGCACGGGCCCGTCTCCCTGCGCGCTGTGAGGGGCACGGGCCTGTCTCCCTGCGCGCTGTGAGGGGCACGGGCCTGTCTCCCTGCGCGCTGTGAGGGGCGCGGGCCCCCTTTCCCTCCGCGCTGTGAGGGGCACGGGCCCGTCTCCCGCCGCGCCGTGAGCTGTGAGGGGCACGGGCCCGTCTCCCGCCGCGCCGTGAGGGGCTGGCCGCAGGGGGGCGCTCTCCACCCCTTGGTTCCCCTCAGGTCTTCGCGCCTGCACGCGCCCACGCGCAGGCCGCCCCTGGGGTCGGGCCGGGAGACCCCGTGCGGGCCGCGGCCCGGAGCCCGCGTTGCGTGAGGGGACGGTGCGGGCCGTGTGTGAGTGTGTCCAGGGCACAGTTGGGAGCGTCGGGTGTCGTCGGGCAGCCACACCGGAGCACCCCTTCATAACGCTCTTTGGTATGGCCAGATGAGAGTTGCCCTCAAGGTAAGAGTAAAACCTGGTGGTAAAAACTTCTCATAGGGCACCCTTGTTGAAAATACCCTCTCCTGTCTTAGGTGTCTTTAGTTTCTTCCTTTGCATTTCTGGGGAGCTGTGTAAGCTCTTCCAATTGTAGTTGTTGAAAAGTACCAGCATGTGTCAGAAAGTTCCTGCTTTTGTTGTTCCTGGCCTTGGAAATTGGTGTCACCCAGTATCAGAGTTGTTTGCGATGCGCCATTGTTCTTCAGATACAAAATAGTGCTCAAAAGTATTTTCTGCAGGGTTCTTTGGAAGATGCATTCGTAGAGACTTTGCTCAGGTCAACAGGACTAATTTAGGGTTTTTTTTAAATGATTTTTAAAGCAATTTAAAGGAGTCATTTAATGGTATTTTGAGATGTGCTTCCCATGTCTGTGGCAAGGCCTGAGCCCCGTTTGCCAGTGTTGCCTTACAGTTGAAGCTTCAGCCCTGTTTGTTTGGTTTTTAAATTCAGAACGTTGAAATCTATTGATATGTTTCAGCAGTGAGCTATGATTTGCAAGGATTTAGGTGGCCCCGTGTTCTCTGTTAGCAAATTGCAGCAGGAAAGGGCTCTTTTAAGAGCTTTTGCATGCTGTCCCAGTTCAGGAGAATCAGTGTCAGTATTTGGTTATCTTGCTTTAGATTGTTCTCCTGAGAAACAAGGAGAAAAGGATCTGATTTGTAGTTCTTGATTACTTTAGTCGGTTTTTAGTCTCCTGTTGCAGTCAGGTTTGGCAGGTATGTAGCAGGCTCAAAGACATTGTGTTACAAGCTATGAGAAATAAAGAAGTGGCTGGAGGAGAGAGCCTGAGGGTAGTGGCTCATCGCAAGAGAGCAGAAGTTGGCTGAGGAGCAGCTCTAATTTTTCAGTGTTAGCCACACAATGTGCTTCCTCTTAGTGATGTGAAGGATGTATAGAACCTGAGTTGCTGCAACAGGTCAGGCCATGCACCAAGCTGCAAGACTTGCACTGAAGAACCTCACTGTGGTTTGGAACATGGGCTCATCAGTGGTGCTTGAGGTTAGAGGCTTTTTTTTCCTGTGGTGTTCCACTGATAGGAGAAAATAAACAAAAGAAGTTCTGAATGTACTGTACCAAAGCAAGGAGCTTGTGGGGTGAGGAATTGAGTGTGATTTTGAGTGAGAAAAGCAGTGATTAGTCTCCCTCGGGATGGTCCCTTTGAAAAAGTTGAGAACACAGAAATAAGTAGAAGAGTCTGTGAAAATGTAGCTTGTTAAGGACTTCTTTCTGATTTTTTGGGTGACGTGTTTCTTACAGATGTGAGTAACAATTCTTCTGATGTAAAGATGTTATTCCCCTGTGATTACTACATTTAAGTAGTAAGAGAGAGATGTTTCTTCTTTTTGTTTTCTTTTTTTTCCCTCTCCTTGTGCTGACCAGGGGTGGGAATGTGGGTGTCGTAAGTCTTCCTCCCACCTCCCTTATTTCACTCCCTGTCCCATTCTGCTTCATTCAAGCCATCATGGCATATGTTTTCAAAGTAACTGCTCGTGTTCTTGTGTTTCCTTAGGAGATGCCATCTTTCCTTCCTGTGTTAGTTTTAAGTCACAGGAATTAAACTGTAAACAGAGTGACATTTACTTTTCTGAGATTCTACGGATATGGGAGGATAAAAATCAGAGAGAAGACGATCATAGGGGAAGGATGGGAGAAAGGAATGTGTATTTCCATAAATAAGGGGTTGTGTGAGCAGTGGGATCAATAATACACAGTTTTTTATTGCTTCAGGTCCCAACTATCTGTTTAAGTTTGTCCAATAGCCAAGCTGAAATAGATCTCCATTAAATCTGTGTTGCTTGTAACGTCTCCTGAGTTCCTACTTCTGTGGGGTAGTCTACTTGCGTGACAATACAAACCTGAATAAAGTTGTTTTAAAGTGCTGTTCACTTGTGTTAGGTGAATGACCAGAAAATTTCCTGTATTTTGTTTTTATAGGTATAAAGATGTACTAACTTTCAGAACTGTTACAAAGTCAGTAGGAACTTTTTTCCAAATACAATGTGTGGCAGAGTCAATAGTATGTCTCTTTCACTCTGGTTGGCAATAAATTAAGCTCTCTCCACTGTTTCCCAGGTTTCCATGGGACTTTATTTTAGCATAAAAATGTATCTCTGCTCTTTAAGACTTCATTTCTGTGGCTGTTCTTGGGTAAAAGTCTTTCTTTTTAAACAGGAACTACTCTTTCAATTCCTCCCCTGCCTCCCCCCTGCCCCAATTAAAATGTTTAGTTAGCACTTTTGCATGCCTTAAGTGGATTTACTTCGAATTTTTCTCTTGGTTTCAAGAATTGCTCTAACATGATACAGTAAATTTTATGAATAGTAGTAGAGTAGGAAGAACGTCTCCTGTCTGCTGTGCTTCTCGGGAGCTCTGGATGATGTCACTCTTTGCTCATGCATAAAATGGGATGAAGTCAGTTTTTATTTCTTGAAGGTGATGAGATTTTTCATCTTGTTATTCTGCCTAATTTCAGAGTTTGATTTGCCTGAGAACTTCTAAGGCTAGAAGCATAGGTCAATCTCTGGTGATTTTGATTTGCTACAGCCATGAACATCACACTTAAAAATAAGGAAAAGCATCAGTTTACCCAGAGCTGCTATGGAATGTGCTGCAAGCTGTCTGGAAGATGCTGACGACAGTTAAGTTGAATTGCAGACCTAGATGTAAAAAAATCTTAAGGATGATATCTTTGTTTTGAAAGTAGCACTGATATGGTGCAGGTGCCAAATACAAATGATTTTATAGATTTGTGGATTGTGTTGGTCCTGAGTATTCATTTTTGCTGGGACGGGTGGTTAGGTCATGTACGCACTCACACGTGGTTTTGAGTGTACCGATGGACTAAGTGGTGTATCAGGAGACTGGCTGCAGGCTGGTGTTAGAACTGAGGTGTTAAAATTATTTTAGAGATTGTTCTAATTGGAAGGCTGTCTTAGTAGTGCTATTTTTCCATGCTGACATTCCACTGAAAGGAAGGTTATCTTCTTGGCTTTTATTTAGTGTTTAAAGCTTTAATCTGAAAAAAGTTGGGATTTTTTTTTTGTATATGGGGTTTTTTGCTGGTTGGGTTTGGGGTTTGTTTTTGGTCTGGCTCTGGTTTTGTGTTTGTTTTTTTTTTTTTTAAGGTAAGTAAAAATTGTATGTTGTTTCTGGGGTGAGGCTAGTAATAAAAGTTTATCATTAACCAGGATATGACTTCAAAGTTGCCTCTTGATTTCCTTTAATTTTTTTAAGTACTTGAGATAAAACTCCTCAGAATTCAGAGAACTTTGTATACAGAACTTAAAGTGAAATGACTTTGGAAGTTCATGAAATTCAGGGAGCATTTCTAACTACTGAAATGAATGCAATAAGATTTGGTAGTTAACGGAAAAATAAAAGGGAAGCTGGTATGCTACAAGGATACAATTATTGTCCCCTCTGGATTTCTTTATACAAGGAAGAGCAATGAAACTTGCCAGTAAAGACAGATTGTTATTAAATGATAGCCAAGTAGTTTGTTTCCCTAAGTCTTAAGCTTTAGTAAAGGCAAAGAAATGTAAAGGCAGTTATCTAATGAGCTGACTGTCATGTTTTGTACAGAAGCAGTGTCAAGTGTACCTCATGAAGGCTTTGCTGTTTGCTAAACGTTGCTGTAGAAGCTCTGAAGTATTAATCAGAAACATTAGCCAGTGGGTCGCCTATCCTTGTTTGGGGAATGATGTCAGATTGTATGTGTTTTTTGGAAAGCTGCTATATATCTGATGGCTGATAACATTGCCCACTTGTCTAAGATTTTAAGTGCTCAGAGTTCTGAATTTGATAGGTGGCTGCTTTCAACAGTAGAAATCTGAGAGTAAATATAAAAACAGAATCTAATACCTGCAGTTGAATCCCAACCTTGCTGCTTAATTTCCTTGAATGTTTATAAATACTTCTTCAGTCAATGTGATTTGCCAAAAGTCAGTATTATGTTAATATCTTAAATGATAAACAGTACATGAAACTTTCACTGATGTTTCTCATTTAGAAAACAGAAGAATGAGCCTTACTGTACTACAAGTTAAACATATAGTAGTGATCCAAGTTACAGTCTTAGGCTTCTTGCCAACTTTCAGTATAGTCTTCTCAGGAAGCACTCTTGTCACCATCTGTTTTTGGTGAAATAAGTGGGAAAAGCTGAGTTGTTGGGAGAGCTGAAGTGAGAGAGCAGTGGGGAGTGTGTGAGAGTCCAATGTGCTTGCCATGACCTGGCCTGTCTGGAGATGCTTTCCCCACAACCTGGCGTGATGCAGAGGGGCAAGAGACTACTGGAAGGGGTTGTCACTGGCATGGCCCAGAGGATGACATAGCTGGCTGGCAAAAGGCATCACCTGCCTCTCCTGTGCCTGGAGGATCAGGGTGAAGCATTCTATGTGGTCAGTGCTGTTTTTCACGGCTCCTCACCATGAACATGTGCATGGGGAAGGAGGTAGAGAAATGGTGTTTTCTAAATGTGTGCAAAAAATAAATAATTTGTTAGTGAAAGGCCCAGGAAAGCTGTTTCTCTGAGGGAGCAAAGGAATTGCTGGGTGTGTGGCTTATTTGTTATGTTTTAGACTGGTTTTTTTTTAATTGAAGTGGGCAGTGGTATCAAGGTGACAACTTGCTTGCAGAATTGCAAGAAAATCTTATTTTCTGAGAGAATATCTACTCTCAGGGAAGTAAATGGGAGTATTGTTGTTGGCCCATTTCAAGGTTACAAATTGTTTTCCTATATATCTTGCGAAGGATATAAGGAACAAACTAGTTCAATAGGAAAAGGATGTAGCTGTAAGAATGCACACTTACATCAGAATAACAGATGAGTCACCACTGAAATGCCACATTTATCGAGAAAGAGAATTTACTTTTTTTGGTTAGGCGGTTCCTTTCACCTCCTTTCACAATTTAAAGGGAAAGTTCCCTTTTTGTTTAGATTTTAGTGACCTCATTCCTTCATATGAAGTCCTTGTAAATGAACGCCTTGTTTTCTCCTGGAGTTGGATTTAACAGAACGCATTCATAGAGAGAAATAATTGCACTTAGCTTGCAAATTCAAGACCAGTAGTTTGTAGGAAACAAGTATAGTTTCCATGCAGTAATTGTTTCCAGAGTAGAAGCAACTAAACAAAGCCTTTCTATTGAAAAGGTATCGATTTTTAAAATTAAAACCAGACAAACCCACAATTGTCCAAGGCTGAAGTCCACTCTTTGTTCTGTAGTTGTGTGATATTATTGGGTGGGTTTGTTGCCATCAGCTTTGCTGTCTTGATGAACAAATGGGTTTCTTGAGTGGTGAAACTTCAGTGAGAAGATGTTAATTCTTGCCCTTTATACTCTCAATTATCTTAATCATCTATCTGTTCTTGACCAAATCAGTTACAATGAAGAGCAAACAGATGAATCTTCAGTGTGCTTTGCAGATGCCAGTTTGAGAAAACATTGGATTTTTTTTTTTCTTCATAAAAAATAAGCTTGTTTCAAATTTTAGGCCCACGTTAAGGCTTGGGGAAGTGACATGTCCTTGGGTTTCAGTTCTTTTTAAGTAAATTGGAAATATAATTTCTGAATTGATCTGCTTCTCAGATAAATTTAAGAACTGGATTGGCAGTTTGGACACAGAAATTATTGCTGGTGTTTGTTTTTTTCCCAGCCATACCTGGGGCTTTTTGATGATACAGAAGCTGTTTAGATACCCAAGACTCGTTAAAACATAAGCCACCCTGTAAACTTTCATAAATTCAGTGAAAATAGAAATTTTCCTATTTTACTTGCAAGGGTGGAATCACAGTTTAATAGAGAACATCTTATGAAGTCACTAAAATAGTTTCATATTGTGTTTATTTTATTAATACTGAATTTTTTTTGAAGACAACAGTTTTTAAATTTCAACTCTTTTGTTCCTATTTTCAGACATTGTGGATGGAAGTGACCTGAAGCAATTTTTTGAGAACAATTATTCTCAAATTTATTTTATATTCTATGAAAACTTCATAACACTGGAAAATAGCTTGAAACAAAAAGGTAAGCTTTAGAGTCCTGCCAGAAATTGTTGAATCAGTTTCCCTTAACTGTACTCAAAACCATTCTGTTAGAGCTTATCTAATGATTCTATATTTGCCTTAGATGCATTATTAATTAGTATGACTATTTTAATGTTGTGGTGTCAGAAGAGATTAGCATTGAAAATTGCTCCCTGAAATGTCTGAAGACACATTTTTATGGCTAAGTGTCACTTCAGCACAAAAATTGGTCTTTATGCATTTCTATATGTATCCTCCCATCTTGTTTTGAAGTATTGCTGCCCTTCATCCTACAATTAAGCAGATGTTTGATCGGTTGAAACATCAGAGATCCACAGAATGAATATCAGCATTGAAGATAAGTCAGTAGGAATAGCTGTTTAGTTGGAGATGAGCACAGTGACAGTGCTCTGCTGATCTGAGTCTCTATATGTCCCTCATTCATAATCAACAGAGAGGCACTGAAGTTTGGAAACATCATGCTCTTTTGCTAGTTTACTTTTCTTCATCTTTAATGAATGCCTCATCTTGGATTTCAGTTGAATATCAACAGTGTAATTTTCCCATCTCATACTATGTATTTACAGTAACAATATTATTTTCTGTTTTGCAGGGAATAAATCACAAAGGGAGGAGCTGGACTCCATTCTCTTTCTTTTTGAAGTAAGTTTTCCATACCATGAAACTAGTTTTTGTTTCAGATCTCATTGTGCTATATGCTTACTTGCACCTTTACAGTGAGGAGGTGAAACTGGGGATCAGTCAAAATGACAGTAGGTGTCCATGGCTTTTTTTTTTAAGTGGATGCATTCCTGCCTCTCTTTTATGGAGGGCTTGTTCACAACTACAGTTCTTTTCCCCTACACTTTGTCAGGATGAAGTTCAGTGTTACATTTATTTTGAATGTGTCACAGCAGGAGTTGGGGCTCTACTCCTTTCAGATGGAGACATCTGTTAGGATTGCAGTATTTGGTCTTGCAGCATGAGGAAAATGAGAGGATAAGAGTTGTCAGCTACTGCCTGTCTGTTTGATCTGAGTGTATTGAATGTTAATTTGTTTAACTTTTTGGGGTTTTTTGCCTGTTTTTAAATTCAGTGGAGCATCTTTTGCTTCCACAAGCGTATCCTTCCCAGCACAAGGGATCACAGTGTTTGCAGTATCTAGGGATGAAATGTTAGCTAGCTAACTTTTGCATAATCAAATTAGGATGTCTTTAAAGAAGAATAGACTATGATAGATCATTTTCCAAGGGACTCTTTTAATTTGAGCTATTACTTTCTCACATAAAAGTATATTTTAGGTATCACTGGACCAGATGAAAGCCTGATATATAAAAAAATTGTTTATAATGCACACCACAAGTATTGACGTAAGATCTACCCTGTCTCTGAAGTCACAGATTACTGATGTCTTTATTTGTTTGGGATTTCTTTTAACAATTCATTAGGTATATAATTGGCCTGATTTCTATTTTAAGGGTAAATACACTTCTTTTGATTAGTCTTTATTAATCCAACTATTAATCTCTTGCTTGAGGACTGCATCACAGAAACGTTACCTTTGTTTATATTGTGGGTTATTTTTTGGTAGAGGTGGTAGGAAGAAACAATTTTTCAATGGGACTCTAGAAATTAAAGGTAAAACAAAGGTTAAGTGTCCTCAAATGTTATTCCTCCCTCTAAAAATAAAAAAGATACCCCAATCAAACCAAAAACCTCATAAGTGTATGACTTTGTTTCTTTGTATTAATGTTTGTAGTTAGAATAATGTTTGTACTGACTGTAAGGATGATGCTGTTCAGCCTAATGCCTGTAATATGAAAAATGGCCATGAAAATGATGACATGAAATCCTGGATTTTTGTGATCTCGTCTTCTGACTTCTATGATGTAGCAAGTTTATCTTCCGTTTCATCTTCTCCCTCCCTTCAGTCCTTTAACTGCAAGACTGCATTTTCAGACTGACATCTGAAAATTGAGTTGTGTGTTCTGCTACTTACGATATTGGTAAGAGTTGGCTTTAGGATTTCACCTGAGGCAGCTTCTAAGAACATGACCTCCTACATCTAGGACCACATTTGAGGCAGGGGAAATTCTTCCTCCTCTCCTTCTTAACGCTCAGTGGAGAAGGTTCCACCACACTTACTGAGCAAGGCTGTGCAATTTAATGGGAGCTCATTAATACACTTACTCTGTGGTCTTGAATAGTAATTAAATTTCTCTGGCTATGTCATTGAATTGAAAATACCTAATGTGTACTCACCCGGCTAAAGTGAATAAATATGTGTTGCTGCGTCTTGAAAAGGAGTGGCTATTAACCACCCGTTCCATACCACTTGGAAACATGTGGAGAGCGTCCTGCATGAAAGAAAAACTAGTTATATGTGAATAAAGTGTTGCTCTGGGTCCCAGTTGCAAATTCTGTTATAGCCTAGTTGTCAACAGCTTTGAGGAAGAAGTCGTTCAAGTTATTTGTGTGGAATTTGGAGCAATCTGCTTCGTGATGTTTGTCTACTGGAAGCAAGTTTGCAATCTGTTTATAACTCTAACACTTGGTAGAAAAACAGATTTTTAGAGTGCCTTGTGACATACGGACCAAGAATACATCAGTCTGAACAGAGGACAAGAAAAAATGTAAATGCCAAGTAATTAAACATTCATATTGTAAGCCATAGGAAACAAAACTAATTGATTGTTAAGCTTGCTATATTTAATCTGCTGTTAGCATGAGCCAGAGGTTTCCTGGAGTTTTCTTCTAATTAGCTAAATGGACAATTATTTAGGATTAACAAATCTTGAATCCAGGTACTGAGGGTTAACAGCTGAAAAAAATCAATAAAAATATTTATGAAAGGAATTGACTTCTGCCTTTTTGGGATGTGGTTGGGTGGGTATTCTGCTGCTGTTCTTGAGTGACACCTAGTGTGTATATTGAGCAAAAGTAATGAATGCCTTTTCTCCAAATTCTCTGAAAACCAAGTTGACTCAGTTATAACTTATTGCAGCCTCAATTTTACACATCAGCTACATAGCTTGGTCATTCAACAGTAGCATGAAGCAATCTATTAAAGAAGAAATACTAATCAGAAAGCAGTAATATGAAACCTTAACACCTCATTTTGTAATATGCTTTTTGACAATTAATATGACAAAGTTCTTAGCCCCGATTTTATCTTCTCTAAGGTGCTTTGGCCTTTTTTTTTAGTGTCTTTTTCCAAATAAATATTCATGAAAAGATAGAGCAACTGTAACTACCTGTATGTTTTTTCCCTGTGTCACCTAAAAGGCAGAAATGACGTGAAAAATAAACTTAGCTTTTCACTGGTAAGGATTAGCTATCTCCAAATTTGTAGTATATTTCAGAACATGTTGATACTGCTTCTTACATCACCGTTCTCTGTGAATTGAGGGTGTTATTTGTTACAGTTGAGCACTGTGTGTCACAGAACTCACAAGTTTACACTACATTTATGTCTAGGGCCAAGGAAAGTATTATGCCATTACTTGACTGTGACTGCTTGGAGTACTTTTTTTTTATAATAAAGTGGGGTTTTTTTCTTGCAGTGTCAGATTCTGGGTTTTCTGACACAGCATTTTTTTGCAAGTGTAATGGAATAAGAACAGGCTGATGGTTTTGATATAACACAAATCAATTTCTTTCCGCTCAATAAATTACCTTTAGTAGTTAAGAACTGGCACATTTCTTGTGCCAATTCACTCATAAAATCCATTACACTGCTACTACATGTTCACTGTATAAAGTATCTTAGTATTTTTCAGATACTTTTTCTTATTTATCAAAGCTGCCCAAAGTCACTTAGAGTAGCTGCTATTGTTTCTAAAAGTTGTTCAGGTACTGTTGGTGTAGTTAATGTTTCACTGCGGTTCTGTAGATAGCTGAGAAGATGGTTTAGGTGCCCCTGCCTCCTACGGATGATGCACAAGATGAAAGCTGCTCACTAAACATTGATTTTCATTTTTGCTTGTTTATTTTTTACCAGCGCACATCAACATCAAGTGTTCATGTGTTTCAGAGTCCCTCTTTTGTAACAGTGTGCTACACTGAGCTTGTGCAAAAAGGTTTATAATCTCTAAATTTCTCAAAACCCATGTTTTGTATGGAGCTTCTGGTTTCTTGAACTTGTTGAAAATGTGAATAATGTGTGTTGCTGGGTCTGGACACCAAAGAAGCAAAATTGCATTTACTTTTTTTAAAAGAATCTACAGAATTTAATTGTGGAAAGGTATCTCATGTCACATGGGTCTTGCTATCATTATGCTTCTACACCCTTTCACTTGTCAAGACTAACCTTCTCCCATCTGCCTTGTGCCCTGCTGAAGTGTGGAGAGCCTAGCTGTGGTTGTAAACAGGAACAGACACAGCAGTCTGTTTTGACAAAACAGCAAGTCTGTTTTGACTTTCCTTAGAAGTTCAGCAGCAAAATGTTGATGCCTAGTTCCTAGGTCTGATGTGGAGTATTCTTGAGTATGTACACAGCAGGTGGATTTAAATACTGAGTGGATGTAAAATAGAATATAGATGTGCTAATAATCTCTGCTGTATTTGTATGATGCATACTCAGACTCACGGACTGCTTTGGCTTCTGTATAACACTTTGAGTGTTTTTCCAGAGATGATAATCAATAAACCATTAGAAGTAAACCATTGTCCAAACATACTTGGAGCTTTTTATTTTGTAACAGCAGCTACTGGTGTTAATACAGTACCACTGCCCTTAGAAGCACATCTAAATACAAACTGCAAATGACCACATACTCAGAAGATGAGGAAGTGATATAAATCTATTGAAAGGTGGATTGGTCTGCTATCAGAATGTGAATGTAACGATTACACAAGCAGCTATATAGTCTAAATTTATTACGGCAGATGTGCACAAGTCACTACTTCTGCAAATGCTAATGCTAATTCAGTATAGGTTTATAATTGGCTATAGTCTGCTAGGAACCCTTTTGAAAAGTAGATTGCGTGTGCAGTAAATACAGTGCCTCTGTCAGAGGAACACCTGCTGTGGCGGTGGGCGAGCAGATAGCTCTGTGCACTGACACAGATGAGCAATATACACTTCCTTTTAGTGCTACCAAGTACATAATACAAGTAATGTACATAAATATCATTCTAAAAAGTTATAACTTTGGTTCCTCCTAGATTAAAATTGCTGTGGGTATTTTAAGTATCACGTTCTTCCACCACAGTGTGGATCTACTTTCTGTAGGCTACTGTGTGTATTGGCAGTATTGACTGAGCAGCGTGAAACGAACCTCAGAGCCAGTGGTGATTTTTGGCAGGTCATTTTCAATTTCATAAAACCCTGCATCAGTGAAACTTTTCAGTACTTATGGATTCATAACTCTTCTAAAGGACTAGTGCTGTGGTGCTAGTTTTTACGAATGTGCAAAAGGACGTTCTTTTGCATCTGGAACATTTTCCTAGGATGATTTATCTTAGGATGTTGCTCCTAATTACTTGCTGCATTTCGAGTAAGATTGAATTCTGCAGAATTTGGCCAGCTTCAATACACAATGTGAAAAGTACTTGTAATATTCTTTACAAGGAATAATCATGTTGTTGAGTTTTTATTGCTGCAGGTCATGGTTTCTCATTTCTTAGGCTTATCCCTTTTATTTAACTTTTCCCCCTTATTTAACTTCCTTGTTACTTTTTGCGTTTTCCCCGTGTCTCTACAGCTCAGTGGTTTAATTTCCCCATCTGCAGGTTATCTGACACTCAAAATCAAATTACCATTAAGAGTCACAGCTTCAAATTCGGGTTATAGGTTCTGTTACAGCTTTGCAGTTGGTTCCTTGTGACTACTGTGATTGCCAGTTCCACTCTTTAACCTCGAGTCTTGCACAGTCTTGGTTGGCAGATTCTCAAGCTCAATCAAATATAAAAGGGCATATTTGTTTAAAACAATAAAATTGCTTACAGCCCTTCTTCCCTACTCACAGAAAATTACTTTTTGAACCATCTACAGTTCATTCTGCCGTAATTCTGATTGGTTCATCTGTTATTGTTCTTAAAATAATATTCATGTTATTCTTGCAGCATTCTGTTGTAAATTCTAGCCAAATGCTGCGTATGTTCAACTTCAGAGATCATACTCTTGCCCTAAGCATGACATTAAACAGTATCTTACAGGCTCTGGCAGACTTTTCCTCAGTGACTGTAAATAATTTATTATTGCAATAAAAGGAACATCCATTTATTTAGATGGAACTGCCGCAGGCATACTTCTTTGGGTTCTTGGCTTCACCTAAAGCTGGAAAATTCTAAATTACTGCAGAGTTTAGTAGTCGAACACTCTGAAACTCATGGATATGCCACCACCCAGTACTTGAGCACAGAGGCGTAGGAGAGCTATTCTGCATTTGTCTTGGCTTAAAGGAGATCCACCTGCCACTGACTGATAGAAACTCCTTATCATGTACAGGCTGTATGGAAAAAGCTATTTTTTTTCTCAGAATCCATTCCCCTGGAATGAAAGTTATTCTGAAGTTGAGATTGCCTATGCGAGCACGTTCAATCAGCAAGAACACATTTGGTTTTGTTGTTGTTTAATAAGGCACTCTGTATGGCATGTTACAGAACAGCTTCTCATAGCTGTGAAGGCAGAGCGACAGTGCTTATCGTCTCACTTTTGTCTAAGTTAAGCTGGAAAATGCTCAGGCCATAGGGATCTTCAGTGTACACTTTCTCTGTGTTCTGCAACAGGGTAGCACAGCACACAATACTAGGCACAAAGCTACCAATCAATACACGATTCCACAAAGTTGGCGAAAAAGAAAAAGCTTTTTAAAAGAAATGGCAGTATTGGTTAAGTCAGTGTGAGTCTGCTGAAATACAAACCTTGGTAGGTTTATTTTACTTTGATAAAAGAGAGAGAGAGCTTTCAAAAAGCAGCATCCTGTGTAAACTAAGATTTAAACTTGACATTATTCCTAGTCATGCAGGAAGTCCAGAAGACAAAGAACTATGGATAATCAGTTAAAAGAACTGACAGATACCCTGATGTGTTGATCAGTAGTAATACCTAATTTCTATTTCAAGTGTGCTATAATGGATTACCATATAGATGCAGCAAAGCACTGAGCATTAAATAGATCTATGTGTTTTCTGAAAAAGCAATATTATTTCGCACTGTGGGGTTTCTTAAAATATTTCTTATTAGTGTACTGTGAAACTAGAAACAGGATGTCAATAGCCAGTTTGGATTCACAGCGGTATTGCTACAAGGCTACGCTGGAGTGGAAGAAACTATCATTTGTTTTATAGGAATAGCAATATGTGGGGTTTTTTTAGAACACCAGGGGTTGGGAGGGGGCAGAAAATGTTCTTGGAAATGCTAAGTGGAAAGGACAACAGCTGGAGCTTCTTCATGACTTAACACAATCTTGTGTTGCACTGTCAGGCCGTCTCAGCCTGGGGACTCTAATCCACACATGTGAAAATTACTAGTTAAAGGGTGTTCTGTCTGTAACTTTGAATTGACTTGTAACGTTCAGCAGTTTTTATTTAATAGTGTACATGATATTTAACCATGATACTGCAGGAGCAAGTGTAAACTCTTGAATGTAGATTGTTGGTATTCATTCTAATCTGCTGCAAAGCTTTCACACCTTCAGTAGGTAGCTGTGACACTAGGAATCTCGTTTGCTTTTTAAAAGTGGCTTCAGTGTTCTGGTTGGTGGGACTGTGCAGGTGACTAATCACATCTCTGCATTTTCTCAAAGTGCATGTATTTTTCTTTCCTGGTTTTGAGATGTGGAAAAGGATGGCATGGAAAATGACTGAAGTGGCCCCATTTTTGCTACTGGAAAAGATTTTGGGATATGGAAGCTTTCCTCAGATAGGAACTTCAGTCTTCTCACTGTCTCAACCCTTGAGTTATTTTGATTCAGTCACCTGACAGGGTATTTGATTCTGCCATTTTTAAAGAAAAAAAACCCCTGTAAGCACGTTCCTTTTCCCCCCAACCCTCACAGCTTCATAGAGTTTAGAGTTGAAGCTCTTCTCCTGATAGTGATTGTACTCTGCAACAGCATTTGTCTTCCAGCGTTTTTTTCTGGCCGTAAGCTGAGATTCGCCAGCGCTTGGATGTGGAAGTTGTTTTTAAGATCTTTTTCAAAATGGATCTTTCTTGCACGGCTTTGCCACCTTCTCGGCTCACGCCTTATCAATAGTTCACTTTCTGGAGGTGAACTTTGAGATCAAGTTCAGGTGAAATTGTGTAACACATAAGATACTGCCTTTACTGCATGCCATGGTACCTCTGGGCCTTCCCAAATAATGATTGGTGTGGTTTTGATCTAACAGAGAGAGCGTAGTACAACTGAGCTTCCTTCAGTGTGCTGTTGTGTTTGGAACAACTCAGAAGTGGTACATATTTATTTTGATCCTGAATCGACTGGGCTGTGTCACCCATGAAATTACTTTAAGAACATCACTGAAGCTCTTGGGAGATACATGTATTGTTTCTTTTGGCAACTAAGGAGGATTTGTATGCCATTGAAGCACTTTTATAAACTTTCATTCATAACAGATAAGCATACTGTGCACAGTAGACATTTGGTGAAATAGACATGTATTTACTAAGTACAATTTTTGTTTCAGGGTAATGAGTTTTTCTGTGATGTCTGAAACATACCAGGAGGCATTTTCACTAGTTGTATTAACCTGACTTTGACAAATTTGTAATAAAACACTGTGTCACAGAAGTGGTGCTTGATCCTTTGGAAGTGAAATACAGCTTGTTCTCAAAAGTTAGTGCTTTGAAACAAAAGAGAGAGAACTTGCATCTAAAGACAAGGTGAAGGTAGCTTCTTAGTGTGGCTGTACAAGGAAATTGGTTTTGCTCTAACGATGCCCTGTACTTCTGACAACGACTTAAACAATGGAAACAAAATATATGTGGGTTTGTGTATCTGGTTTCCCATAACAGGTGTGAAGATGTGTAAAGATTCTTCCCTGAAGTGTATTCTGATATTGAACCCAGACAGTTTTCCATTGCCAGTTTGTCTTAGGTTTTTGTTTAATGGAGCTTTTCCTGGTGTGCTTTGGGCATGCTGTGGGTGATGGGTCTAACGTGTCTGGATACAGACGAAAGTCTGCATACAGAGTGCCACCACTGTTGGTGTGACTTAAACTAATCCTGACTTAGGCCTGAAGCTCCTTTCTGCTCTGTGCCAAGTAAAGATTAATGTCAGAAATAGCCTAGAGAAGTGGTGTGCTGCTAGTGTTTAATATTTAGATGGATAATGATAATTCTTTGTCTGTGGATCCTGCAATCTGATTGGCAGAAACGTGGTCCTTAACTAACAGGTAAAGCCCAAATGTGAATCATGACGTCATTTATAGCCAGTCAGATCCTTCATCCCAAGCGCGTTCCTTCTGCCCATGGACGGGGAGCTAGACCTCTGGCCACCAGCCGCCTGCTCCTTTGGTCCCTGCTGCTGTGTTATCCTAGGGAGGGGGCTGTGGGAGTAAGTGCCAAAACAAAATACAATGAGAACATAAAAGGGAGTTGCCTGATCTGTGTTTTTATTCTAGGTAAGCTTTTAGAAATGCCAAATACTATTTGGGGAGCATGTCTTGTGCTAAAGATGTGAAGGAAAACCAGTCTGTCTGTGTGACCTGAGGTCTAGTTCCCTAAGTCTGTGAACTTGTCATGACTTTCATCTTCTGCCATGGAGAAAGGAATGTTCCATTTTCAAAAACACTATCTTACGTGTTGTATATAATTTTTTAAGCAGTTTGTTGTCTACAGTAGAAAAAGTCTGTCTGATTCCATCTCTTAAGCATACTGTTTTTAACAGCAATAATGATTCATGTGTTGGCCGTTTCTGAAGCATTGCATAAAATACCAATTCTTGCTTCGTTGACTGCGATGCTTTATTTCCTCTAGTGAGCTTTGATGTGCAAAAGACCAACAAATGGGTCACCGTTGCTCAGTGACTGGTCATTCATTTTGCATCCTGCATGTAGTATTTCTGAAAACTTAATGGTGCTTTGTGCAGAAGTTGGGTCCAGTGATGTTGTTTGATAATTACAAGGAGCTCCGACTGCTAGTCATTTATCTCGTTTGATTTTATTTCCAAAAGTAGATGTTGAAAACTAGTGTCCCATTTAAATGTTCCCTCCTGATTTCATATTTCAATGGTTGTAAAATCCAGACACATTTTTATGTGAAATCTATGTGAAACTGTGTTTCTCCCCTGACTTTGAGAGACTGAGCAGCAGTAATTTATCTGTCCTATACTACTGCTGCATCTACTTGCCAAGCCCTAGTCTATACTGCTGATAGTTTGCAACAGAGAAGAAAAAAAAAGCTGTATTGGAGCCTGTTAACTTAAAGTCCTTTCAAAAGCCATATTTACCCAAGTAAGACCTCCAAATAGTTTTGAATTATCCAGATTATTTAATAGCATTACCTTCCACTAAACTGACAAAGAACAATGTTTAGTTTCCACAACTGTTCTTTGCAACTAAGATTGTAAGATTCTCTTCAGAAAGCACTTAAGCATATGCTTAAATTGCTTTACTTTGTTGGTGCCTGGTAGTATAACAAAACTGTAGGGGTATGGGTCTGACCACAACCTCTTTCTTTCTTTGATCTGCCTCTACTAGAATCAGTCCAAAACTACAGAGGCAGACCACTACATGTTATTCCACATAAGTGCTTTATTAACTACATGTGCTCTGAATTAAATTAGTCTAGCTTTGTGTGATTTGGCTCAGTTTCACTCACCAGCTGAAAACACAGGTAAATCATCTCACAGGAAAAATAACTGCCCTGCTGTTCCTCTCTGCCTTAGCTGGGAGATCAGACCCCATTAGGTGATGAAAAGACAGACCTAAGCCACAGGAGCTCCAAATCTGGACTGCATCAATCTGGCAGTAGTCATTACCAGACACTTCAGAAAAATGTAACCCAAAGTGAGCTTCTTGGAAACCTGTAACTCTGTCATTAGAAATCCATTCATTTTCTGGAATGCTGGGGTTTTGCAAGACGGTGGGAAAGGGAAGGTGATTCATGACAGTGTCATGATATTTGTTCAGGACCATTCCAAGTATCTTTCTCTGTAACAGAGTAAAGGAATGGGCAAGAGTCCTTACCACGATAGGCATTTGCTTCCTATTGTGTTTTCTGTGTATATATTACCATTTTGTTTGTCTTGTGTGTTAGTTTCTCTCTGTATCCTCTGAGTAACCCGTTGTATTATGGAAAAACTGACTGTGTAGTTTTGTTTCCTGCAGAAAATATTGCAACTACTACCTGAGAGGATTTTTTATCGATGGCATTTTCGCAGTATAGGTAAGAAAGAATGATTTAAAAATACTTCTATTACAAGTCAAATCAGTGTATTCTGTAGTCACATACCTGGTGCTGCAAGTACCGGGTGAGTAGGTGTCTGTTTGATAGCTGAGCACAGACTGTGCTAAACTGAATGCAACCACTGGGATACTGCAGGGAACAAAGAGCTTAATTTCTTCTCTGATACTCCTGTATTCTCTGCAGTTGGGTTTGTTAGTTCTTATGAAACATACAGTTGTCACACTATTTGTGGGAATTAAAGGAGGAATTTCTGGTTTAGAGCTGGAATAGTGAAGGAAAGTGATTGAGGACAAAAATTAAACTTTTTTGTAGCTTTTTTGGACCAATATTTCTTTTAATAAGTGATCCACAACATTACTGGCCTTTACAAGTGGAACCATGAATACATGGTGTTTCTGCAAGTTTGGCCCCAGCTGTCTTTTCACTGATTCTCCTGTAACAAAGGATTTACCAAGCTTCACATTAGAATATGACACTGGCCACAGCAGCCACAAGGTACCTATTGATGTCGCTCCCTTGGTCAAACCAAGAGCCTATCCCTCCTGTACCCACACTCCTACAATATTTACTGTACACATTTTGGCTTCTGGAGGGAGGGAAGCAATAGGATTCTGACAGAAGTCATGTTAGTAAAGCTCTGCTTATTTGTCCTTAGTCTCCTGTTTATTCCCCATGCATTGCAGGGCAGGTGTTCTGCAGAACAGGGCTGCAGAAGCATGGAACTGAAGATTGTGTTGCAGCATGTGCATAAAAGAAGAAAATAATGTTGGCAGCTTAGTTGAGGCACCTGGAGTGCTTATCTTAAAGCACTTCATGTTATTCCACTACAGTTGTTTTCTCTTAAGCGTAAAGATAATAGATGTCTAACACACTTGGTTTAGTTACTCGTGAACTGTGGAGATCTAAAGAGGAAAAGCAGGATTGTTTCTTCTGAACAACTGTCATAATTTTTTAGAACTTTTCAGACAGGTAACGTAGGACTTTCAACTGGATTTTAAAATTCGATACAAACATGTATGCTGTGGGAGAAAACAAAGCTCTGTTGGCATTCGTTTGAAGATAGTTAACTTTTTATTATTTAAATATTCCCTGTGGACTGCAGCGTTTATATAGGGGATGTTTTGACCTTGTGATTATATTCAGGAGCCAGAAAGCCAAATTTATTCCTCTTCTTATTTGACCAGATTGAATAAAGCTAGAGTCAAAAGGGCACGGAAATACTGAAAGGTGAAATCTGACAAAGTAGTTTCATAATTCCCTCCCAGTTAAATGCCTTTGTTTCATCACATTTGAAAGTTCAGCCTCTGCCTGCTACCAAAGTGATCACAACATTTTGTTTTGCTGTCTCTTCGTAAATGTTGTGCTGCTTGGGGCGGGGGAGTTACATTTCTTCCGAGAGGTACTTTTTTTGTTGTTGCTTGGATGGTTTCCAGCACCATTTCATCAGCTGCTGTGTTTTTCATCAGAACAATGAATTTGCTCTTGCAGAAGAAATAATGAGTGGAAGTTAAAGGTCAAGGAAAGGGCTGTTGTCACATATCCAGTTAGCACTGACGAAAATAAAAGGAGACATCTGCTTGACCACTTTACTACCATTTAATCTGAATTAGTCCAGAACAAATTGGTTTTAGTCAGTTGTTTTATTGCTAGTACATTCTTCTCTTGAACCGTCACATTTACATAATTTTTAGCTTTGTCCAATAAATAAACACACAATTTGGTGGTGCAGTTATTTACAGTTGTACCTTGTGGTTTGCTTTTTCCTTCATGTTCACTAGCATTAGTATGTATTTGCTATCCATGTTAACAGTTTCCATTTAGGACTGTGAAATGGTGAGTCTTGAGGGAAGGATCACTTTAAGGAATGCACGTAATTCACAAATCCAGGGGAAGTAAAAGTTAGGGGTAGTTAGTCTGGTGCTTCTAAAACCAGAATACGGGTATTTAGCAATTTTAGTAGTTGTGGTTTATAGGTGGGAATGTAGTCTATATCATTAGCATCTTTTCCTGAGCACTGTTGTCAATATTAGTGTGTTTGAATGCACTAATTCTACAAGTTGGGCTTGTAGATTCCCCCAAATCTAGTAAGTTAAGGTGTCACCTAGATATCTTATTTTTTAATGAAAATGATTGTCGTCTGACTGAACCCACAGTACTTTACTGTACAGATACACCGATATCGATGATGGTGGTTGTAATTAGATTCACTTTGAGGTTTTTCACTTCTCAGTATGTGAGTAGCCACATAGCTAGTGACATCAAACTAGCCCTTCCTGTAGTGTTTTTTAAACACCCATTCTGGTGGAAAGTGTCTGATACCTGGCTATTTAATTTTCTTAATCCAGGGTCGATTCTGAAGAAACTTTTGCACACTGGCAATTCTCTCAAGGTATGTCTCTGATGTATTAGTATATCCTTTAATTCTTGCAAAGCGTGCTACTTTGCATTTTCCCAATAGCAGTGCTTTTCAGATGGGTAGGCTTTGTGATTTGTTCACCTTTTAATCATAATTTTTATTATTGTAACCCTAGATTTTTTCAGTGTTTCTCCTGTCATATTGCTGTTGCAATGACCTCTGTAAAGTTATCTGGACAGGGCATCAATATATTTTGCTTAATATTTTATTTTTTCCTTTAGCACAAAGTGTACTGTATTTAAAGTATTGGCTTCTTGTTTGCCAAAGAGTTTTAAATCCTGGTTTTTTCCTAATTACATTGCTAAAATAAAAATTGTATCTTGTTATTAAAAAAAGGTAAGTCAACTTAGTGAATGCCCCACCTTGGGAGGTTTTGTTGCACCTTAATTTTGATGAGGATCTTCTGATCCCAGTGGTGGTGTGGGGAATAGCTGCTTTGACCTCTGCAGTGCCAAGATTTGAGACCTCGTAGAGCACCAAGTATGATCAGCTCCCTAGTTGTGTGTTAAAGTTGCTATTGTACTTCCAGAACCCTTTCTGAGTGTTGAGACTAGTCCAGATACATTTGGTCCCAAGAACTGGAAGAGTGGAGCTAGAACTTTTTTGCCTCTGAAGGTGGAGTGGTAGTGCTGTCTCCTGAAGGGCCACTGCCTTGGGTACAGCTTCCTCCCACCCTTTTCTGCTTACAGTTAATAATGTGATTACTCTTGGTATGATGGAAAGACTCACTAGCACATACCTGGGATGAAGGCACTTGTCCTGCATTTTCTTAACTATTTAACTACGTTACTGTACTTAACAATTTGTTTTAATGTCTTTTTCTACAAAATCATCCCCTTGTAGATAAGATGTGAAGGAATCCGACTGTTTCTTCTCTGGCTTCAAGCGCTTCAGACTAACTGTGCAGAAGAGCAGATATTAATATTTGCATGTCTTGTGCCTGGCTTCCCACCCATTATGTCCTCTCGAGGTCCCTGCACGCTAGATAACCTCATTAGTCCTCCTAATTTGCCAGACGGTGAGTAAACAAACGCCATTTCTGTGAAATAATTGCCTCCCCCTTCGTTGTGCTGTAGGGCTGCAGAGTTTCTCGTGAAGAAGATGCCACATGGATGATATAATTCAGAGGTGTACTGACTTTGACAAGCTCTTGTGTTTGTGGTGGCTGTATAGCCTTCCGATCTCACCATTCGCAGTTCGGAGCAGTTGGGGTGGGTTGGTTGGTTGGTTGGGATTTGTTAATTGAGGTGCAGCTGTATTTACATGTTACTGGAAATAGGTCTTGGTGGTTAATCTGCAGTGACTGCTCGTGTTAACCCTTCGAAACTGCAGTAAATCAGAGAGGCTGGTGCTGTCCGTGTTTGCGTGCCGTGGGGCCTGGGGACGTGTACCCGGGGCTGCCTTTCTGCAGCTGAGTAGTGCACTAGTGGTTTTTTCTCAATCAGTCTCTTTTATTTAAAAAAAAACCCACACATTTTTTTGGTGGGAGTTTTTTGTGTTTGTTTTCTATGTTAAAAACGGTTTCTTTTTGTTTTAGCCAAGATTTTTCCAGAAGAAATAACCCCACTTTTGCCAGCTGTCTCTGGAGAGAAAATCGCTGAAGACCAAACGTGCTATTTTCTCCAGCTGCTGTTAAAATACATGGTCATTCAGGTGCGGAGGAGAGATGTTTTTAACCATTCATGTCTGGGGGAATGTACTTGTCGTAGAAAATGAAGCCTGTATCAATATGGAGCTAGTTTTGTCCCTCTCCCAGAAGAAACTATTTTCTCTACTTTCTTAATTTAGAAGGAAAATCATCCCCAAGGTATTTCCTTGTGCCATGTGTTCCAAACTTGCAGGGTATCTGCCTATTCTGTGCGCTTGTGGTTGCATTTAGAAAAATGATACAGGGAAAAGATGTAATTAGTTCTCTTTGGACACATTTAGCTGAGAAGGCAATGTGAAGGACCACTGGAGAAAGAGAGAAAAATGGAGAGATGGCTTCTGAGATTTGTTTTGTTTTTTTCGAAGATGGAAGTAACACGTACAACAAAAAATTTAATTAGGAACAGATGAGATTAATCTGTACAGGAAAGAAATGCAGATAGTGTATATGTTTTAAAAGTACAAATTAAGCAACATTTTAAATAGTGTGGAAGCTGTACAGACAATGAACATTAAAGAGCTCAGCATTAAAAAAAAGATAAAAGATAATTAAATACTTTGAATTCATTTTTTTATATATCAAAAGGCAAGACCAAAATGATATTTGGAAGCGGTTTTGTCATCTTGAATAAATGCTTTATTTTGAAAAGTGGCTGTGTGAAATTATCAACTTCCTCCACAGCAGTCTGTTTTACATATCAGAGTCGCACAATGCTTCAGTTAAATATTTTCACTGTTCTTTTTATATTCTTATTACGTGTTTGGGATCTAAAAATCTGGCTGCACTATCAATCCAATTGCGTCTTGGTTCATCAGCATTCATTTATTTGCATTGCTTGGTAGAGAGGAGCACAGCTGGGCGGTAACCTCCTTGCTGCAGACAAGAGATGAGATTAAAATAATCTGATATAAGTGCAGAACGATTGCTCAGGCAAATCTACATCTTTAAGAAATTTTATGTCTGCAGCTGGGTAGAATTTAATGAGTCGGTTTATTTACATAAGAAATAAAATGACACCCAAATGCAGTAGTCTTGTTTCCAAGCTCTACATGTATAATTTGCACAAGCAGTTCCACAATGTTTAGAGATTTGGAAGAAGATGTAGAGATTAAAGAAAGAAAATATGCTTGAAAGGAAAAAAACCCTCACGTGACTGATGTGAGCAAGTGAGTTTTTCTTAATAAATTATCGTCTTGGCTGTAGATTCAGTGAACTCGTTACCTGCTGTGTGCAGTTGGACAGGCTTTGCAAGAGCAGTTTCTGAAAAAAAAAAGTAAGGATCCTGTAGTGTCTTGATGTTGCTTAAAAAACACGTGCATCTTAGTCCCAGCTGAAGGCCTTGTCGTGTGGGAAGGGCAACTCTGTTAGAATTTTACACGGCCTTCCAAGGAATTGCAGTTCAAAACTGTTGGTGAAGAGCAACTTGAAAGTACATGTATGACTTCAGTGTTGACCTATGCCAGAATGGAAGGGTACCTTTAAAAACAAGCTGGGATGTCAGGCCTCTGCGTGGCAGCAGACGTTCCTTGTGCCTTGCAAAGGAGTATTGCCCATGTGTGTGCAATGGCATTAAACGTGGGCACTGAGTGTGTTTCTGATGACAAACGTACATGTGATAAAAGTCTAGCCTAGTGTAACTTTGTCTAAATTTACACTTGAGAAACAAATCTGTTAAAGTCATTAGAGACGGCACAAGTACACTGGCTTCTAACGAGCTGGCTGACTTTGGTACGCTGAAGCCTTTGTGGTGCAGACTCCTTACTGCAGTTTGTAAAGCTTTTTGGGACAGTGATAATGTTTTATATCCCTTGTTAAAGTGTAGTTGTTTACATCTTGTATTCAGTGTGGAATGATTGTCAGTAAAGCCCATTAACTTAAAGCTTTTTATTTCTTTCTCTTAACTCTGTGACAAAGGCTGCAAGTTTAGAGTGGAAGAATAAGGAGAACCAAGACACTGGTTTTAAGTTTCTCTTTACCTTGTTTAGAAAATACTACCTTCCTCACTTGTTTCCATCTTTTACAAAGCTAACAAACATCTACAAACCTGTTCTTGGTAAGTAGTGAGCTTTGGTTTTTAAGTAGAAAAAGAACAGCTACCTGAGTAGTTACTCTTATTTTACTTCTTGTTTAATTGGAGAGAACATGAGCAAATGAAAGGCAATATATCTACATCTGTGGGATTACAAGCATGTTATTTCAGAAATGCTCACATTTGGCTAATTTTCTACTGAATTCTGTATCCATAGGAGCTGTGGTGTTGATACTCACCTGATGTACTGCATCCTCTTCATCATCCTTCCCCTCTCTTCTCTAAATTTTAACTCCTGTCCTTTGCAGTTCAGTGTGTCAGATTTCCTCAGTGCCACTTTAGCTGTGTTGTTCAAAGCTAGAGCTCAGGCCTTCCATGTTTTTCACCTGTGTACAAGTGATTTTTCCCCTAACTTTAAGCATATGAATGAATTTTGACCTAACTTGTCTCTTTTTGGCAGTCGTTTTCTTATGGATTTACTTTCATTTCTTTCAGCTTATGTAGTGCTCTTTCCACCTGACTTAACTTCTCTTTCCAGTGTAGCCTTTTTCTTCCTAAACCTGTGCACTGTTAAGTGCTCCAGAGCCATCTTTTCACTCTCTCTGTACTTGTTAAATAAAACTCCATGAAACTTATAAAATTATGTTGTAGGAGTGTTTTCGTGTTTCAGATTTTGCCCTTCTTTTTGCAGCCCTTCTCTTCTGCTTGCATGTTTATCTTTTAGCATGCCTTCAGGAAAGGGCTGTGCTTTTATGTTCTTGCTCTTCTTTAGGAGTGAAAAATATATGATGGAATATAAGCGTTAATGTAGTGAAAGCAGTTGGTCATTGCATCTGTTCTCTCACGTGGAGAAAATATTGGTGGCCTGTTCAATGTGTTTAACTAGAGTCGGGGAGCAATCACAACTTTTGAAGCTTAGATTTTCTTTCTGTCTTGTCTTTCTCTCTCACCAGATATTCCTGACGTAAGGCCAAGGCCGGTGTACATCACTGCAACACGAAACAATGAAAGTGTCTATAGCACAAAAATCCCATATATGGCAGCTCGAGTTGTTTTTATTAAGTGGCTTGTTACCTTCTTTCTTGAAAAGAAATACTTGACTGCTGTTCAGAGTACGAAAAACGGAGGAGAAATGCTCCCTAAGATTATTCAGGTGTGCTTTGCAGTTTACCTCTCCTTCCTTGTGTACATGCCAACCTTGCAGATGACCACGACGCTTGGACAACTGAAGCAAGGAGGAAATGTTACCCCTGAGGGAATAAATGATATATTTGATTATCTGGTATTTTTTCTTCTTTGATGGAGAGACTCTCCAAGGGAAACCCTTTAGTAATTTACTAGAAATCTTTTTTTTTCCTCGTAGTCGTTTCCATTACGAGCTTCAACAGTGTTATGTTTAGATTTGGGAAGTTTAATCTGTAAACTGTCAGATTTATAGTGCCCTGGACCATTTCCCAGCAACTTCAAAGGCTGCTTTGTTTTCCTCTTGATTATAGGAACTGTTTACAATGAGATGTTATAAAAGTATTGAACTTTCAACTTGTTGGTTGAGACTCCTCTAGGATTAGGGAGTTCACAGTCAATTTTAGAAATACATTTAGAAATAGATGCTTCTTGTTTCAAGAGACTCTCCAGCTTCCTGCTGAAAAATTAGGACCAATATAAATTTATATTCTTCTCTTGAATCATAGGTCACTGTCAAATGTGGATTCAGTGGAAAAGCATGCATTAACTGTTATGGTAGAACTGTGTATTTTTGTGTCAGTTGTTCTTGGAGTTCATTGTAGAAGTTTGAGATTCTACACCAGCTAAGTGTAGCTTACCCACTGAAAGTGTCTTCTTTTAATTGATCTTTTCTCATTGTAAATTCCATCTTTAGTGTAAACTGCTGTGCCATTCCAGCAGACATGGCTTGGAAAAAGAGTTGTTTTCACTGGATTTTGTGGTCAGCTGGCACCAAATGGTTAGGTTGCTTAAAAGTTGCTGCCCTCAAAATGGAAACTAGTCAAAACCTGTTGTTTAGCTGAAGCTGTGTGCCAGCTTTTGGCACATGCTGACTTCCTGATAGTTTTGAAATTTACTGGCTATGCCTTACTAGTGTGGCTGAATCTTACAAAATAGGTTCATTGTGAAAAGCAGTGGAGGTGTTACTGCTGCTCTGTTACTACTCACTTGATCGAACAGAGGGCAGCTTTATTAGTTAAACATAAAGCAGAGCTGCATTTGGGCAGTGCCTTGAGTTGATGTAAGTTGGGATTCATTTTCTGCTAACTAAAAAGTTTTTAGTCCTCTGTTGGCTCCAGGCTGGATCATTTTAGCCAGACACATTTTGAGATGTTGCAAAATAAATGCAACGCCAGAACAAAACATGGCAAAGAGTTTTATAACTGTACAATTATAATGTGCAAGTGTATGAGCCATGTATAATGGCATGATCCATCTCTTCCCAAAAGCAATGGGACTTGGGAATTCCTCCCGACTATGTCTGTACCTTCCTCGTCTCCCACCACTGCACCCTTCCCTCTGGTATTTTTGGGTTGTGCAGTGGACAGGTCACTCAGCTGTTCTGGGCTGGGAGAGGTGCACTGTGAAGTGCAGAGTCATGCAGACTACAAGACCCAATTCCTTCTTGGCTTGAGTTGTAGACTGCACTGACTGTTGGGATCCCCATGTGTTGTGAAACAGAGCACTTACATCTGGAGTTCTGCGCAAGGATTCCAGATTTTTGGTGTATACTATTTCAGTTCTTTCATTAGACCTGTGTTTTCTTCTGTGTAGACTGTTGGTGCTGTAAACCAAGATAAAAATGTGGAGCTGGAGAGTGATATGTCTTATGCAAGCGAGCAGGAGAGAAGCCACTCTAACAGCAGCACCTTGTCTGACAGAAGGCTCAGCAATTCCAGCCTCTGCAGCATCGAAGAGCAGCACCGGACTGTCTACGAGATGGTGCAGAGAATCCTCCTCTCCACTCGAGGATATGTTAACTTTGTTAATGAGGTGTTTCGACAGGTAAGTGTCTATGTTTAGTTGCTATTGTATGTTTTTTTTCCTTTAAAAGGAAACGTCATGGTTAGGTGAGAGAGTGCTGGGAAGGCTGTGGGTCAGGTGAGCAGTCAAACGATGCTTCACACCAGTTTGGAACCCTTCCTATGTCTGGTTTTAAGAACAAATGATGATATTTTTATGGGCTCTGAAACTTGTTGCAGGTGCAGACAGCAATGTATCTTATTTGAATGGGCTATTTTATTTGTTCTTTGTATTACAGTGTAGTGTAAAGGTGTGTAAAGAGCTATTAGCTTGCAGATTCATTGCTTGAATTAGTAAGATTTTTGTTCCTGTGATCAACAGCAGTATTTCATGTCTGAGCATTGACTGCTGCCAGCATGTTTCATTAATCTGACACCTTTTTTATTGTCTGGGATGGAAATGCACATGGACGTACTGGAGAGTCCCAGTCTCTTTCTTTCTTTGGTCTGGTCCCAAGATAGCAATCAGTTGCAGCAGCAGTTTTAGGTCACATAGATGTACGGCAGATGCTCTCAGCAGCTGACTGAGCCCGCGTGCTTTACTGTGAAGTGCCTTGTGTGGCAGGGATTAGGAGCTCCTGGTGCTAGCGCCCGTGGCCGGGAGGGGTGGCACTGGCACAGGGAAGAGGCCTTTCAGGGTGGTCGGAAGGCACTGTGCGATACCGCCCTCTGCTGGTGGTGGTTCAGAGTGGCCGAGGGAACACGGCTGATGCGGTGCAGGACTTTGGTCTTTATTCAGTATGAGCAGTGTTCAGTAATTGAAACACATGGTGGTATTTGTATCCTTTCTGTGTTTACCTCTCACGAAAGTCTCACTATTCAAATTGTTCTGCTGTTTTCTGGTTTCTTTCTTCTTTCTACCCTGTTTCTTCGCCTTTCTGAAAGCGTCCTGTGTAGTGCCCATTCACCCCACTGGGTAGTTCAGTATTAAGAGTTATGGAATTGTGAGTGGTGTAGGTACTTGCATGGCTTGTTGATTAATCATAACTCCTTCTAGTACAGACATAGAAGTGAAAATCACGAATCCTTTCCTTTTTGGGCTAGATTATTTATGGGTGGTGGTAGGTGGATGTGTTTATACATGCATGCACCTGCATCTCCTATACATAGTAAAATAAGTTAACTTTTCAATGCAGGCTTTTTTATTGCCACCTTCTGATATCTCTGCAACACGGAAAGTGGTTAAGGTGTATCGGAAGTGGATATTGCAAGAGAAACCTGTGTTCATGGAGGAGCCAGACAAAAAGGAAGACACTCAGGATGCTGTAGTCAACTTAGAGGATTCATCAGTGCAGATGGATGGTAAACATGTATGGCATCAGTGTTGTTTGCTTTATTCTGTTTGCCCACAACATATGACTCAAGCTTTAAACTTGCTTTGGAAATTAGTAGCACTTAAAAAATATGTGGGAGATCAAGATTGAAAAAGGCTTTTATTTGAACCCAATAATTTAAATGAACATTGGGTGTTCAATAGCCCTTACCAAGTGCAGGGAAAGATCGCAGCTGTTTTGTAAATGTGATTTGTTGATTACTCCCTGCTTATACCAACATGACAGCAAGAATTTAATGGGAGAAATACTAGTAGGTTCTGCAGTGCTAAAATTTACACTGTCTGTTGGACTAGTGCATGTGGAACTATTTCCCCTTGGTGGCAGTTACTGAAGAATGTAAAGAGATCTACGAATTTGTATGTACTGTGTGAAATATTTGGATTCAGACACCTTAATCTGGGAAATAAAAGTGTAGATACAGATTGTGTGCCTCATTTTTTTAGTGTCCTATATTGAACAGTCAGTAAAAGTTGACTTTGACGCTGTTTAAAGGGAATTTTTTTGTTTTACTAAGAGATTTGAGTTGTAAAAACAGTGAGAATTACCAGGCTTTGGCAGATTGGTTTTGTAGAGGATTTATCATTTTTCCAGGCTTAAATTCATGTAGTGCTACAGTCAGTGACTAAACTGATGTGGTTTAAAACATTTGAAATAACATAGCTCTTAAAACTTTGATGAACCTTCCAATTCCATATGCAGTCTGTTTGTCTGAAGATTTAAGGAGTAATAGAGGTGACTTCCCTGCTGAAATGAATGTGGGACATGACAGCTTCTGCTTGTTTTCTTTTGACATTATAAATGATTTTGAATAAATACAGACATGCTCCTTTCTGCTTTGTCACTAACTGAACCATGTTTTTGAAAGCTTACCTCTGACCATTCGGGACATAAGCGCTCATCCAGCTGGGGCAGAACCTACTCCTTTACCAGTGCTGTTAACAGAGGCTGTATATTAGAAGATGAGGACAAAAATGTAAAAGCTGGTGCTCAAGCTGCATTACAGGTGTGTTGTACAGAAAGGGTACAAGGTTGTAACAGATTAAAGAAAATAACTACCAGCAGTTGATGGGTTTTGCAGGATATGCTTTGGACTTGAAAAACAAATGTATCTTAAGCCATCTGATCCTGTCTTGGAGCCTTATCTACATTTTAAGACAGCAGCTCATTTTTTTCTCCTATGGGTACTAGGAATCAATCAGAACTCTACATCTCTGTGATTTGCTTTTGTTGAACCTCATGTATTGGAAATAATGATGGTTGCTCATACATATGCCAGGAAATGTGTGGCTGGAGGAATGGGGCTCTTGCCTGACAGAAGAAAAAGCCTCCAGAAGCCACACAGTGCAGTGCATGCCCTTGTGGGCTCTGCAGTGCCACCTGACTTTTTCTTAAACGATGTAGAAATAAAGCCATAGGTAAAACATGAAACTCACTCTAAGGAAAGTGAAAAGTTTGACTGGAGAAGGACAAGTATTTTATTGTAAGTCTTGGCTCTTTTGCATTCCTGACACTGTGTAAACTGTGACTGTAAATGCTTGTCTTGAAGGTATTCTTGACAAACTCTGCGAATGTGTTCTTACTGGAACCATGCACTGAAGTCCCTGTGCTTCTGAAGGAGCAAGTAGATGCTTGCAAAGCAGTCCTGAGTATCTTTAGGCACATGATAATGGAACTGTCAATGAATAAAAAGACATGGTAAGCTTCATGTATTCTGCAGCATTTAAGAGAAAATGATCCAAAATGTTATGGGGGAGTTTTTGGGTTTCTCAGGGATAGGCCTTACTACAAAAGTCACACTTGTGACTCGCCCCTGAGTTGGTTTGTGAGATTGCAGGTTCTCATTGTACTGTTTGACTTCAGGGTTCTGGCTGGTGTTTCCAGTCCTGACTTCACAGTCCACAACCAACTATTTTGCAAGTGATCTGTGAAGCCTGCAGTGTGATCACATTCCCAGCACATAAGACTCACGGGAGAATTAAGAGGGAGTTTTGGTATGTGAAAATCAACAAGAACAGTTAATACATGTGAACAAAAGTACAATTTTGTTTTGAAACCAGGGAACAGATGTTGCAGATACTCCTTAGAATAACAGAGGCTGTGATGCAGAAGCCAAAAGAAAGCCAAGTGAAGGATACGTTCGCTCAGAGCATGTCGGGGTTGCTGTTCCGAGTGAGTGTTTGGGGTTGGTTTGTTTGGGATTTTCTAGTGGTACTTTTCCGTGACGATTGCCCATCGTTTTAGTTAAGCACTGTTGCACACTACTGTGAAACCTACCTGTAAAACATGAACAAATTCTCCTTTGCAGTAGTACAAGTAATTATTTTGTAAACTGGTCCTACCAGAGGGACACTGATTTGGTCTGTTCTTCAGGATTCTGTTACTGACCATGTTAGAACAAGCAGTCATACAGTTTTCTTGTGGGGTGTCTTTAATGAGTAGCTCTAAAGTGTAAGCTTGGTGTAACTGTTTTCCTAGAAGCTCAGCTGGCAAGTCAAAACTGAGTCACAGTGAATGAGATGAAACATTGACACTGTGGTATTGGTGTGCTGAATTCACCTTGACAGAAATTCATTGACTGTCACTTGTTTCTTTTCTCTTAGACCCTCATTGTAGCTTGGATCAGAGCCAACCTGAGTGTTTATATTTCTCGGGAGCTGTGGGATGAGCTGCTCAGTGTTCTGTCTGCCCTGACGGACTGGGAGGAGCTCATAAACGAGTGGGCCAATATCATGGACTCTCTAACAGCGGTGCTGGCGAGAACCGTGTACGGGGTGGAAATGACAAACTTACCCTTGGATAAGCTCAGTGAACAGAAAGAAAAAAAGCAGCGAGGCAAAGGTTAGTCTCTGCACTTTAGTGCTTTTTATGTCAAACAGATTAAATATTTAAGTTTAAACTTAAAAAATAATCTAACATTAAATACTACTTAATCTAATATAAGAAGCTGTTTAATCAAGTGCAAAGTGCTTTGGATTTCTGTGTTCTCATCCTTCATTGTGGAAGGAGAGGTAATTAGGGTCAGTAGAAGATGGCTGTTTAACAGGTTTTAGTACGCGCTCAAAATCAGTTATTTCTGTGGTGGAAATGAAACGTGGTTTCCTGTGCTGTGGTCTGGCATCAGCGTTAGAATGCTTTTCATGTGTTTTTGTTAACGTTTATATTAATGGTGGTATTTTAGCTACATTTACGTGCCACCTTGGAACCGATGCACATAATTTTAGTAGTCATCATCTATGTTGTTTCAAAGATGGATGTTTTTAATGTCTGAGTGCTTGTAGATCCATTCATACTTCAGCAAAAATATGTCCCAAAGCATACAATGCTAGAGAATTTTATTTTCTTCATCTCTAAGGTGGCATTTTAGAGCCTCAGAAGACAGCTGTAGTGGGAAGATCTTTTTCATTAAGCTGGAAAAGTCATCCTGAAGTAGTGGAGCCAATGAGATTCAGAAGTGCCACAACTTCTGGAGCCCCAGGAGTTGAGAAAGCAAGAAATATCGTTCGTCAAAGAGCAACAGGTTAGACTATAACTAACTGTTTATGTTCCCAAACACTCAGTAAAACTCAAGCTTTAAATCTGCCTTTGAGATGTGACTGCTTCCAGAAGTCAAGCAAGTTCATAATTAAATGTCCAAACAGAGATGTCATGGACCTGTGTCTAGATGTCCTGACCACTACCAGTGTGAATAAAGAATCAAAGTATTTAGCAAAACTCTACATATATGCTTTCAAATACATTACTCTTAACTAAAAGTCAAGTTACCTTTTTTTTTGGTGAAGAAGTGCATTCCTGTTTTTATGAATTCATAAGAAAGCATTCATTAACGTCCATCAGACAGTATATATTGCTTCTGAACTGTTAAACAGCTGGCTATTTACTATGAGCACACAGTACACCAGATACTCAATGCTTCTGTTCTTATGCACTTTTTTTGCCTTCTTTTTATTAGCATAATTAGGTATGTATAGGATCTCCTTTTCCTCTTTTCTCTCGTGTTTACTTCTGGAAAGAGGAAAACAAGAGAAAGGAGAACAGGAGGGAGGAATGATGTTGGAATGTCTGAGACCTCAGGCATTGAACTAGAGACCCGATTTGTCAAACATTTCAGCAGCCTGAGCTTGGTCTCTTTTCATGGTAGCATGTTTCTGTGTTGCAATTCCATGGGCTATGGATTAAAACTCCCATAGAAAATCTCCTGCTTTCAAATAGGTGATATTTTGCTGTACAGCTTCCTTCCTCATTTGTAACAGATGAGTTGTGTTTCTTACGTGGAGAACTTGAAGGTGAATTAGTATGGGTTTGTGGCTACAGGCTTCGTAGCTAAACCACAGGCTTCAGCTTAGATCACAAAATGTTTTGTCAGTGTAGTCAGTTCAGTTCTTAGTGTCTGTTTTATTTTTAAATTCATCGAGTTCTTATTTGTGCCCCAGCAGAGAATTCCTTCTGCTGCTGCAGCATTTCTGCTCTAGACTACTCACCAGAGCAGTAGAGAGAACCTGGAAATATTGATCAGCAAGTACTTGGTTGTGGGCATTCAAGATAAAGGAAATTCCTACCTTTAGTAAGAAAACCTTATTTGGTAGGGAGCAAGTAGATTGTCAGGTAGGTGGATGAACTTGATATGTAAAATGCCCTTAGTTTAATTTTGTGTCTCGTGGTCATGTAAATAGAGAATTACTCTGGCTTTCATGGGATTTGTTGTCATCAGTGGCCCTCAAATCATCAGGCCCAAGAAGTTTATATTTGCACATATGGTTATAACAAATAGTAGTTTCCAATATATAAAGCTGCTATCCCTTTTCTAGTGGGAAACTATTTAGAAACCCAAAACCTCAGCTACTAATCCTCCAGAGGTGTCATCTATCAGAATGAAATGTGTCATTCCCTAAGGTGAATGCAGAAGCCAGGGCTGTTCATGGGAGGACTTTATTTAGCAGAGTGGACATTTTGAAGAAAATATCTCCCACTGAGGGCTTTAAATCCCTAATATTCTCCCTCCCTCATTTGAAAGCAACAAAACCCCCCTAAGTCAAGATAGAAATGCCAGAGCATTTGCTGCTTCCAGGTAGGTGCCACTTCTGGGCTTAAAGTTGTAAAACTTCTTTTAATCCAAAAGCATTGTTTCATTGTACCATGACATTCAAAACCCCAAGTGTTTACTTATTCTTTTCTGACATAATTATTGCTTTATTTTTTCCTGGAAGCTAAGCGAAGCCAGTCTATCAGCAACTGTGTTCATCTTTATGAGCCTTTGCCAGCTACTAAAAGTGTACCTCTTCTGCTTCACACTGTGAGCTCTCTCTTACCTGGTATCTCTTACACTTCTTGCTCTCACAGACTGTCAGGTACTGTAAAGTCATCTTTTATATACATGTTCTTTGTATTTTTGAGCTGCTGTCTGTCTCCTCCCTTTCTGTCCCATTGATCGTTCTTGAGCGGTGTGAAATGAGATGTTTTGCGCTGATTCCATTGGCTGTGCCTCAGATCTGTTCAAAACATGGTGTTAAGTAATATTGGGAGCTATTAAGAGAGGAGCAAGTTTACTGCTACTGAATGGGAATGTACTTGATCCCAAGTGTTATTGTCTTTCCCCCCACCGCCGCCAATGCTGAGAGACACGTTTCTACGAGCCCTGTGTTACTAGCTAATCTCACGAGTTCCTGTTGCACCTTCCCCATATGTCAGTTTACTTTCTCACTTAAATTTTCATGCCTCTCTTTTTTTATTCCTCATTTGGATTTACAGCAAAAAAGCTGCATGATTCAATTTGCCCTCGCAAAATAAGCTCGAATCCTATATAGTTCAGATCTCTTTTTCAGTCTGTTTCAATTGTTGCCATTTTTTGTTTCTCCCTTCCCTTTGTTAGGGAGGAGAGGTCAGTAAACACAGCCCTCTGTTTTGCACACTGCTTTTATATTAGATTTGATGCCTCTCCTCTATTTTGTCTTGTTTCCAGAACAAACAGGGTCTAGTTTGAGTCTATAGTTGTGAAAGGCATAGCTCTGTTCCCACCCCTCCTTGTGCACTCCAAACAGAGTAATTTCTGCCCTTTTTCTAGGCTTTTGACCACTTACACTGCTCATACACCTCTCTCTAAAGGATATTCTATCAAACTTCAGTCATGACTTCTATGGCTAGATGTTACAATTCTAGCTTTGTAACTGGGGAGTTCTAAATACATGATTGGGTCACTTTTTCATGCAGTTTTCTTAGGTGGGGAGTTCACACCTGCATAGTTCTGAAGTATATGATATATTTTATATATATATATATAGAGAGAGAGAGCATGTTATATTTTTTGTGTTTTAATTAAATCAACAGAAGTCGAAGAATCTCAACAGCTGGAAAATGCAACAGGGACAGAAGCTGTGGGCTTGTTTGCAGATCAGGAACAGCAACTAACTCGAAGCAGCAGCACTTCAGATATTACAGATCAGTTTCCATCTGACTTTTTTCAAGGTAGTTTTGATAAGATACAGTGATACTGTACTTCTGAGGATAAAGTGTTGACATTTGTTGAGCCTCTTAAATGCTACTCGTAGCTACTTTGGTATCCAGCTCTGTTATAAAATGGTTTCTATGTTGTTTTCTTAGTAAATACAATGTTGGTATCTCGTTGAAAGAACTGTTTATAAGATGATAACGGACCACAAATGTGGGACCTTTTATAAAGCAGAGTGGTTATAAATGACAGCTACAAGTGTATGCATTGTGTATGGAGCTCTTAAACTTTTGTGTGATCTGCCTTGTGTTTAAAATTTGTGCATTCAAGCTGGCAGTTCTGCACCGTCCCTGTGGTGTAAGGTGTTAGGCTGATGCAGGATTTTTCAGAGCACACTGTGTTCCGTTACAATGTTGAATGACTTATAAATCTAAGGAATGTTTGTCTAAATGTAACTGAAATTTTGCTAGTTGATTCCACAAATGTCTGTCTTCTTTACTTCCTAAATTTCTAGGTAAAAAGGCTGGAAGTTCTCATAATTTAACTTCTTCAGACTCCAGATCAGTTCAGGAAAATAAGGGATGTTCAAAGAAGGAACATGAAGCCGAGCAAGTAAGGCAAAACTGAAAGTGGTCATTAGTAACATTCTAACAATGTTTTGCTTCTCATCAGTTGCCTTGTAGTATTTAGAAACCCTGGACTGAAGTTGAAAGCACAGTGATTTCCTTAAGACAGTGAAAGATGTTTGGGTGCTCCATGTCAATATCGTGGCCGAGCTGTAATTAGTTTCTAAAACTCTGTGTGTGTATCTCAAATTTGCTAAAATATGACATTCTCAAAACTGTGATAAACTGAGATAAACCTTTTTTTCCCCTGAAGGTACTAATACGAAGAAGTAGTAGTACAGCTGAATTGGATCTGAAGGCAGACCTGCAGCAGTCCCATGGAAACTACAGAGAGAGAGAAAAAAGTGAGTTCAGGAAACAGTGTTTTTCTTCAGTGTAGCAATTGAAATCAGTGTCGTAATTTTGACTTGTTACAGATGTATTAAAGGCTTTTCTCATCATGTTTTGCTAATGTAGTCCTGAAAAACAGGGCTGTGATGTTTATTAACGCTTTTCTTGCTGTAGGTGAAAGCGTTAGCAGCGACACCTCCATTGGCTATAATAACGAGGTAGAGATTGCGCTCATACCCTGGCAAGCTTCTGAAGATGATCAGGAAGTTCATGCCTCAGCAGATGTTTGTGTGGATCCTGATGCACCTCCCTGGCTTCAGCTTAGTCCTTCAGATACTGCAAATTTAACAGGTACTGTAGTCTAGACTGTTTCAGATTTTTAACTCATACAATTCAGTTTACTTGTAAAAAGTGTGTTTCCTTTGGCATGTGTCACCAAGCTCTGTTCATAGTGTTCATTCAGAAATAAGATTTGGATGCCTGGAGTTTAAGGAGTTTAGATAAACTGATCCAGAAGATGGTCACACAGTTGAAAATAACTGGATTGCTTATTGTGTCAAATTCCTGCTCATCAGCTGAGTTGTGATAGCTGGTCACTCCTGCTCTCTTATCCTGCCCCAGTGTTCCATAAAATAATTTCCTTGAAGTTTTCAGTTAATAGGTTTGATTTTGTAGCAGAATGGCCTGATGAAATTCCTTACTACACATATTGACTGATAGGAAACAACTGGTTAATACATGTTAACTTCTCTCATCTTAATCCTGTTACACACCTGTTGTACACTTTTAAGTACACAATGCCAGTGTTCCGGTAGGATGTGGTAAGTGGCCTGCTCAGAGGAGTTAATTTGGAAGTGAAAGTCCTTTACCTTTTAATTTTATTTATAGTATCTTTAACATATCCAACCTTTGTGATTATTTATTGAAATATTTTGATCCTTTGCTATTTGTAAATGTACCTTCCCGTCTGATCATGTGAGTCAGAGATGTTACTTCATTAATTTAGTGCAGTAACATATGAAACTACCTTGTAGGCTGGTTTTGCTCACAAATGCATAGTTTGGAGGATTTTTTTGTCGTTGAACTATCTGTTAATGTAATGAACCAGCACACCTAGTTCAACAGATCATGCTGCTGTTGTGCCAGAGGTGGCCTGTAATACAGTACATGGTATAAGGGTTATTGTGGAGGATAAATTCACCCAGCAAAAAGCAAAACCAAGAATCCCCGGAGTGTTTTTTGAAAATAAAGTCAAGCTGACATAAAACCGTCTGAAATGACTGTTATTGTGCTGACCTTGGCATCCTGGGAGGATGCAGGTGATTAACCTCTGCCAGTGCAGAGGTTTTCTGCAACTTTCCTCAAATCATTGGCTGCTGAGCACTGCAGGGTGCCAGACTGGCCCACAGGTCTGATTTGCCTGCAGGTCCAATAGAAGATCATGGAACTTTTCCTATTATTAAAATTTGTGCTTCAGCGTGGAGTTTTTCTTTTGCTGTTTCAACATGTTAATTCTGATACCCTGAGAGCCCTCACAAAGTGCTCCCTTCCTTCTCAGTTTGCACACTGCAGTCTCAGCAACTGCTTCCATATAAATGAGAATGCCTGAGCATGTTCTTCCTCGCTAGGAGCACATGCTTTTTAGTTCCTTTGTTGAGTTGTATTTCCAGGTCATTAGATACCGTGTGATCTTATAAAGAAAGGACTTTTAGAAATAGAAATATTACCTGTAAAAGCCAGTTATTGATTGAATAAATGTCTTGTAGTAGGTGAATATGCATTTCACTGCATTTGCCTCCCTGCTAAAAAAAGAACAACTTGAGTGGAGGCAACCTGTCTGATCTCAAACCGACCTAGAGCCATGCCATCTCTTTGTAGAAGGCCCTTTAGCCCTCGTTTTCTGCCTAGTTCTTTTCTTTGAATCATGTGCTAGCTTGAGCAATGAAAAAGAGAGAGATGATTCAGTGTGAGATAATGCTTTAGAGTGAAAGATGGTAGTAATGTTTCTATTTTATTCACCAAACCTACACCTACACCACATTTCTAATTCAGGGCAATGTAACTTTTTTAAACAGACAGTAGTGAATTCCTTGCTGATGACTGCAGTATAATTGCTGGGGGAAGCCTCATCGGCTGGCATCCTGATTCTGCTGCTGTGTTATGGAGGAGAATCTTGGGAATTCTTGGCGATGTTAACAATATACAGTCACCTAAAATCCATGCAAAAGTGTTTGGGTATCTTTATGAATTGTGGTACAAACTCGCAAAGGTATTGTATGTGATGCTTTCATCTAACAGTACTGGTTCTGCTGTAAAAATCATTATTAAACTTGATTTAGTATCAGCATCTAGAACTTAAACTGAGATTTAGAGGGTTCTGCCATACAGCAAGCTAAACTTATTTGATTTCCAGTAGATATCCCAAATAGAGCATGATCCTGTTCAATGACAGGAGAACTTAGTTAATTTAAATGGGGTGAGGAAACAAATGAAATAAAAGTATGGAATAGAATGCCACGAGTGTTACTATTCCATGTAAAACCCATGGTGTGACCTAAAGTGGTGACATTTACTTAGGCAGTGGGGAAGTGCAGTAGAACAGGCTTTCCTGGTGGTTTTGGCCTAAATAGGCACTGTGGTGCCTTAAATAAAAAAGTGAAACGGAAATAGTACAAAATACAGAGCATTAATGAAGAAAGCTATCAGGTGTTTAACTCTCTGCTTTTTAAACCATTAGATACGGGACAACCTCGCCATAAGTGTGGACAATCAGTCTACCCCCTCTCCTCCTGTCTTAATTCCTCCTCTCAGAATCTTTGCGTCATGGCTGTTCAAGGTGAGTTGTTTCTAAAGCCTTCATGCATCAGTGTTTTCATCCCCATTGGTGCTGAGTTTGTGTGTTGTTTGTGTTGTTTTTAACCTGTACAGTCACTGCTGGCTGAGACGACAGATACCCTCCAAAGGCTGTTTGGACCAGAATCTGTTTTAATAAACATGCAAAGCAGATTTGCTTTATGGAAAATCTACCTACACAGCTTTGCATCACTTGGCTAGTAGAAAAAGAAGGAGTAATAGAAGGTTTTTGCTCTCTTCAGGCAACCACTCTGCCAAATGAATATAAGGAAGGCAAACTTCAGGCATACAGGCTGATCTGTGCTATGATGACCAGGCGGCAAGATGTGCTACCAAACTCTGATTTCCTGGTTCACTTTTACTTTGTGATGCACCTTGGCTTAACAAGTGAAGACCAGGTACAAACTTTACTTGACGGGAAAATGACATTTATAACTGTGTGCTGATGGAAATGTCTGTGTTCTCATGTTTTAAGAACCCAAGCAGAAAGGAAGCAGTGCTTTGCAACAATTGTTGCCTGAAATTATCCTATGTAACCTGGTCTGTACCTCTCTTCAAATTACCTAGTCCTAACCTCCTGGTTACAAATTTTTAAACAACTACTTGCTTGTGAGATTGTCACATCTGCACCACAGACACCTGTTGATGTGTTTCTTGGTCTCCTGATGTTCTGAGGAATAGTCTGCGGTGAGTTTCAGCCCACCTGCAGTGCACTGTTAGTAGCTGGGTTGAGCTGGTCACGTCAGAAATGTTCAAACACTTAGTTGATATATTAAGCCTTTAGCTACGCTGTGTTTGACCAGTATGTAAACAGTTTAAACTCTGGTTCTGCCAAAGTGGGTGCCTCGTGTGTGCAGTGGCTCTTGTGCCAGCTGTGATGCTGCGAAGTCGGTGTTTCCACAGCAGCTGCTGGAGTTGGTCTCCTGTTCACACTGTGCACAGCTTCAGAGAGATAGTGGTTACTACCAAATCATGTTATGATGGTTTTACTTTCTGTCATGGGTCAAAATGCTACACACAATCTTGGACAAAGGAGGGGCTGCAAGGAGCTTCATGTTAATTTATGAGCAGTGTCTACTCTCAGCATGCCACTGTGAGTGCCCTGTGCCATTGCTTGCAAGGACAGCAGGAATGAATAGCATCCTCTCCAGACTTCCCCTTCAAGATTAGTCCTTCAGGGGAGGTTTAAAACTACCATACCAGCTCTTTTTAACTGGTGCAAAGGGGCCCGAAGGGAGCACCAAGACAGAAGGTTATCTTACAGATAAGCTACAGTACAAGCTGGGGGTCACCTGCTGGAGAGCAGCTCCACAGAGAGTGACCTGGGAGTTCTGGTGGGCAGCAAACTCAACATGAGCCACCTCAGGGAGGGTGTGGAGGCTTCTCGGGAGGTTTCCAACCCCGCCTGGACACGATCCTGTGCTCCCTGATCAAGGGGAACCTGCTTTAGCAGGGGCTTGGGCTGGAGCAGCTCTGAAGGACCCTTCCAACCCCACCATTCTGTGATTATCACTGTAACCTAGAGGTGCTGCCAGAACATTCTGTTTGTGTGAAAAAATGTTAATTTTAGGTCCCTGTGTCCTGGGTTGGCCTAAATAATAAAGTATTCAGTGGGAGGTGAAGAATCTCCCATCTTACATCTGTTGAGATGCAAGAAGATTGTTGGGCCACAGAAACTGCTGAATACTCACAGAAACTGTAAATAACCCACTCTTTAGAGGAAATAAGAAATAGCTAAAAATATATCTGTTTTTGTAGCTGTAGGAGTGTTTTCCTCCTCTAAAAGCAGCAGTGTGACGAAAGCTGAAGCTGTGGTGGGTACCAGCAGAGGGCACACGGGCCCCAGTCAGCCCTGGTGCCTGAGCACAGCGTCCCTCATGTCTGAGGTGAAAGAGAGGGAGAGTGAATCGTTAGCAGGCACTTGTCCTCCAAATCCCAGTAGTCCTCCTGGAAAGGTAGCTGGAGAGTCTTCCTCTTAAGTAGTTAATGAGGGAGGGGGGGAAAAAAGAAAACAACAAAATAAAGGGTTTTCTTCTGGAAGCAAATGAGAATCCTGGTGGGTGCTGAAACTTCCAGAGAAAACCGTCAGCATCTGCCTTTGATAAAGCACAAACGAGGAAACATAAACCAGCAGCGGTAACTCCTCTTTGTGCCTTTGGTGTGTTACCTGAGAGTCATGAAGAGCTCCTTACTCTTTCATTCCGCTAACACCATTCAGATTTCAGACAGTTTAACAGTCCTTGGTGTACAGGATAACTTCATGCCCCTACAAAACAAGGCTGTGTGGTAACCACCCACTATGATCAAACCCCCTGAAGTTTAAAAGCCACGCAGGGTTAAAGCCTCCGAGGTACAACACACAATTCAAGAAACTTTAAAGCCTGATGGAGACTGGATTTGAAATAAAAAGTAAATTAACTTTTATGTTTGAAAGCCAGAAGGCCCTTACGTCAGTATGGCAGGCACTACCAACAGAGGGCTACAGGGATGTACACTGGCAGTCATTTTAAGATTTAAGTTGCTTTAATCGACAGATTGACGTGAAATGGCCAGATTTTCAGGAGTCTGGCTGTCAGCACTTCTCTTTTTTTGTAAGCTAAAGGGTGCTCTGTTTTTTGAACTCTGCTTCCTGGAGAGCCAGTTCCTACAAAGGAACTGAGAGATTTTTAAACCGTAGAGCTGGATGTCGCTGAACGGTTGCCCTACCTGTTTATTGCATTTTGGTGTCAGTAAGAGTTCCAGATTGCTGGACTCTTGCTTTGTTGCACACAGGATTTGAGTCCTTATGAAGAGCTACAATCCAGAAGCTGCAGATGAAGAGGAATGCATAGCACAGGCAGGCCTCATATTGCATGTGCTTCCAGGACTTCCCAGACACTTTGCATGCTGCTGCTGCTCTTTTGTTCTTCCTTGCCTCGCTTGATTTTGCTTTTTTTTGTCTCTTGGTGGCACACTTGACCACAAGTTTTCTCTTGTGTTGCTGTCCTTCCAGTTTTGCTTTCCTTTGCTCTGAAATGAGTTGAGGTGTCAATTCATGGTGCTTTGGAGCCTGGATTCCCATGCACCATATGGATGTGAGGCACAATCTTTATACCTATTTCTGTATTTCCAATAAGATGAGCATCAAGGGGCTTGGTGGGTGTTGAGACCAGGCAGACAATTTGCATGCTGAGGGTCACTACAAACGTGGGAATGCATTGTAAGAGGCAGCAGTACCTCCTGTGATACCTGCAAACCGTGGCAAAGCTTAAAGTATGCATTGCAAAGCACTTGCTGACACAGGGTCTCTCAGTTCCTGTAAGGAACAGCGTGAGGTACGAGTGCCACACAGTACTGGTGCTGATTTTGTGGAGCTTGTACTTCTCAGTGATTTTTGGTATATGCTGTAGCCTGATAAACTGGTATCATGGGGCACAGGGATCACTGGAACATACATCCCAGTTCTTCATAGCACTGCAGAATCTCCTCCTGCCAAAGGATGGTTGTTAGGATTCAAGTCACTGCATACCAAAATGCAACTGCTGTGGATGTTTCCAGCGCAGATTGGTTTTTGTTTGCTGAGCACAAACATTAATTTCTCACTCTTAAGGAACATTTACTGGGGGGAGGTGGAATGGCTCTCAGGGAGGAATTTTCCTTCTGCACCTAAGGCTAGTGCAACTTTTAAACTTACGGGTGAAAGCAACACAAAGGTAGACCAACTCCAGCACATCTTATTTGGCTCTTTGGAGGAGCTTTTTAAGTCACTTTTAATTTGAATACATTAGTCAGAAACCTCTGTAACCTGAATGTTTATTTAGCATCAGAAATGTTTCTTTTTGACGTCCCCCCTTAAGGATGTAAGTGTTCAAAACTCCTGCTGTGGTGTGTAAATGTTGGTGCTGACAGAAAAACGAAATAGTGCGTTTTTTAATGTGGTTGTAAATGAGTACAATGTATTCTCAGCAAGTGCAACCTGACTTTGCAGACTTGTCTCCTGGGGTATATAAAAGAGCAATGTAAGGGTGTAATTTATAGGAAGCTCCCATGGCACTCGGAGTTCAAGACGTAGCAATTAGCAGATGAGAAAGGAGATAGTGAAGTAATGAGCTGCATCTAATTCGTCCACGTGGAAGCGTCTAACAACAAACATCTCTGTGTGAAGAAGTGAATAAATCTCTGCAACAATTGCATCACCTTTTCAGGTGGGAAAAGTCGTTTCACAAACAGCAGTAGGGCAGGCATCGTAACTGGCTGCAGCTTGAGAGGGGGCCTGAGGTCAGGGACTGTCTGTGGCTGATGAGTCCCCCCTCCATGGCTCAAGGCAGTGGGCATTTTTCTGCTGCTCTAGTTAGACTGGATTTTTCCCTACAGTTTTTTATGAATGAAATTCAGAGGTTTGCCACATCCCTTCCCTGACCTCCAATAGAAAGGAAAGGGGATTTGGACGTTCACTGCTGTGTCATGAGTTACTGGAGGTGATTCACCTGTGTTTGCTCGAGTTCCTTGTCCAGATTATGAGAAAGCACAAAATGTTCTTGGGGTGTGATTTTTAAGATATGCCAGAGGATAGCCTGTTGCAGTTTTTGGGTAGACATGGCTGCCTCATGGTGTTATGTGGGACTGATGGCTGAAACCCCCCATTCCAGTGATTGCAACTAAACATGTCGTTTTGATCTGTACAGTAAATACAGCTGTTTAAAGTGTACTGAAGTCTTAATACTTTTTCATTGTTTCTGTTTCATTGTTGCTGTTGGCTGCTCACTGCAGCAATAAGTTTTGCTATACGAACTTGAAAAGGTAGCTGAGCATCTCCTTGCCTCATAACTTCCTTGGTTTTGCTAAAGAGCAAAAGCACCAAGACACAGTTCCAAAATACTGCCAATTCAACCCCCTTGTCAGAAAGCAGCTGTTGAGGTAGTTCTGGTTCCTCAGTTCTGGTACCTAAATAATCCTTCTAGATTACTGGTGCTTTTCTCCTAAAACTTGTGTGGCTTTCTGTAATGCTGATCTATTTCTTAACGTGAGAAAGTGCAGTGCGGGTTAGGTCCTTGCCGTGTCCTTATGCTGTAAAAGAGGAGGCAGGTTTTCAGTATTTGTCAGCTTCCAAACCCCCAGCTGTTTAGCATAATTTTTAAAGAAAGTGTCACCCTCTAAACCCTACTCCCAGGGCTTGTAACACCAATTAACGTGCTCAGTGTAGCCTGCTAACAGCACGTGCCACGGTGGTTGTGCTCAGTGGTCAGAGGTCAGCTGAAAAGTGAGCTAAGAGGTTAGTGTTAGTTGTGTTCCCGACTTTGGACACGGGTTTTAATAAATGTACAATTACGCTGGCTTGCCAGAGCATCTCTGGAATAGAGTGCTCACATACATATAATAGAAAATATTAAGAAACATAATAAAAAAGTATAACAGACTTGAGAATTCCTTGTCCAGTAGACAAGGAAAGAGGCTGTGCTGATGGCTTTTATAGTTTAGTGATCTTAAGGGCAGAATAAACTTTAACTACAGAAGGAAAGAAAACGCAGCTCAAATCCAAATGAGCTGACAGATGTCCTTGGTGATTAAATTTCAGCACATACAGGCTGGACTGCCTACAGGACACAGCCCAGCTGCAGACAGAAGTTAACAGCTATGTTTTGATCTCCATCCCTTTCAGCAGTAAAAGCACAACTTAGATGAAATACTCTATCAATAAAGGTGATGATGTACTAATGCATGTTATACTTGTCTCGAAGCCCTGTAATTTGGTTAAAATACGCTGTTGCTAATTATGGAAGCTACACCAGTTACGCAGTAAGCCTATGTAGAAACACCGGCTATAGCTCTTTGCATGAGATACAGCTAACCTATGAGGCATTTCTTTGTAGAGCTGCTGCCAGAAAAGCCATACTAATTACCTGTGTGTAAACATCCATCTGAAGTTTTTAAAAACCCTGCTTTTCTATCTTTCTGTTACATTGTCGTTCCATAGCGAGGAGCAGTGTACAGCTGTTAGACTGCTCAGCCATTAGGGCTGTTCACTGAGACCTGTATCCGCCAGGTAGAGCATTGTCTTCTAAAAGTACAAGCAACGAGCAGCTTTGCTTTTGTGCACTGGGGAATAAGTACTTCTTGCCCAGGTGTCTGCCTGGTAATGGTTGCACATGAGGACCCTTAGTGGTACAGCATTTCAGAAGCCCTCATGCACTGTAGATTCCTTTCCAAACTGCCATTTAAAAGGAAATAATCATACATAGCCTATCAAGGCTTTGGTTCCTCTATTTTAGTTTCTTGTGACTTTCTTCCAGTGGTTACCATGATTTTCTCCCTTTTACTCTCCCTCATATTTCGCTCTTTGTAGAAAATTTGCCAGTGTGCCCCTACCATGTGCTTTATGAGTGCTTTGAAGAAGTATTAACACAGACAGCGTGTTTACAGTAGAAACAAACCCACAAATGCCAAGGTCCCTCTGGAGAGGTTTTGGATAGCCCTCTGCTCACCTGCAGTAGAGTGAGTTAGAAGTGCCAGAGAAAAATAGCTGCTAGGATTGACTGGAGCAAAGGGAGCAGCAGGTGATGCCCATTGTAAGAGCTGAGTGTTCTCAAACAATTCTGGATTCGGGTTTTTTATTTTGTAATACTTTTGCTCTTTCTAAATTGCTTCCATCCCACACAGATTTCTGTCACTTAGTTGCTGTTCTGTCTGTCTTTCCTCTGTCCCCAGCAGTACCATGCTGGAGTGCCCACTGCCTGTGAGCTCCTGTGTATTTTCACAACTCAGTCCAGAATAGAGTGTTTGGAGTAGAGACAACTCTCTCTCGTTTTGCTCACACCTTTTCTTTCACCTCCCCAATCACTGCTGTAGCTTTTGGATCTCCTGAAGTAAGTGTCTTTGTTGAGATGCCCCTGCCATGGTGTTCAGCCGGGCTGCCTCTTCCGGGTCCTTCCTTCTCTGCCTCAGATGTGTTTTGTTTCAACTTCTCGCCTAACTGTTCTCTGTGTTTCGTGCAAGGTTACATGATAAATTCTGAGAGTGACTATTGGAAGCGAAGCAAGCTTTAATGTAGTTGCCATTTTGGGGGAAGCTCTAATAACAATGTGCAAAACCATCCCTTTTCCTCTGCACGTGTTCTTCCCTCTCAAAAACTGACGCAGCACACAGGTGAAAGTGAGAAGTGTTCAGAGTGCTGCTGACTGCCACCTGAGGTGGAGGACCTGCCTTCCTGCTGTGTGCCCTTACCTGTCCCCTCAGACAGGTGCTCATGTTCCTTTCCCAAAACCACCTTCACTCTCAGTGGTTAACCTCATGCTCTGCAGATGCTTCAGCACTGCTGTGCTGGTTTCTGGCAACCAGAGACATAGAAGCAGTCCTGCCACGGGCACTTGGGAGAGATCCCTATGGTGGCACAAAGCTGACTTGACATTTCAAGCAGTGCCATGGAGTAGCAGCTGTGTTCTTGGTGCCCGTACCTCTGTACCTGTGGCAAAGGGGTATTCAGACATTTCCCTCTCATGGTGCATGAGCTTGATTTCTTCCAATGTGAAGTGTCTCCATAATCCCAGTGGTCTCCGAGGCTGTGAAAATACCAAATGTATTCTAAAAGAGGAGAAACGCTGTTGCTGTGTGTGTCGGGTCTCTGTGAACAGAGCATCTGAGCATTTCTCTGTCAGCACAAGGGCTTTGGGAGGGGGGTGTGTTGTGAATATGACAGTAACAGAGAGCTTTCCAAAGGAGTTTAGAGGGGAAGGAGCGATCACCAGGAGGTGACTTGGGCAGTAATCTGTCATTGTTAGTGCTTGTGAATAACCTGATGTGTGTTTTACAAATACAATGTCGTTCTGGCTTCTGATCTGTCCCCTTACTGCGTTCTGGTCCCAGGCACTTGAGCAGATACAACAGTTTTGGAGGTTAGATTTAAGTGACAAGCTGAAATGGATTTTTCTGACAAGCTAATTGTGTGCCTTCTGAGGGTGTCAAAGTGCTTTAGAAATTTGTATTGGAACTTAATTTTTGGCAGACTAACCCTTAACTAAAATGTAGTGATAGGTGGGGAGACTTGGGACAAGTAATGGAAGCGTTTGTTCCCTTCAGATAAGTAAGGAAGGATTTGCCACTTAAGTCCCGTGTAAATTAATAATCTCTGCTCTGCGGTAAATTTCAGCCCTTAATGAGGTGCCTCTCAATGAAGAACAGAGTGAACTTTAAGTGAAAAATCCATGTTGTTCGTGTTGAGGGACGATTGGAAACGTGCTGCGGGCAGATGGCAGGCTATTTGGTTACACCTGTAATCTGCAAAAGCTGTAAGAAAAATTAGGTGAAGAATATTTTTGCAGTTGACCTTTCAGTGAACTTGCATAAATCTGGTTTTCTACTTGCTCAGTGGATGTTTGTGACCTTATTATTTGGATTGCTGGATTAACCTATCCTGAAATGCTACGCCATTTATAGGGTTAATGCGTTTGAGAAGGACACGCGTGCGGTTGGCCCCTTCTCTCCCCTCCTCCTCGTTTTTAACACCACAGAGCATCATTTTGGATTTAAATTGTCCGTAATGGTCCTTTTTTTCACTTTTCTTTAACAACATGAACAGTAAATTATAGCTGTGCAATTATGTAAACAATGGAAATGCTTCCAGAATGAATACTTCCTTTTAAATGTTCATTTTGTGTAATTGCTGAAAGGTTTGGAGCCGTAATAAACCAAAATTATTTTACACGTTTATCGTTCTAAAGGTCAATTATGAAAGAAGTAAAGAAACAACACTGCACAGAACGAGTAAACCAATTTCTATTGCCTTCACCATATGTTTTTCTTATTGCTTGTGTTTTTCCAGTTGCTGTGTACATAGCATTCAATTAAAGTGATTCATTTACTAGGCTGTAAGCTGCTCGACAGAGTTTACATTTACAGAACCGCGCTTTGAAGGGAAGGAAACAACTTGCCTCTGTTTGAATTGCCTGATTTTTGCAGTATCACTGATAGGACATATGTTCTCACTTGGTGGCTTTCTCATAAGCCTGAATCCTCTGATAAGCCTGCGGTGCTACCGAATTGCTGCGTAAAGCCCCGCTTTGGCTGTGGCTGGGAGCTGCGTGCGAGCGCGCTAACGGGGCAATGGGAGAGCTGGCCTGGCCTGGGGCTCCTCTCCATTCTGGTCGGGCTGAGCTCCAGTAGGACACTATTAACAGTCAGGACATAGTCTGCCTTGTATTAATTTAAACACAGTCTCTCAAAATGTGGCAGATGTGCACTGAAATGCCCCAGATGAAGAATGGAAACCGGAGCTAGGCTGAACAGTGTTGTGTGGGCTCATACGCACTCGTATGTTGCCAGCGTTTGAGTGTGGTGCGTCAGCATGGCTTAGGATCTGAGCTGGGATTGTGTCACTTGAAGCCATGTAGCAAAAGAAAAAGAGTAAATGGAGGGTTGTTTCATTGGCTTTTCAAAGGTTTCTTGCCATGGGAAAGAATCCCATAAACAGGAAGCAGATCCACGCAGCCACATGCTCACGGGGTTCTGGAACCTGTGTGTTGTCACAGCATTTGCTGCAGTTGTATCAGTTACACTGTGCCTAAACTTGCACCTTTCCATATATTAAAGTAACCATTTTGCAACTCCTTTTTTACCCTCATTTTCCAAGTGTTCTCCACAGTGACGAGAGCCGAGGGAGCGGGCGGCCGTTACACTGGTATTTGCCAGATGGGGCTGATGGAGTGAGGACAGGAGTTAATGCCGTTGTTTGCGGCAGGTCTTTGTGCTTCCGACGCCCTGTTACCTTTCAGGCCAGGTTAGCAGGGGCTCTTTTATTGTGGCATATGTCAACAGAAGTGTACTCCCATCTGCTGCTCTGTAGTTCGATGCCCAATTATTCAGAGACCAAACACATCACGGTACCTGGCTCCGCTTGTAGTTACAGGTGTGTTGTGTTGTGCGGAGCCCGGTGCGTTAATCAGCCCCTTAATTATCCAAAGGTGGGTCTTTTGTCCTGCTCAGAGCATGAGTTTACCACCCACTTTATGAGCTGCTGCATCCATCTGCTCTCTCTTTCTGAATGTTTGCGTTGACTGATACTGACTGTAAAATGTATCAAAGGAAGTGATTAAAAGTAGTTTAAACATTAACTCGAGTGGTATTTTAGCTTATTCAGGAAAGTGAAAGCATTATCTGCCACTATGTTAGAGCCAAATATTATTTATTTAAAACATGGAACACAGTTATTTCATAGC